>NC_133382.1:11678217-11781497 GCF_049309525.1 Garra rufa | reverse complement strand
GGAAGCGGGCTAGAAAGATAACGCCGCGGGGTCGCCTCGACGAGCGGTATCTTTCAGGCCATAACCACCCAGCTCCGGTGAGTCTCCCATTCCTTCCCGATCTTCATACTGAGATCGAGAAGGGCTGGAAAAAGCCGTACTCGGCGCGCATTCATAGTTCGTCTATGGCGAACTATGCTAATATCGAGGGATTGCGTGACCACGGCTATGAGAAGATGCCCCCTGTGGAAGAGACGCTAGCCTGCTATCTCTCCACAGGGCGGGCCTCCTCTCTCAAGACTCCCTCTCTGCCTTCTCCGGCCCTGCAATTAACATCCCGGCTGAACGGCAGAGCATATGCAGCAGCAGGTCAGGCGGTGGGTGCACTGCACACCATGGCAGTGCTCCAAGCCTACCAAGCCGATCTGCTGAAAGACCTGGACAACGGTCAGGGTCTTTCCCCTGACCAGGTGGCTGAGCTCCGTCGCACCACGGATCTCGCTCTCCGTGCCACCAAGCAGGCCGCTACCCATATGGGCAGGGCCATGGGGGCTATGGTGGCTACGGAGAGACATCTGTGGTTGAACCTGGCTGATGTCGGGAGGAAAGAGAAGGGCTTTCTTCTCGACGCACCGGTTTCGCCATCTGAGCTTTTCGGTGCCTCCGTTGAGACGGTGGTTGAAAAGTTCAGAGAAGCGAAGACGCGCTCAGCTGCCTTCAAGTCCTTTATCCCTCGAAGGCCCAGGTCTCAGCCCGAACACCACAGGGGTCCTGCGCCGCCTCCTTCTGAGGAACAGAGGCAGGTGCAGAAGGCTAGTGTTGCATCCCGCGCTCCTCCTCCCCCTGCGAACAGGTCTAGGAGGCGACGCGGATCGAGAGGTGGCAGACAGGATTTAAGGGAAGTCATCCAAGCGAGACAAAATTCTCGCAGGGGTCAGAGTAATACCTAATAAAACCTCTCCTTCCCTCGGTCCAGTCGGGTCGCCATTTTAATTCCCCTGTCGCCATTTAAGCTTCCTGCACTCCCCGGACCTATGATGTTCTTTGGTGGTTCTACCTGTATAGAACCCTAATTTACTGATGGTCTGGAATCAGGCGGTCTCTGAGGAGAGTCCCGCCTCTTTCTATGAAGCAGGATGCTCTTAAATGGGTGAGTATGATCCGTTTTTTACTTTGAAGGAACTTCATACTGTCTCAGGCCTGTGTATGTTTTCTCTCTCCACAGAAGAAATACGACGAGTCTACGGCAGACGCCCCCCTCTGATCCTATGGATTAAGGTTACGGCAGTGTTTTGCCCTCTCCACTCCACAGGCTGTGCGGTAAACCAACCCTTACAGCATACATTACACATAGGACCTTGTCCTCTTCAAGGTAAGCTCCCTAAGTCTTTCCTGGGTTTGCCCTTGATATGGTTATGCTGTCCTTTGCAGGCCTAGTGTAGACTTATGCCCTATTGAGACAGGAGCATAACTCCCTAGTTACGCCCCCCTTATGGCTGGATAGGCGTGTTGCCTGCAGGGTTAGGTTGCGTGTTGTATTTTTCCCTCAGAAAAAGGTGGAAACATCTCGACGGAGCACCCCTCCCTTCAAACGGTTGTATGGTGGTGTCCGTCTACACAACACTTGTTCCAGCACTATCAGGCTTCCCCCTTCAGTGGTTAAACGAGCAAAAGGAAATTTTCCTTTCTCCCTAGGTAAGCATCTTAAGATATTTATGGTTAAGATTGCACTAGTATGTTTAACTCTGTTGCAGACGGCCTGCGTGCGAGGATCCGCTTCGTGTCCTCTCCTAAATACGGTTTCCATGGAAACTGAGTGTCTACACCTGTTGAGACAGGCGTTCACTTGAATAGGAGTGCAGCAGACCGGAGTGCTCGCTGCGAACCCGGAGCAGGATTGGTTGCTCCCTTTTCTGCGGAAAAGGTTCTTATTTGAGCTCCACCTGGTGACATGCTTTCCAGCTGGGGTCTTGATTCTCGGTCCATTTGGTGTGCGCTCCCCTTTCTGAGGAAGGGGTTTTTATGTAAATCTGAGTGCCACTTTGTGACTCTCTTCAAGTCGCCTCATTCTAAGCCTGAGGGCTGAGGCAGCACTTGATGTAGGATCTACACCCAGGCTGACGAATGTCTCCCCTACAGAGGGTTTGAGCATCTTTCGGTGTTTAACACCTTAGAAAGCCGTCACTCTAGGATCGATTCTCGCCCCCCAGGCCTAGTTCCACTTCCCTTTCTGAGGAAAGGTTTACGAAGTGTCTGAACTAGGAAGCTGCCCTTATTCATTCCGGAGCTTCCCAGAAACTTTCAAGGCAAACAGTGCTCCCCTTTCTGAGGAAAGGGTTTGTTAAGGTTAAGAGCTCACGTTCCTCCCTGTGCGCAGGATTGCTGGAACATATCTGAGCTCCCCTAATCCAGGGTTTCCTTCAGAGCAACTTCCCAGGACTGAGTGCTCCCCCTTCTGAGGAATGGGTTTTGTTAAGGTTAAGAGCTCGCGTTCCTCCCTGTGCGCAGGATTGCTGGAACGGACCTGACCTCCCCTAATTCAGGGTTTCCTTCAGAGCAACTTCCTAGGACGGAATGTTTCCTCCCTCCTGAGGGTAGGAATCTACCAGGGACAGACCCTTGAGAGTTATGAATCTGCTACAAGGATGTTGGCGTGCCCCCTTTCCAGGGTTCACTTATAAGAGCACCACTCCTTGGTGGCCAAGTTCTCCTCCCTGTTTCCCAGGGTAGGAGCTTGACCTTCATGCTTCAGGTTTCTACTCTCCAGCCTTTATTCTGGATGTATGCTCCTCTCTATGAAGGGTAACAGTGAGAGCATTCGCTCCTGTTCGGTTGTGCAGCTCCCCTTCTGGGAAGGGTCTTCTATGAGCGCCAACCCACCTTCGTGAGATTGCCAGACCTTCATACAGGTCGCGTGGACCGGGCTGTGCACGCTTCCCCCCTTTTCATTAAGGGTTCCCTAAAAGACAGCAGTGCCCCCTTCTGGAGAAGCGATCCTCCCTGTGGATCAGGGTCAGGATTTTTGTCCTCTACTATCGTCCACCATTTCAGGATGGTCTCAGCTCCATGTTCATCTCTGTTGACAGATAGCTTGCGAGCTTCTGTCCAGGGGAGGGTTAGTGTGGCAATCCCCTCACCATCTGGGTCATACCCTTTCTGTCTCTTCAGACGGCATGGAGCTGATAGTGAAACCCCCTGGGATAACACTCCCCTTAAATCCGATCATGTCGGTAAGCGTCCCACGCTATGCCTGGGCGTCTTCCAGTTAAAACCACAAGTGTGGTAAGTGCACACACACCTGGGGCACTTCTATAAAATCCACGTGTTGGTAGGTTCCCACCAAGTTTGAGTTCCTCTTTTAAATCCTTTTTGGTATGGGTCACACGCTTTGCCTTGTTCCCATCTTTTGAAGTCGGCTTACAACCCCGGTTCCCTGGGTTCGACTCCTTTGATATCTTAGCTGATGTCTGCTGACCATCCACTATTGGGGCGCGCCACTACTAGTGGCCCTTTGAACGGACCCAGGACAGGTTTCTGCCCTCTTATGGGAGCCAGTTCCTGAGGGAACTAGGCCCTATGTTGCGGTAGTTTCTGGTTCTGACAAGTCTAAGTTTCCATCGAAGCTTAGCCGTTTCCCTCAGAAGGAATTACTATAATTCCAAGCCTGAGCTGTGCCCTGGGTTCTACCCAGTCTGTAAGTGGGTAACAGGTCAGGCCTCTGGCCGGGAGGGGTAACGTTTTGACAGCCGTCACCACGTCCTAGTAGGGGCAATTCCTCTCAGAATTGTTGCTTAGTGCTCGCTGGCTTAGCATGCACTCCCCTCAGCATGGCAGTGTTGGTATACCGTTCCCCAAAAGCGCCCTCTAGAGGACGCAGTGAGAGTTCCCTTCGGAAGGGAACGTCTCAGGTTACGTATGTAACCCTAGTTCCCTGAGAATAGGGAACGAGACACTGCGTCCTCTAGGCTTCCTCGCCATGCTTCGGACGGTAAAGCTTCAGACTTTGAAGATGTATTGTGTTGCACGGGCGCCTCTTTTATGTTATGGTCGCCCGGTAGTGACGCAACGGCAGCGACTGACGCGCCGCGGTGACGTCATACGCTGGCGCCGGCCATTTCATGTAGTTTTTCTATGCATTCTTCAGACTCGAGGCACGCTGCAGCGTTCCCCAAAAGCGCCCTCTAGAGGACGCAGTGTCTCGTTCCCTATTCTCAGGGAACTAGGGTTACATACGTAACCTGAGACGTTTTTTGTTACCGTACTTTTAAAATGTCAAGAATGAATCAATGGATTGCCTTGAATTTGGACAAAATAAAAGGTATCTTGTGTCCCTCACGATGCCTTAAAATTCTTCCTCACAATGTTTTAGAACAGTCGCCTGTACTCTAAGAACTACACATCTAGACCTGTTAGTAATTTAACTTTTTCCTTCTAAGGCTGGAAGGAATAATATCTGTTTGATTTGTGGTTTCATTTTTCACTCTAATAAATCAGAGGCTTACGGAAAATAAATTCTCCTTCCTAACAGTGCCCACAGCGTTTGAAGTCCCATAAGAGACTGGGAAAGCTGAAGTAGAGCTTTATGAGGAAGCGGGAGAAAAAAGCATATATGCATAATTTACTGTATGTAATATACTGCATGTATATTTTCCAGGCAGCTACAAATTCCTTACTAAATGCATACAATTAATTAACAGCTACACTCTTAAAAATAAAGGTGCTTCTAGATGCCATAGAAGAACTTTTTTGTCTAAATGGTTCCACCCTGCTGAAAAAAACAGTATATGCTGGTTAGGTAGGTTTTGGTGCTGGGATGCTGGTTTTAGCTGGTTTATGCTGGTCCTTTGCTGGTTAATGCTGGTCCTTTGCTGGTTTATACTGGTCCTTTGCTGGTTAATGCCGGTCCTTTGCTGGTTTATGCTGGTCATGTTGCTGGTCAAGGACCAGCATAAACCAGCAAAGGACCAGCATAAACCAGCAAATGGCCAGCATAAACCAGCAAATGGCCAGCATAAACCAGCAAAGGACCAGCAAAGGACCAGCATAAACCAGCAAAGGACCAACATAAACCAGCTAAAACCAGCATCCCAGCACCAAAACCTACCTAACCAGCATATGCTGGTTTTTTCAGCAGGGCATAAAGAACTTTTAACATCTAAAGAACCTTTCTGTTTCACAAAAGGTTCTTTGTGATGAAAGACGGTTCTTCAGGTAAGAAAGGGATGGTTCTTAAAAAAAATCTTTGAGTGAATTGTTCTTTGTGGAACCAAAAATGGTTCTTCAATGGCATCACTGTGAAGAACCTTTTAAAGCACCTTTATTTTTAAGAGTGCATGTGCAAGTGTTATTTTTTTTTTTTTTTGCTTTTTAAAAAAAGTTTAATTCATTTTTATTCCAGTTTTAGTTATTTAAGTACAGCTAGAAAAAGATGGGAGGAGGAGGGAGAGAAGCAGAGAATGAAAGAATGAAGAGGAGGAACCGAAGGACAGAGAAATGGCCGATGAGGAGCAGAGGGTCAATTAGATCCAGCAGTGAGCAGCCTCATGCGGATGGAAGAAAATTAGCCATGTCTACACCGTCTGTGCACCGTCTACACACACACATACACACATACACATCTATCAGCACTCACATACTAAAAGCTGCTTTCAATTAGCAAGACATATAGCATGTGCAGAACAGAGCACAAGAGTAGAAATATAGATGCAGAACACTGCCTGACAGCGAATACAGAAATCCATTGTTCCAGTTGCAGGAAGCGAAACCCAAAGTCCAGAGAGCTTTTCAAACATTATCAAGATACCTTTATGTTCACAAACAATTCTTTATTGGAGAAAACAAATCCAACAGAGTGAAAACATGACTTAAGAGCTTATAGAACTCCGGGCGCCATCAACAAACCGAATCCAAACCATCATCTAACTAAATCCACCGTATCAAGTATAAACAAACCTGACAAGCTGGGCAATACAGCATGTATTTGTGCTATCTGTCCACACACACACAACAGCAGCCGCATTCTCCTCTGCTAAAACACACATACAGAAATACACACACATTCACACTTGCTCACTAATTAAAGCAATATTGGCGTAAATCAAACCAGATGGCTCGTTTCGCGCCCACACTGTGTAAATGCTTCAATTATCTAAACAGTTTGGAATAACACACTTTACACACACTCGCACAGCCCTGCCTTTATCTATTTCTGCTTTAAGGCTGCATTTAGACTGTCTAGGCCGTGACAAAACATCCACAAACTGCCATTTATTTAATGCTATCAATAATGTGATCTGTGATTCCATTCCTGTTGTAATTGCTGTAAAACAAACCTGTTTTAAGGTTCTGATTTTGATGCTATAACAAAAATAGAATTGCATGCAATGAAGTGGCAGCTTATATAAATAAACAATGCTTTGCTTAATTCCCAAGAGCAAACATGTGAGGAAATCTAGATTACTCAGTACAGAGGTGTTCAATTCTGCTTCTAGTAGTATCAAGAACGAGTAAGATGCAAACTCAGAATATGATGCAAACCTGCAATAATTAAATATGGAGAGAAATCCTGTAATGTGGAGAGAAATCCTGAAATGTTTTCCTCAAAAAACACCATTTCTTTACGACTGAAGAAAGAAAGACATGAACATCTTGGATGACAAGGGGGTTAGTACATTATCTGTAAATTTTTGTTCTGAAAGTGAACTCATTTAAGTGTATAAAATGCACCTGAATGTCTGGTGAATTGATCAAGAGTGATCCATTTTATTTTGAGTGAAATATTAAAAGTCCAAATTTATTTACTGGGTCACACTTTATATTAGGTGGCCTTAACTATTGTGTACTTACATCAAAAAAATAAGTACAATGTACTTAATGTGGCCATATTGCATTGCAAAACACTTTTGCTTCTATTAAGGTGGGATATGGGTAAGGTTAGGGACAAGTTTGGTGGTATGGGTAGGTTTAAGGGTGGGTTAGGGTGTAACGGATGGGTCAACAGTGGTAATTACAGAAATGAATTACAAATGTAATTACATATAGGTTTTTTAAAAAAGATAAGTACAATGTAAAAACATGTATGTACACAATAAGTACATTGTACCAAATGATTAATTTAAATGTAAGTACATAGTAGTTAAGGCCACCTAATGTAAAGTGGGACCATTTACTGTCCTAGAGCTGGATCATAAACCACATAAAATGATAAAATCAGATTAAATAAATGTACATGACATCTAAACATACAGGCTTTAAGATACCATTTATGTATGACCAAAAATTCCCTTAGTTTCTAATAAGGGTTCAATAGATGTCAACAAAAATAGTTAACCAAAACCACATGACTATTTTGGCATGTACTATCAACTCTCTTGTAGCTTTAAATATGCAGTACTAACTTCGTTATCGGCAATATCTGAAACAGTATTAGAAACAATCATTTTTAAGATCTTATCAAATAAGCACAAGCACAATTCTTGTTTTGTTGAGTTGTTTCGAGGGCTTTAAATAGACACACAACAGATGTTTTGCTTTCCAGTGTATTACAAATGTTAAGAGGACAGTTAGTAGTAGGCCAGAAACATATTTTACTCTAGAATGCAACACAAACACGAATGTCCAGTCTTGCTGCAAAGTGCAGTTATAAAAGAGGTTAGTTCGACAGGAGCAAACCTTACTCTGTCAGAAAGCTAGCTGTAAACAGGTGGACAGTTTAATGATGACTAACTTGTTCAGCAAAATTCTTTCATATTGTTGTTCCGCCATGACAATAATTGACCTGAAAGAGAAAGACTTTATTGGAACATAACGACACATGTAATCCAAGCTGAATGAACTATACAACAAATGTCACAACACGATCCTTTGTTTTGCCTCACTGTTGTTAGTAATTCATACTGGAGAGTTTGAGTCAGACATGTGCAAACATCAGTGTTCCCAGCATTCCACACTCGGACTGTTTGCTTTGGCCCCTTTCTGAAAGTTTTAACTTCATCTCTTATTCTTTCTCTCATTTTTCAGGACACCCTCACTCTTGAGGAAGGTGTGGACAAAAAGTGAATGGAAAGGAAGAACAGACTGACAGAAACGAAAATTCCCTCCTCTGGTGGTTGATTCTTTAGTGAAGGGAGCTGGAGATTTAGAGTGCCTCGGAGCTCTCGTCTCTCACTCCTCTCGCATCTCGTTGCCTGTCTCTGAAGGGAAGGGTCAAATGATGGATGAGAGGAGAGAGAGACAGAATGCTGTTTGTTTGGCAGCTCTACAGGTTTATGAGAGCCTCAGAGTGATCGTTCACCTTTGGGTCTGTAAAGTCAAAGCTCACCTGATCTTCACCAATGAGCAGTGGCCTACAGCCTCACAGGGATAGGAACTCAAACCAGGAGATGATGAGTTGACTCACTCTGAAGACAAATTTACAAGAGAACTTTAAGACGTCAGTGTTGCCCACTGGTATTTCTAATGAATGTGAGAAAGTTGAACACCCAATATAGCGGCTCTAGTGAAGTAAATCCTACCATTCAAACAAAAGCATGGGAAACTCTTGATGTGAAATGATCTATGCGCATTGGCTGGACCGATCCGAAAATTTTCTGAGATCAGCAAGTAATTTTAGAGACTTTTGAACGTATTTTTTTTTGCAGTTGTACTTGCATGTCTGCAAATAACCACTTGAGTTTATTCCCAAGATGGCCACCAAAGAGAACCTTTTTAGCCCTAACCAGGCTTGATACAAAATAAGCAACACATTTTTATTCTAATCAGCAGTAACCTTGGTGATCACTTGGTTTCTATTTTTGTGGAACCACATTGTGCAGCCCTGCCAACATTGGAATCTAATTAGACTGAAGTATTGCTCCTCATGTATATTAAACATGGATAAGGAGATGCTGACTGTGGAACTTTAGAATCACGTATTAAATGACAAATCCCTTAAATTAAACCATATAAAATGGCATCTAGTTTCGGGAAAGATACCGATACAACAGTTTCTGGGGTGCGTTTACCTAAAATTATCATTGCAAGTTCTGTCATTTCTAACTATTCATCATTTCCCGAAACATAGATCTAACACACTTTTGCAAACAATGCATGAACTAGCAGTCATACGCAGATACCAATGGTCAGGTCAGGATATTTATTAAATGATAACATTCAAATCAATTTGGTTCTCCGAACCCTATTGTATCCTACACCACCGCTCAAAAGTTTGGGATCAGTATGATTTTTAATTCTTTTTAAAGGAGACTTTTTTGCTCATCAAGGCTGTGTTTATTTGATTAAAAATACAGAACAAACTGTAATATTGTGAAATATTATTGCAATTTAAAATCAGTGGCTTTCTATTTCATTATACTTTAAAATAGAATTTATTCCGTCATGCAAAGCTGAATTTTCAGCAATATTAGTCTAGTCTTCAGTGTCATATGATCCTTCTGAAATCATTGTAATATGCTGATTTATTATCAATGTTGGAAACAGTTTGGAAACTTTTTTTTTTTTTTTGGACCTGTATTACTTTTTACAGGATTCTTTGATAAATAATATGTTTAAAAAGAACAGCATTTATTTAAAATAGAAATCTTTTGTAACAATATACACTACATTTTAAAGTTTGGGGTCAGTGATTTTTTTTTGTGTGTTAAACTGATGAAAAAGTGATTGTAAATTGTAACAATAGAAGAGATTTAGAAAAGATTCATATTTTTAATTCCTTTTAACTTTTTATTTATCAAAAAATCCTGGAAAAAAGCATCACAGGATCCCAAAAAATATTAAGTAGCACAACTGTTTCCAACATTGATAATAAAAGTAATAGATTCATATATTACAATGATTTCTGAAGGATCATGTGGCACTGAAGAATGGAGTAATGGCTGATGAAAATTTACATCACAGAAATACATTATATTTTAAAGTATATTAAAATAAAAAAACTGTTATTTTGAATTGCAGTATTTTATAATATTACTTTTTTCTGTATTTTTGATCAAGTAAATGGAACTTTGGTGAGCATAAGAGACATTTTTGCATTTGCTGTAGAGACACAAATTGCTTGTTGCTGGAATCTTGTTATTGTGCTTGTTTAAGTGACATGTATGATTCAAACTAAAGACATACAAGTTTTGATACTATATGTACACATTACCTTTATTGATGACTTACATGCATTCAAATATCAAATATATCTTTTGCCTGAAAATGTTCCATGTAATTACACTGAAATTAAGGCCATTGAGAGTCAGGTCAGATCCTCTTTGGGTCAAGAGTCAGTGTAGGTTTTGAGATAAACGTTTCAGATTCTGACCACAAATTAACTGCAAACCAGATCAGCACTATTTCCTGCTGTAGCATTAGTATGGCTATATTTGTTGTCAGTACAGTGAAGTTTCTGACAGTGTTTATTCTATATTTATAGCCAAATTCCCATAAGGCCTCTCCCTGTGTGTGTGTGTTTGTGTGTGTGTGTGTGTGTGTGTGTGTGTGTGTGTGTGCGCGCGAGAGAAAGATGGACTCACCAATGAATGGAGTCATCCAGGATTACAGAAAGACAGCTCATTCTTTCGTAGACAGGACAGGAGAGAAAGCATAGGGAAATTTGCATAATCAGTAGTGGAAAAGCCTGTAGAGACGGATCAGTGTGTGTGTGTGTGTGTGTGTGTGTGTGTGTGTGTGTGTGTGTGTGTGTGTGTGTGTGTGTGTGTGTGTGTGTGTGTGTGTGTGTATGGCTACTGTCAGCTTGCAAGATAAACACATCAGGGAAATTAAACTCTTGAAGAGATTTCTGATTAGCTTTTCAAAACTATAAAATGAAACCAATCATTTTTCATTAGGTTTTTGCATTGATACAGTAAAACGATGCTATTATCAACGATATCAGTCTCCATGGCTACAAACTTTAAATGTTAGGTTTACGTCAGAGAGCTGGATGGAATGTCTGAATAAACTTTTTTAATCTGGTTGAAAGTAAATCATAATTATTTATTTCCAGGGTGCCTAAGTAGAGCCATTATGTCAGCATCTAAGTATCTCGCCAGAAATGCTTGATTACAAAACTGTTCCACATAAATAGTCCTTACATATTCAAAGTAAAAAGTAAATGTTTTCTTGCTTTCTTTTTCTAAATTGACTCTGATTATAGAGTTAGAGCACACCAGATGTTAAAATAAAACCTGAAAGTGTTCAGTGCTGAATGCCAATGCATTTGCATTTGAGTATTTTTGTGTACAGACACTGTCAACTTTTTTTTATCTTCAGCTATATTTACAGTATGTCACAAAAGTGAGTACACCCCTCACATTTCAGCAACCATTTTAGTATAATTTCTCAAGTGACAATACTATAGAAATCCAACTTGGATATATTTTAGAGTAGTCAATGTGCAGCTTGTATAGCAATATAGATTGATTGTCCCCCGAAAATTACTCAACATACAGCCATTATTGTCAAAATAGCTGGCAACAAAAGTGAGTACACCCTAAGTGAACTTGTCCAAAGTCTCAATATTTTGTGTTAGCACCATTGTTAACTGGCACTGCCTTAATCATCCTGGGCATGGAATTGACTATAGCTGCACAGGTTGGCAAAAAAAAAGGCAAAAAACTGCTGGAATCCTCTTCCACTCCTCACGGAGCTGCAAGGTGTTAGACACATGATACTTCTCCACCTTCCACTTGAGGATGCCCCACAGGTGCTTAATAGGGTTCAGGTCTGGAGACATACTTGGCCACTCCATCACCTTCAGCTTCCTCAGCAAGGCAGTTGTCATCTTGGTGGTGTGTTTGGGGTTGTTATCATGTTGGCTGTTCTTCCTAGTTTCTGGAGGGAAGGCATCATGTTCTGCTTCAGAATGTACAGTACATAATGGAATCCATGTTTCCCTCAATGTGGGAACCAGTACCAGCAGCACTCATGCAGCCCCAGACCATGATCCTACCACCCCCATGCTTGACTGTAGGCAAGACACAATTTTCTTGGTACTCCTCACCAGTGCTTTGCCACACATGCTGGGCACCATCTGAGCCAAACAAGTTTATCTTATAGTCTTATCAGACCACAGGACATGGCTCCAGTAATTCATGCTCTTGGTCAGGTTGTCTTCAGCAAACTGTTTGCGGGCTTTCTTGTGAGCCAGCTTCAGATGATGCTTCCTTCTGGGACGACGCCCGTGCAAACCAACTTTTTGCAGTGTGCGGCGTATGGTCTGAGCACTGACAAGCTGACCTTGTACTTCTGCAACCTTCAAAGCAATGCTGACAGCACTCATGCATCTGTTTTCTAAAGCCAGGTTCTGCACCTGACACACTGAACAAGCACTCAACTTCATTGATTGATCCCTGCAAGGCCTGTTCCGAATGGAACCCATCTTGGAAAACCTCTGTATGACCCTGACCACTGTAGTGTAGTGTCAGGGTGTTACTGAACCTCTAATAGCCTTGGCCATCTTTGTGGAGAGCAACAATTCTAATTCTCAAATCCTTAGAGAGTTCTTTGCCATGAGATGCCATGTTGAACATCCAGTGGTCAGTATGAGAGAATTGTACTTAAAACACCTAATTTTAACTGCTCTAATACAAGATACACAACTTTGTATGGTCCTGTCAAGCAGACAAAAACATAAACATAATGAATAGGAAATGTGGCTTTGCATGGTTAAACAACATAGGGGAAAGTGGGGTGAGTTGTGCCAGTTTTTACTCAAAGTGACTTTATAGTGAAGCCATGACAGTAATCCCTCCAATTTAAGCATGTACATATATTTCAGGATGTGGTGCATATCCCCGGGAACAATAACTTTGGATCTGAAATAAACTGATTCAGAATTATAGCTTTCAGAAAAAAAGTGGTCTCGTGGCACAACTTGCCCCCGGTGCGAGGTAAGTTGTGCCTTTGGGGAGAATACAGTGGGATAAATTGTGCCAGTGATTATTTAAGTTAAAAAGAACATTTTAATGTAATTAATTGTAATGCTACATAAAATCAAGACAAATTCAATACAAAATTGCTAATTTAAGGTTTATTTAGATATCATTACCCTACTAAACTATTGGCATGTCATATTTTCTACTTTTTCGTAAAACACAAAAAACTCAAATACACAATATATGATATTTGTGAATAATCAGAACGCTGCCTGTTAACAAAACGCTGTCTGTTAATTATGTAACATATAGGAAAGAAGTTACTTTCTTATGAACATTTCTGAACATCCCATTGTGACTTTTGCCACTTAAAAAACAAACAAACGGCAGGTAAATCAAACACTGATGAGGCACGCTCATCTTTTCACACAGATTATCCCCTGTGGGTATGTAGGTCTATCATGGATGCCCAACCCTGTTCCTGGAGATCTAGCATCCTACAAAGTTCAGCTCCAACACTAATCAAACACCCCTGAGCCAGCTAATTAATCTCTTAGGTAGCACATGATAATTACAGACAGCTGTGTTGGAGCAGGACTGGAACTAAAGTCTGCAGGTAGGTAGATCTCCAGGAACAGGGTTGGTCAGCCCTGGTCTAGATGGTCTAGATCCGGACTATTACTTAACATCCCACTGGCACAACTTAACCCTGCCCCTTTGGCACAAATTACCCCAGCCCGACAATTCTGAAAGACTAGCATGATCCCGCAGTTTAGAGCTAATATAATGCTAACTGTATAGACTCACTGTGTAGCCTACTAAAGCACTAAAACGTGTGAAATATTTTCAAACGTGCAATTGTTCAGATGCAACAATCAAAAAACCTTGATCATATAAATTTTACTTTGAAAGGCAAAAAACAGTTTTTTTGAGCTAAAATGTGCTTAGCCCTCATGCCATGTGTCTCTCTTCTTTGAGGGATGAGTAAATTGGATGGCTCTTCAAAAGTATGTGGTCACATGACCAATTTCTTCTATGGTTTCCTAGAAACAAGGGGTGGCACAACTTCCTCACTGGCACGAGTCACCCCACTCTCCCCTACTGCTGTTATCACTTAGGGTGTACTCACTTTTGTTGCCAGCTATTTTGACAATAATGCTGTATGTTGAGTTATTTTCAGAGGGCAGTAAATCTATACTGCTATACAAGCAGTACATTGACTACTCTAAAATATATCCAAGCTTCATTTCTAAAGTATTGTCCCTTGAGAAGATATACTAAAATTGTTGCTGAAATGTGAGGGGTATACTCACTTTTGTGAGATACTGTGTGTATTCAAAGTAAAAGTAAATGTTTTCTTGTTTTCTTTTTCTAAATTGACTCAGAGTTAGAGCACACCAGATGTTTAAATAAAAGTGTTCAGTGCTGAATGCCAATGCATTTGCATTTCAGTATTTTTGTGCACAGACACTATCAACATTTTTCATCTTCAGCTATATTTATAACTGATCAGTATTGCTTTGGGTGAAAGGCTCTGTGTTGTGGTGACTGAGGTCTATTCACCAGGACAAATTACCATTGCTTGGACCAGTTATGTTTGACACTTAAATGGATTTCGTTGGTCATAAATTTGAAAAACTTGGCTTGTTAGCTTGGTAAGATGGACAAAAAGAAGAAAGATTTTGATGACCTGTGAAATACGTACTACATAAATGCAATTTTAGGTAGTTACTCAATTATGAGTAATTGAGTAAGCGTATTTAGTTAAGCTGACAGCATTAAACTTGACAGATTTAAACACCATACAGAGACTAAATATTAACTTAAAAAATGGCTTTTTGAAATGGGTAATTTTAAAATACAGTGTGAACTTCTGTTAGTTTGCATCTTAATATATCAGGTGTGAGAAACAGACCTTACCCTGACCCTGACTTGTTATTTACGTACACCTCTCTATAACATCATAAAACTGTTAATATAACAGAGTTAATTGTTTATTGCATCGTAAAGTAGTTGTGTAACACACTGTAGATTACCTTAATAATCTTTACACTGATCCAAATCAAACATAATATAAACTGATCAGGATATTTTGTTCACATTTTGTGCACATATAATAAAAATGTACACTGACATACAGCTGTGGGAAGAAAATAATCTAAAGCACAAATTGATAAATAGCCTATATATTATTGATAGCTGCTTTTTCTTCTGACCCACACACCTGTTATCCCGAAAATATGTAAACATCATATGGAACTGGGACATGAATTAAAAAAAAGAGAGTATAGCACTTTGCCATCTCATTTCAGAAGACCACCACATCCCACACATGTAATGGACAAGGGCCAGGGTCTCGCAAACCTGACACTCTTCATGCAATATGCTCAGAGATGAGTGTGTGTGCAAAAAAAAAAAAAAATGAAATATGAGTGAAACATAAGCAACACGTCTCAAGTTATACCATATGGCGTCCACAAAAACAGCAAGTCCGTCATCCGTTTCTTGATGCTTCTGCACTTATTAACACAACACACACGCAGCAGCTGTTAAACACCAGTCCCCACTTACCACAGGAAATCTTTTAAAATCGAAAATTCGGATCAATTTTTAAAAATGTTCAAAAAGAACATTACACAATGCAAAAACAGTCAGCTTCAATTAATAAACGGAACAACAAAACAAACACACAAACATACTGGAGCTGTTGTGACAGGCATGAGTTTCTAAATATTAATAAACTATCATGACTGTGTGTGTATTAGAGTTCTCTTTGACGTTTAGTCTGGTTTCAACCACCCACATGGACCCTCTCTCAACAGGGACCACCAAGACCGAGCAAAACCACCTGCTCCACTAACGCAAACACACACATACCTTAAGGTGACCACTTTCACCACATCCACCTCGCCATTTACACATTAATATTGACACATAGAACATTCCAACCAAAATCAGCAAATAACACACACACTTTTTTTTGGCCACAGTTTTACATTACAACACAAAAATGTTGGGCTACTTTGAAACTGAACAAGCTTTGATAGTTAAACTACAATCACTGCTTGTGCTACGCTGAAAATCATTCATCTAATTTGGTGTTCTCAGTCAAAAATAATTGATTGAAAACACTGAGTGAAAAATCTTTCATTCTACTATATTACGACCAAATCTTGTATTCAGTGAATAATTTTAACAAAATAAGACGGATCATACAAAATGCATGTTTTTTCTTATTTAGTACTGTCCTGAGTAGGATATATTACATAAAAGATGTTTACATATAGTCCACAAGACAAAAAAAATTATTAAAATAACCCTTGGTTCTTAATACTGTGTGTGGTTACCTGGATTATCTACGACTGTTTTTTTGTTTTATAATGGTTGTTCATGTGTCCTTTGGTTTTTCTGAACAGTTAAACTGAGCACTGTTCTTCATGTCCTGTTCCTATCTTTTCACACTAAGGACAATTGAGGGACTCAAACACAACTATTAAAGAAGGTTCAAACATTCACTGATGCTCCAGAAGGAAACACAATGCATTAAGAGCTGGGGGTGAAAACTTTTGAACAGGATGAAGATGTCCATATCGTTCTTATTTTGTTGAAATAATTTTTTTTTTTTCATTTAGCACTGCCTTTCTGAAGCAACAAAAGATACTTGCATTCTTGCTTGCTTACCCGAAATTAAGTACAACTGACCTTGTTTTTCTAATTCAAAAAGTTTTCAACCCCCGGCTCTTAATGCATTGTGTTTCCTTCTGGAGCATCAGGGAATGTTTGAACCTTTTTTAATAGTTGTGTTTGAGTCCCTCAATTGTCCTCCGTGTGAAAAGATGGATCTTAAAAATCATACAGTCACTGCTGGAAAGGGTTCAAATATACAAAAACATCTTAAGAACTAAGGGTTCCCAAACTTTTGACAGGGGTTATTTTAATAATTTCAGCTATTTTATTTTTGTCTTGTGGACTATATGTAAACATCTTTTATGTCAAATATCTTACTCAGGACAGTACTAAATAAAAAATAACATGCATTTTGAATGAGCTCTCTTATTTTTTTCTAAATAATAACTGAACTAAACTATCCAAATGAACTGATTCGCTAACACAAATAAGATATTCTTAGAAAGCATGTCTGATTATTGCCTTACTATTACTTACTCAGTTGTAAGGCATAAAAACAATGATAGTGTAGGTTGTTCTTCATGTAAGTTGGGTTTCGTGTAATTATAGTGTACTTACAGAAATTGATAACAAATGTACATACATACATACATACATACATATACATACATATACATATACATACATACATACATACATACATATATATATATATATATATATATATATATATATATATATATATATATATATATTAGTATAGTAGTTAACAATAGGTTAAGAAAAGTGACATGACAGTGGGAATGAATGCATGTGTGAAAGAGAAAGCTGTGTGCACAGGAAGAGCTTGTGTCCTGCGCTCCAACTCTGTGTGCCGTTTACAGGCAGGAAATGTTTGTTCTGTCAAAGGGAAGGAAGTACCTCTCTTAGTAAACACAGCACATAACATCATTTGCTATGACAGCCTCATATACACACTATTTTGCCTCTAAGAGGAAGTGATTCGTATCACACTTCTGTTTCTTCTGAAGAGCCGTCAGTATGAGATTCATCATCCAGATATTCAATAATTCACGTCATTCAAATCAATTCCAGCTCTGATTTTGCAGTTCTCAATTAACCATCACAAACATTCAAAGCAGTCTGAATCTGGATCACAGCGGCAGTACACAGCATCGTACATGTTTGTTATTACACACATCTGCTTAAACAAGTAACAAACAATGCTGTCTCTATTCAACACTCTGTGCAAACATTCACAGTGCAGGTTAAGAAAAATGTGAATCCTTAGGATAATAATATTTCAGAAAGCTAACTGGAGTCAGGCGCTATCTAACCCAGAGTCCAATCAATGACACGAGATTGGAGGTTTGGGCAGAGTTACAATGATTATATTGACAAGAAGCTTTACCTGCAATGGCTCAAGCCATTCAGGCAAATCCAAAGTGTTTGCATTCTCTTTCTGCAAGGAAAAGGAATCCAGCAAAAGATGAAGATCTGAATGAGCTGGTTAAGTGTTTTCTCAGGGTTGCACTTAACAATAAAGTTTTTTTTTTACTTGCATCAATGGTTCCATAAATGTCCTTTAACACCCATGAAACCTTTCCATTGTTTCGTGGATGTTCACACCTTTTTTCTAGGTTATTTTGGCCCAGAACAAAAATAAAATGACATGTTTAGTTTTAGTACGCTTAGAGTTCATGCTTATTTTTTAGACCGAACCTAAAGATACAAAACAAATGGCATAAGGATACGTCACAACCTGATTGGACAGCTTTTATGATGGTATAATTTGCCACTGAACACAATACTTTGTGCTGGGCTAAATACGCTTGTTGTATGTGTATACATATGGTGGTATTTTTACGAGCTGAGATCTCACGAAGAGCTTGTAAAATGTGTAAAGGAGTCAAAACAGTGTCAGGAAATTGTCGGTTGCATACGCAGATCTGCTGCAATGAGATGGCGGTTCCGACACCTGTATCCAACAAAAGCAATGGGCAGCATAGCTTTTTTACGAGAAGAATTAGGCGTGCTTCATAATCATGTCCTGTTTTTGGTTTGTTTTCCAGAGTTTGTTTGGAAGCAGACTGAGACCCCTTGAAAAGGTGGGTTTGGTGCGCACCAAGGTTTCCGAGGCAGTCTTCAACACACCAATTCAAATGAATTGCACTAAGACAGTAAATGCACCAGAGTTCGTTTTAATCAAACTGAACCTGCAGAGTGTAAACACAGCCTTGAATTATACAATATTCTTCACACAAAGAAGGGTTTGTATAAAGAACTGCTCACTGAAAGGTTATTTGGAGAACCCAAAAATGCTACCCAGGCTTATTCAAAATACATGCCTTCAATAATTTCTGCACTACAGTAAAACTCTGACAACTTTTATTCCACAATTATGCAAACCTAAAGTAACAGAATTTAAAAAGACTGCAATACGTGTCTGTACTAACGTAATAAATATGCAACCATTATCACTCATTAAACGCTTGTTTAACATCCAACCCAGGCTCATGAAAATGCCTCTATATACATTTCTGCAACACCATACCTTACAGCGTGTTTCGCGGCAGTTTCAAAGGTAAATGTCCAGAGAGTGGTGCTAAAACACCTGTTCAATACATGACTGTGGCATGTTTTTATTATGTTGGTACAGGCACGTATTGCTGCGTTTTTATTACGCTGCTTGAGGTACGTATTGCAGCTGTTCAGATTTCAAATATCCAGCAAGTGTTGCTAAATATCCCCTACACCAAGCTCAACCCTAAACCACCTGATAGTGTTAACAAATGCAAAGTAATATAAAAACACAATTGTTTATGCAGACGTGCTATTTTATCTTCCTTATGCAGATCTGAGCTGATTTGTTGAGCCGTAGTCTCCAAGTAGGCATAACTGCAGACCGGAGATCTCCAAAATGCGGCATGAACTACAAAAGTGGGAAGAACCACTAAAATGGGAAGAGGTCTCCTCACGCAAAGACTTTCACCTTTGGCTTTGGCATCAGCCAATTGTTATTGACTTACCTGACAGTCCTTTACTGGAGGCGTCCCAGGGCTTGAAATTCGCAGAGTAGGAGGCGGTAGTGACACTGGGTGTAACTAAAAAGGTACCACTGTCCGGTTGGGGGGTTACGGAACGGCCCGGCGATCTAATATCACATAATCTTATTAACTGCTTATTTCCTGAACTGCAGTTTTCTTTACCATGCTATTCAGCACCAATCCCGCAGTCAATTTCAAGGTTAGGGTCAGGTGTGGGGTAGGTTTAGGGGTTAGCATTGTTTGTAGCATTGTAGGAAATCTACACTGTGATTGACATGACCAATAAAATCTTTAGAATCAGCTGTGGGGCGGAGTTTGCACTGAAGAATGCCAGTTTGTCAATGGGAGAAAGCCATGCCCTATTTACTGCCTCTAGTGTTGATTTAAACTGGAAACTGCAGTGATTCATACATATATGTACATTTTGTCAGTTTTGCAGAAATGTATATAGAGGCACATGCTTCCGATAAACCTATGTTGGTAACGCATTTCATTTTGAAACTGCCACGAAACGTACTGTAAGGTACGTAATGTTTCCCTGACCTCATGATGAAAACTTACCTGTGAGAACATTTTAGCGAGACATGAAATGTGTACAAATAAGTACATATTCCAGCAGTTTCCAACAGAAATGTCCACTGAGTGGTGCTAATAGAGTGCTCGTTCCCCCCCAGACATATGGTACATTTTATCCGACGTTGGTTTTGTACGTGTCAGCACAGTTCTGACTTCCTTAGAGTTGCGCTATAACTCCATGCCGTTTTAAAATAACGTACCATCTGCACTAAACCTAAACCTGCCTGATAATATGAACAAAAGTGAATGTGATGTAAAAATGCAATCACAAGCATGCCGTTTTAGCTTCAGTTTTCATCGTGAGTCAAGTTTTTCACGGTATTCATACCCAAAGGATTTTGCATCCTAAGTCAAATTCCAATGCATTAAAATTGCTATGATTGCCTAATCATAACCCCTCTTCCACACCTAACCCTAAACCTACCAATAGTAGGGGGGTAGTAATCTGGAGGGGATTGTTCATTTCTGTTGGAAACTGTAGTGATATGTACTTATTAGTATGTATTTCACACTTGCCAAGAAGTTCCCACAGGTATTTTTCATCATCAGATCAGGTAGTTAATATTGGTGTTGCCACAAGCACGTATTTCCAATTGGTTCTTCTATGGCATTGCTGCGAAAACTCCTTTTGGAACCATAGAGCTGAACTTTGCAGGATGGTAAATATACAGAAACAGGACTGTCCACCCCTGCCATAGAAGAACCATTTGGGACTCACCAAAGAACCTTTCAGTAAACAGATCTTAAAAGAACCAATTTCCATAGTGAGAAGAAAATTCTAAAGAACCAATTTCCACTTTACATTTTTTGTGCAAAGGAAAGTTTCCATGGATGTTAAAGAGATGGTAATAAAGAACCTTAACTCTTAAGAGAGTATAGGAAGCCATCGTAATGTAGTAGACGAGACATCTTCATAACTGAAAAATCAATAGTGAATGGAACTTTCCATTGGGAGTGAATAAAGCCCAGTATTGTGTCAATATCATGCAAACCCTATCAATCTAGAGACATGTAAACCATCACAGACCACAAAACACATCCTCCGTGTGGTAATACTCAAGACCGTACTCTGACTTGAGTCCAAGACAAGGTCAAGTCCAAATGCCCCTGAGTCCACGACAAGACCAAGGCCGTGAAAATATGGACTTGGACTCTAGACAGAGTACTACATTGCTAAGAGACCAAGTGTACTGTGAACACAAAGGAAACCACTATTTGAAAGTTCACGCAATATAATACGAATGGAAATCTGCCCAGAACGTCATGTAAAAGCTTTCCGTGATGCACTCAACAAAAGGATAAATATATCACAGTTTATCTCAACACTCAGCACCAAATGGAATCCCAACACATCAAAATCAATCAATCAAGGAGATCTTAAAGAATTTGATGTCATACTCACTGGCCGGTGAAGGTGTGCTGTATCCACTGAGGGGTAGGGTGGGCAAAGAGGGCGGAGAAAGCCCCCCTAGCATGTGTGGGAAGAAAAAGGGATAGTGGGCCATTGGGAAGCCATTGAGGTGTGGGCTGGGGTTGCCCTTACCAGACATGGCTACCACTAGAGTTCGCCCACAATCACAAGGAAGAATCCAAAACGACGTTCAAATTCAGTGCTTTCCAGGGATTATTTACCCATAAGAGCCTTCAGAGGAGAGAGTGGATTTGCTTATTCCCTGTGACACTGGTAGAAAATGGCAAGTCTAGGCAGATGAATGGAGGAGTGACTCTCTTTTGCTGCCAAGGGGGTTTCTGTAGGGGTTGTTTCCCATATCACACAGGCCTATTGAGTTTATTTCCAAAATGATTTGATTCCGTTTAATGAACCCAAGAGTCGGCATTTGTCTTCTTACAGGATGTGCTCCACTTTCCTCTTTTTTTAGAATTCCTATGGGTTAAAAAAGAGAGAGTGAGTTTAATGGCAAGTAAAATATATGTAATGCTTTTGTACAATTGGTTCACACCATTATTTACTCACACTTATGTCATTCCAAAACTTAAAAGTAGACAGTTTTAAATTTAAAATTATTTTTCCTAAAATCTTTTCTTCTGCTGCAGTGCATATAGGGTTGACATCAGTGTGCTAAATATATAAAAACTTTTTCCTTTCTCTTACAGAAAGCTATCATTTAACTTTAGAAGACATGGAATATATAGAGCACAAGATGATATACTATTGTTATACTTATGATTTAGTGTACTTTTATAGTTATTTTCTGACAGAAAAAAATAACAGCATACGGGTTTGCAGACTGGTGGCATTGTCTATACATAGGTATTCACATATAAATTTTATTATACATTTAGTAAGATGTAGAAAAGAAGAAGAAATGTACCATATGAATTTTTGTAATATAAAATATATAAAATAAAAAAATGTAATTGCGAATATTTATCTTACAATTCTGACTTTTTTTCTCGTAATTATGAGATACAAACTTACAATTGCTAGATATAAAGTCAGAATTGTGAAATATAAACTTGCAATTCTAAGAAATTAAGTTAGAATTGCGTGACAAGTTTTACAGTCAGAATTGCAAGATAAAAATTCAACAGTTCTGACTTTATTCTCAGGATTGTGTGATATAAAATGGCAATTGCGAGTTATAGAGCCAGAATTGGCTTTATATCTCGCAAATGTGACTTTTTTCTCAGAACTGTGAGTTTATAACTTGTAATTCTGACTTTATAACATGCAATTGTGAGTTCTTAAGTCAGAATTGCGTGATACAAACTTCTGACCTTTTTCTCTCAGAATTATGATATAAACTTACAATGCTAGTTATAAAGTCAAATTGTGAGATATAAACTTGCAATTGTGAGTTATAATTGCATGATAAAAACAGTTCTGACTTTTTTCTCAGGATTTCGTGATATAAACTGGAAATTGCGAGTTATAAAGTCAGAATTTTTCTGAACTGAGACATTTTTATATCTCGCAGTTGTGACTTTTTTCTCAGAATTGCCAGTTTATATCTTGCAATTGTGACTTTTTTGCTCAGAAATTGGACTTTATAACTCACAACTGAGAGTTTATATCTCACAATTCTGAGATAAAAAGTCTGAATTGCGAGATACAAACTCACAATTGCGAGAAAAAGTCAGAATTGCGAGTTTTTATCTTGCAATTTTAACTTTATTTCTCACAATTGTGAGTTTATATTACGCAATTCTGAGAAACAAAGTCAGAATTGTGACTATATCTCGCAATTCTGACATTATAACACGCAACTACATGTTTATATCTCACACTTCTGAGAAACAAAGTCAGAATTGCAAGTTTATCTCATGCAATTCTGAGAAAAAAAAAGTCAGAATTGTGAATTATTCAGTGGTGGAAACAGGCTGTTTTGACAGCATCTACATATAAGCAATTAAACATACTTCCAGCTATAGAAACTTAAAATATATACAAATTCTTTGTATCATAAATATATTTTTATACATTTAAGAGATTTTAATAAATTTCATATCTGTATTTTTTTTATAGATATGTTTTAAATCCCATGACCCTATACCCAAAACTAAACATAGGATGTAATAAAATCTATGAGAATTTGACAAAAATTAAACTACCCTTCTGTAATTCAAATAAATCCTATTAATTTGATCAAATGGTGTGAATCGACATGTGTGATGCCATCAGAGCACTGAGTTTTGCGTCAAATGTTGCAGTGACTTTATAAGAAAGAACATTTCTCTCTAGAACACCACATCATTTCATAAGAGTGCTTACGCCAATCTTACAATCTTACATGCGACATGTCCAAAGGACATCAAGTCATCTGTTCCTCTTTTTAATATTGGCCAGGCGTGGTCATAGATATTTCATCAATCTAAGAACATGTTTTTAGGCTGTTAAGGGGCCTGTCTTTTTTATGTGGGAACTACTCTGCAATTGCACACAAACGGTGGCCATATACTTGTACTGTGATGTGGTTTTAGCACTAGTCAAAAAAACGTACAACTCCAACTTTTATTTATATAAAACAGATTTAGAATTTATCATTTGTAGCGAGTGAATACAGTCAAACCAAAAATTATTTAGACACCAGATTTTTTTTACTGGGTCTGGGATGCTATAGTTAATTTATGTAAGTGAGGATAGGAAAATAAAGTAAACTGTGAAATATTATACCAAAAAAAATTTTTATACAGTGGACTACCAGTAAAACTGTAAAGCAGTGAAATTTGTTACATACCTTTCTATCAAAGTTATCTGGTATTTTCAAGATGAATTTGTTTTGACACAGTTTAACTTGAGTTCTTGTCATATTTTATTACCATTTTCTAAACTATAGAGAATAAACTGCGATAATGTGAGAAATGTTGAAGGTGTCTGAATACATTTTGGTTTGACTGTATACTCTAAATATGGGATACCCAAAAATGTTGTCATCTGAAGACCTCTGACCTAAAATGTGTAATTATAATACAAAACTAAAACCATGAAAAACTTCAATTACTTGAAATAAAATAAAATTTAACTGAAATATTTCAACTAGCTGGGATCATTTCTGATTTTCATTATTTTAACAATGTACTAAAATGACTAAAACTACAATTTAAATAAAAACAATACAAGCTATAAAGCCATAACAGACATTAAAAATTACTAAAACTTATAAAAAAAAACCTCAATAATAAAAAGTTAATATTTCAATCATTTAACAATTCATTCACATTTTCACAGTTCTCTGATGTCAGTTAATGGTCAAATGATATGCAGGTACATATATATACATATATATCATACATGTTATTTATTTAACAATCATTGACCCTCATACTACAGCTGGCCTTCTAATATTTTTGAATGAGAAATAAGTAAGCTATATTTATATGAACCAAGGCGCATGTCAAGTTCATGTAAGTTGATATAAGTGATGTAAGACAGCAAAAGCCAGAAATGTAATTAAAATAACACCGACAGACCTTGAGACTGTAAAAGCATCCAAATTGTGTCTACAGGGAACTACCCACTCACAGGCCACATGTATACACTGTTACATGCAAACTTGAATTTCATTCATTTGGGCAATGCTGAAGCCAGATCAGAGCCAAGGACACAGTCTGTGCGCACACACACACACACACACACACACACACACACACACACACTGTGAGCTATGTTTAGTACTCAGCCAGAATCCTGAACACACAGCATATGATGAAGTTAAGATCAAATAAACAAGTATGTGTTTTTATATAGATTGCACATGTTTCTGCACTCCAGCATTTGTGGATGTTTGTGCTTGTTATTATAATCACTGGATGTGTCTATGAGACAGGAAGTGCGACTACAGGCCAGTGTGAAATCTCGATACTCTGCCAAAATCTTCAAGACACACACACACACGCACACACACACGCACACACACACACACACACACACACACACACACACACACACACACACACACACACACACACACACACACACACACACACACACACACCGCCCTCTAGGCACTCCTGCTTGTCAAATGAGAAGGACCCCTTGACATTTGTGCCTCTATTACAAAGGTCAACCTTTAATTACGTGAAATGCCAGCCCGCATACACCTGCAGAAATACACTCGACATGATCTGGGATGTGTGTGTGTGTGTGTGTGCGCAAAGGGGGATCGCTAGTTGTCTAGAGAGTACCCTGGTATTGATACACCAATGAGGGCCTTATTCATCTTATGCAGATTCTTCTCCAAGTAAATGGTAACAAATCAATTCTGGACAATTCTGGACAAATTGCTCAGCAATATATCAGCAATTCTGGACAAAATTTACATCAGTATCACATGCAATTAAGTGGCTTTGGACTAAATTCAGCAGCACTAGGCAACATTCAACATCTCAGAACCAGATACAGAAGGTCTGGACTGAATTCAGCAACAACAGACTGAATTTAGCAGCTCTGGACAAAATTCAGCGTTATGATATTAAGAAGAAGCTTTCAGCATCACCATCTCCTGTGTTTAAACTATTGAGCAAAAGTTTGGGTTTAGTAGAATTTATTTATTTATTTACTTTTTAAAAAATGAATACTTTAGTAACTAATACTTTTAAAATTTTAATAAGTAATACTTACCCTGCCGCTCAAAAGTCTGGGATCAGTAATTGTTCAATGTTTTTAAAGACATTTCTTATGCTCATCAAGGCTGCATTTATTTGATCAAAAATACAGAAAAAGTGTAATTTTGTGAAATATTATTTCAATTTAAAATAACTGCTTTCTATGTGAATATATTTTAAAATGTAATTTATTCCTGTGATAGAAAGCTGAATTTTCAGCATCATTACTCCAGGCTTCAGTGTCACATGATCCTTCAGAAATCATTTTAATATGCTGATTTATTATCAATGTTGAAAACAGTTGTGCTGCTAAATATTTTGTTGAAACCTGTGATTTTTCCCTCAGTATTCTTTAACAAATAAAAAGTTGGAACAGCGTTTATTTAATTTTTTTAAAATCTTATTACTATAACAATGTAAACTAACATCTAACATCTTTTTTTTCCGAAAGAAATTAATACTTTTATTCACCAAGAATGTGTTAAATTGATAAAAAGTGACAGCAAAGACTTAAATTGTTAGAAAAGATTTGTATTTTGAATAAATGCTGTTCTTTTTAACCTTTTATTCATCAAGAATCCTGAAAAAACAATCACAGTTTCCAAAAAAATATTAAGCAGCACGACTGTTTTCAACATTGATAATAACAGTAAATAATCCGCAAATTAAAATGATATTTGAAGAATCATGTGACACTGAATACTGTAATGGCTAGGGATGCACTGAAATGAAAATTCTTGGCCGAAGCCGAACAAAATTGCACACTGGGCCGAAGCCCGATTACGAACACGGTTTTTCCCCCATGTATTTTGCCAATTTTTTTTCACCATTGCATAAATGAAATAGCCAATATTTGCTTTTTACAGTTTTGTCTTGCTTTTCAAAGAAAAAAATAAATTACAAAACAACAATTTAAAAATATTTATTTAACACTGAACATTTTTAACATTCTAGTAGGCATTATAGCCTACCAACAAAGCACAGTTTAACTTAAGTTAGTAAAATAATGTTCTATGTCCATTTTAAACACCCCCTTCTTGAATCAGATATGCGTTTTTATGATTTCTACTGTATTTCAAATAAATTTCTATTTTCTATAACTTTGCTACCTGATCTCATGATGAAAACGGACCTGTGGGAACTTTTTTCGCAAGACACCAAATACGTACCAATAAGTGCATATCACTGCAGTTTCCAACAGAAATGAACACTAGAGGCATCAAAACCGCAAGAACTTGTAACCGTTTTCGCACACGGTTATGATTACAGCTCCATATGTTATGCTTTCCGGACGTACTAAGCTTGCTCAGTAGCTCAGCTAGCATGCGATTGGACTTAGGGTATGAATACGGATATCGAATCGAATATGTTGAACGCACATGGTGGTATTGCATTTTGCAAAAAAGTTCACACAAGTGCATTTTTGTCATAACTTCCCATTTAGCATGAAAAAAATATCTAAACAGATAGATAGATGCACACACACACACACACACACACACACACACACACACACACACACACACACACACACACACACACACACACACAAATTTATAACTATGTTGGTCACTTTGACTAATTATGCCTTTATTTTTCTCTGTGTGTTCTTCATCATTCTTTCAAGCACTTTCTTTATTCAAACAGTGAAATGTCAGTCAGGCTTTCAGAAATGGCTTTCTGCTGCCTGTCTCACTGTACACACAATGACACAAAGAGCTTTTGACCTGAAGTCTTGTGTTGTCACACAGATCACATATTGTACTCATTTGAAAAGGTCAATGTTTGCGATAGAGGCGGGAAATGTAATCACACACGCACACTAACAGGACAAGGTACAGGGTGTCGAATGCTCTCCGATATTTACCCCTCCACCTTATTGAGTGTGTGTACTGTATGTGTGTGTGTTAAAACATGCTGGGTTGGCGTGGCTATTGACACAGCTGGCTGAACGGAAAATATTGCTTAACATGAAATCTTAGGAAATCTGTGAGGTGAAAATGAGGAGAGAGCAAAAAGAAAGCAAACGGAGATAAAGAAAGAGCAAACTGTGTCTGTTTCTTTCAGTCACCCACTTGCAAAGACTCCATATGGTATAAATTTACTATTAATGCACATCTAATCTTATATGTGAAACCGCTGTTATATTTACAATTTTACTAACATATTATTACATTTTTCTGAAGAATGCAACTAGTTCTTTCCTGGTGTTTTTGCCAGTTCTAATATTCGCCAGATGTAAAATCATTAGCTAGTGCACTTACTGTATACACGTAACAACACACTTCTCAAAAACAAAATAGAATTTAAAGAAGTTTCTTATGCTCATCAAGGCTGTTCATTTGATCAAAAATACAGTAAAAAAAAAAAATTATATTGTGAAATATTAATACGATGTAAAACAATGTTTGTCTACATTAAAATGCATTAAATTTATTTAATTTACATCTGTAAATCATTACATTTATTAAAGTTGAAATTATTAATATTTTTTCGGAACCTGTGACTTTTTTCAGGATTCTCTGATCAATAAAAGGTTAAAAAGAACAGCATTTATTTAAAATAGAAAGCTTTTCTAACAATATAAACCACTGTTCAAAAGTTTGGGGGCAGTACATTTTTATTGTTTCTATTTTTGAAAGAAATTAATACTTTTATTCACCAAGGATGTGTTAAATTGATAAAAAGTGATAAGAAGTGCATAGATTTACATTGTTAGAAAAGGTTTATATTCTGAATAAATGCTTTTCTTTTAACTTTTTATTCATCAAAGGATCCTGAAAAATAGAATCACAGGTTCCAAAAATATATTTGGCAGCACTGATAATTCCAATAATAAGCATTGATAATTCCAATAATAAATCAGCGTATTAGAATGATTTCTGAAGGATTGTGTGACACTTAAGACTTGAGTAACGGCTGTTAAAAATTCAACTTTGTATCACAGGAATAAATTATATTTTACAGTATATTAAAATAAAAACCAATATTTTATATTGTAATAACATTTTGCAATATTACTGTTTTTTTTCTGTATTTTTGATCAAATAAATGCAAACTTGATGTGCATAAGAGACTTCTTTAAAAAACATTAAAAATCTTACCGATCCCCAAACTTTTGAGCAGTAGTGCATGTATTGTGACAATTTGGAAATGTTGGTTAGTGGTGCTAAAAGGTTAATGCTCTATCACATTTAGAAATAATGTACTACCTAGAAAAAAACTATTGTTAACAAAAGCAAAAGTGAGGTAAAACACATTTGCTAAAACAACCGTGCCATTGTAGCTTGCTTTTATAATTCTTTAACCTGTGTTCCACTATGTATTGCAGTGGTGTACCAGGTGAGGTTCCGAGCAAGTTTACTATGTCAAAAAAATCCATGTGTACGGAGCTTTTATGTGATGCATAGGTCAAAATCTATTAGTTTTATCATGCACTAATTTAAAAGTATTACATCATGGCATTTTCAACATTTTGAAACAAAAATCTGCCCTTGTGCCCTTGAGTGAAAAGGAGTAAAACTTGTTGGTGCATTACTGCCACTAGTGTTCATTTCAACTAAAAACTCCAGTGAACTGTACAGAATGTAGAGAAATGTTTCCGGAGTTTTGCAGAAGTGTAGGTAGAGGCACGTTTTTCCATTGAGCCTGTGTTGAGAACACATGCATACGCATAGATGGTCTGGAAGCAGAAGATGTGTTGTGTTTTTGTCTGGAAGTGATAAAGATGATGTTTTTCAGCTGAGCAACAGGGCACTGACCTGCAGTACACATACACACTCTTCCAGGAAAAGAAGTGGGAAGGCGTATCCACAGTCCGTCATAGTCTTAAGACGAGGCCCCTTTTGTTAATGAAAAACATGTTTTAGTCAGACTCCCATCCCCATCACCCATGCAAGTATTCCTTTTAACGATAATACACATATTTAAGTACAATCAAGCTCTATAAGTCCACTAGCTGTGTCATCTTTTATTTCATTTGAATAAACTGATTAATTGAAATCTACGAACATGGAGAGCAAATGCTTTTAAAATCATTACGACTGTTCCCAGGGCACACTGTATTCCACATTAACTAAAAGATGGACTAAAAGTGTAAATGCACAGTTCATATTATTATTAAATAGCCCATGTACATAGTATTTAGTGTATGTGTGTGTGAGACTCTATTTTTCCCATATCCCCAGGGTCCAAAGAGGAGACTATTGATTAGCTAATTGATTGATTCTTGCCTGTAAGATGTTGAGTCAACAATTGCTCTTCAAACACACACACACACACACACACACACACACACACACACACACACACACACACACACACACACACACACACACACACACACATGTTGGGTTTACATGTTTTATGGGGACATTCCATAGGCGTAATGGTTTTTATACTGTACAAACCGTATTTTCTATCGCCCTACACCTACCCTACACCTAAACCTAGCCCTCACAGGAGATTGTGCACACTTTTACTTCATCAAAAAAACTCATTGTGCATGATTTATAAGCCTGTTTCCTCATGGGGACCTGAGAAATGTCCCCACAAGGTCAAAATCTACTGGTATTCCTATCCTTGTGGGGACATTTGGTCCCCACAACGTGATGAATACCAGGTACACACACACACACACACACACACACACACATGTTGGGTTTACATGTTTTATGGGGACATGGGCGTAATGGTTTTTATACTGTACAAAACCGTACTTTCTATGGCCCTACACCTACCCTACACCTAAACCTAGCCCTCACAGGAGATTGTGCACACTTTTACTTCATCAAAAAAACTCATTGTGCATGATTTATAAGCCTGTTTCCTCATGGGGACCTGAGAAATGTCCCCACAAGGTCAAAATCTACTGGTATTCCTATCCTTGTGGGGACATTTGGTCCCCACAACGTGATGAATACCAGGTACACACATACACACACACACACACACACACACACACACACACACACACACACACACACACACACACACCCTGTGTGTTTAGCAGCATGCTATATATATCAATTAGCTATATATACAGTCAACCCCAAAATTTTTCATACCCCTGGCAAGTTTTTTTTTTCGAACGGAAATTACACAGGCTTCTCCGAAAAGATAATAAGATAATGTACAAAAGGGCATCATTGTGGAAAAAAATATTTCTCAGCTTTTATTTACATTTGAACAAAAAGTGGCATGTCCAAATATATTCATACCCTTTGCAAACTGTCACAGTCTATGGGAAAATCCAAAGATCTATACCATTCCATATAGTCCAAGCTGTTCTAAAGCATCATAATTAGCCCAATTCATTGGGAATAGCTGTTTTAATCAACTCAACAGGTGAAAAACAGAAACTCTCTGCTGTTTTTTGTGGACAGTCATGGCTAAGACAAAGGAGTTCACTGAGGACCTGTGTTCTGTGGGAACCTAATCACAGTAAACGGCACCATGAATAAGGAGCAATACATCAAAATTCTCAACAACAACATCAGGCAGTCCGTAGAGAAACTTGGCCTTGGGCACCAGTGGACATTTCAGCACGACAACGACCCAAAACACAAAGCAAAAGTGGTGAAGAAATGGTTAGCAGACAAAAACATTAACGTTTTGCAGTGGCCCAGCCAGAGTCCTGACTTAAATCCAATTAAGAATCTGTGGAGGGAGCTAAAGATCAGGGTGATGGCAAGGAGACCCTCCAACCTGAAAGAGTTGGAGCTCATCGCTAAAAAATGAATGGGCAGAAATACCCGAGGAGAAAATGCTGGTCAGCAATTATAGGAAGGCTCCCTGGTGAAAAAAACAGCTAAAACCAGCCTACACTGTAAAAAATGACAGTGAATTTAACGGTAAAAAATTGTAAAAATGCTACGGTAAAAACCTGTGAAATGGTTAACGGTAAGTTCCCCTTCTATATACGGTGAAAAACTGTGTTGGACATTGCATTTAATTTTACGGTAGTATATCGTTTTTGGAAGTGAAAAAGAACGTAAAATTTACAGTGAATAACCGTACATTTACATTCCCAGAATTCCCTGAATTGAATTTTTTTATTTGATGCTTTTTTTGTTGTTGAAATAACTTCATCTTAATTTTTTTCTTGGCAGTTTTGTACATTAGGGTTGTATGTTACATCTAATGTTGTTAAATTAATGTTTTTTGCATTATTTCAGTTTTATGTGTGTTACCATGATGGTGTTTAATGTTTGTGTGAATGACACTGTGCACCTTCTATATATGTTATTATTTAAAACCTCCGTGCGATGAACTTTGGTTCATCATGTGATGTTGTCATCTGCTCTTGGTGGTTATCATTGTATTACAAAGGAAAAAAACAGATTTCAGTGCTTCAAAAAGTTGGTACATTACCATTATATGAGTTACGGTTTTTAGTATGAAATTACGGCATTTACCTGTAAATTTAAGTGAAAACCTTAAAATGTAAAACATTTCTACCGTATTTTTTACGGTAAAATTCTGGCAACCACAGCTGCCAGTTTTTTACCGTAAATTTCACGGATTTTTTTTTTTACAGTGTAGGCTGGTTGGCTGGTTTTAGCTGGTCAACCAGCCTGGTTTTAGCTGGTCATAGCTGGAAGACAGGCTGGTTTTAGAGGGGTTTTGTCCACTTTTCCAGCCTGGCCAGGCTGGTCAGGCTGGTCTTAGCTGGTCAGGCTGGGAAACCACCAGCTAAAACCAGCCTGACCAGCCTGGGAGACCAGCTAAAACCAGCCACTTCCAGCTTAAACCAGCTAAGACCAGCCAACCAGCCTAGGCTGGTATTAGCTGGTTTTTACTGAAAAGGGTATGAATAATTTTGGACTTTTTGTTTAAATGTAAATAAAAGATGAGTAATAAATTTTTCCACAATGATGCCTCTAGTACAACGTCTTAATATCTTCTGGGAAACTTGCTGGTTGAATAAAAGTAACTTTAAGCCAGAATTTGCCAGGGGTATGAATAATTTCGGGCTTGACTGTATATATATGCTACACTATAAGTCTTTTTATACCTCCTAATAATATGCATTTGAAATGCGCGTCCTGTGACTATCTTTAAAAACGCATTGTGTAAGACATGAAGCATCAGGTTTGTTCTCTAAAATGTGTTGTGTTAAAAATGACACACTAATGTGCAGCTGTTCTGAGAAACAGGAAGTACTTTATGTGCAACAAATAGTGATTCAACTTTTGCACTACATGGCTGTTACAACCTATGGTTTGCCAAATCCCAGAATGTAATACACCGTGGGAACCATCATCACAACTACCTGCAGAATGTACATTTTGGTGAAATTAATTACATGCGTATTGAAAAAGTGAATATTGCATGTACTGTGTATGTATCTTAAATGTTGCATAAGCCTAAAGATATTGTTCATTCAGGCAACAGATATGGAGACCTGTGTGTGTATTTTGGTTTGTTTACGCTAGTATCTAAAGACACACAGTGGAGCACTGCCAGACAGGAAGAGGTCCAGCACTGGGGAGTCCTGCTAACATTGTGTGCATGTGTGGGTGTGTGTGTGTCTAAGAGAGAAGGGGAAAGAGAGACAACAGTGAACAAAAGGCACGGGAAACTTTGAAGTGTTAGATCACCAATTTATCCTTAAGTGTTTGCTCTGTTATATTATCTTGGTATATAAGTAAGTAGGCTATACCTACTTTTCTAACGAAATATAGAATACACTGCTGTTTCCAGCTGAAATGAATCCTAGTGGCAGCAAAACACCAATAACTTATTCCTTTTCACACAAATTATGATTACAAAGGAAGGTTCCTTGCATAATACTATGTTAGGACCATAAACACTTTTACCATAGTGCATGATCTATAAACTAATACATTCAGACATTTGCATCACATAACTAGCTCCATATGTATGTTTTTTCTGATGTGGTAAACTTGCTTGGTAGCTCACCTGGTACAGCAGGTAAGGTTTTGTTTTAGTGTTATTTTATTATCAAACATGACTTTCTGAGCTGCTGCGATATGTTTAAAAACCATTAATTGACAGATTAATGTTTATTGGATTAACTGAATGTGCTTTTAGCATTTTTCACTGGACAACTTAGTATAATTTTGCAGAAATGTTGCCACAGGCATGCTTTTGAAATCTGCACTTTAAAATGCATTACAACAACTCAAAACCCAAGATCAAGTGATCACAAATGGAAATTATTACTTCCTAGAAGTAACCATTGCATGTTTCCTTCGCTAATGGACTTCTGGAAGGGCCCTTCATGAAGGGATTTAGTTGTTTACTTTTATTTGGAACATCTCTACAACTGCTGTCCCCTTCCCAAAGTGGCCCTCGAGGACGCAATAAAGTTTTTAGTAACTTGAATATTGTGTATTTATACTTTTTAGTTTACTCTGTTCCCAACCAAGCATTGTCTTTGTGATGTGTGTGTAAAGCTGTGACATTTTGGATTAGCATCTTTGTTTTTTATCATAAATTTATGGTTCCCTTTTTTTGTAAATATTATGTAAATATACTTCCTTTCAGTATGTTTGTTATTTGAACTGTAACACTGTCAAAATCAACCATTTTAGCTATGAGACCTTTTTTATATTTATTTCAGTAAAGTGCCTTGCCCCATAGATATCTATGTAATTATTATACTCATAAACAAACCTACTGAATTAGAAAACTCATGCATATAAGGCTGTATATGTGACAGGAACATTTAAAAGTATCAGTTTTCAAATTGCGCAGAATGTTAAAATAGTTTTGAAGTCATAACATAATATTCTGCCAGTATTTGTGAGAAAATTAGGCTTTATTAATCAAAACTTTGTACCTGCAAATTATACTTTGTGTAAAAAAAAAATACAAGTCTGAGTTTTACTGCCTCTAGTGTTCATTACAACTGGAAACGGCAGTGATATGTACATATAGGTAATTTTTGTGTTTTGCAGAAATATATAGAGGCATGTATTTCCAATAAGCCTATGTTCAACTATGTTGAATAGACTTTAGGTTGTATAGAACCTAAAACCTTGAACCACAAATCTGCTTATCCCAACTTCTTTTATTTCACAATTCATCTCTTTTTCTAAATAACAACAACCACAACAAAAATGACTGACCACTTAAATGTTTCTGTGAGACTACTATAATCCCAGAGATTTTACTGAAGGTTAGAAGAACACACACACAGAAAGTATTGCCAAGCCTCATCTTAACCTTTGCCTTCTCCCCTCATTTAATCTGATTGGTCCACGATGACCTCGTTGATGTGGTCCCTCCCCCAGCATAAACAGAACGGTTACGTTTCTGATTAAATCAATCAATCAAAGGATGTCTCTGCCCAGTTCCTCACCCGTCAGCCCTGCTCATCCGTACAGTGTGCTGATGATAGCAGCCATTATGGCAGATTGCGGGTCAAACTCCTCTGGCGACGGCTGCGTCTCATTAGCCGCTCACACTCTGGGAGGAATGTGATTAAATGTGATGGTTGCAGCTCACGGGCCGTGACTTACACGAAAGATCACGAGCGCGCATGTTTGTTTGGGTTTCATATTTTGACACAGATTCGCACCAGAGGGGAGGCAGAACCTTGATCCTCACCTTTCACCTTCTGTGCAAAAATCAGGTAATTAGTTTATCTGGCAAAAGCTATTTAACCGCCTGGGGTAGAACGATTTTTAGCATGCTCATTTTTGTTAATTGGTAATGCTAATGTATAAAACAAAGAGCTTCAGCTCTGAAATGTTTTTGGATGAGCCAAATCATTGTTAAATAGCTGATCTAACAAAGCCTAATTTCTGCTTTAACATGTCAAGTCTATCAGTTTTAGCTATTACGCTAATTAACCTCATTTCTTGGCAGAATTTGTCATACATGATATCTCATATCAAATGGTTTATTAAAAAGAGGTGGTCTGTTTCAAACTAACATGTTTTTGCTTGACTGGACAATAAAATGGTTGAAAAAATCTCATTGATTGTAAAGAGGAACCTAAGCTATAGATAAAGACTATATTATCAACCATTCAATAGTTTACACTCAGTGTAAATAAAACAGCATATGCTGGTTAGGTAGGTTTTGATGCTGGGATGCTGGTTTTAGCTGGTTTATGCTGGTCCTTTGCTGGTTTATGCTGGAATTTAGCTGGTTTATTCTGGTCCTTTGCTGGTTTATGCTGGTCCTTAGCTGGTCATGTTGCTGGTCAAGGACCAGCATAAACCAGATAAGGACCAGCATAAACCAGCAAAGGACCAACTTAAACCAGCATCTCAGCATCAAAACCTACCTAACCAGCACATGCAGATTTTTTCAACAGGGTTTCAGAAGGCCTTTGAAGTATTGACTTAAACACAAAAAATGTTCAAACATTCACTGATACTAGAGAAGGAAACACCATGCATTAAAAACTTTTGGAATTTGAACATCAAGGTAAATTGTAATTATTTTGTCTTCCGGGAGACGTGCAAGTATCTTCTGTTGCTTCCAATGGGCAGTACTAAATGGGTAAAAAGATATTTCAACAAAAATTTGGACATCTTCATCCTTTTCAAAAGTTTTCACCCCCGACTCTTAATACACTGTGTTTCCTTCTGTAGCATCAGTGAATGTTTGAACCTTTTTTTAACAGTTGCGTTTGAGTCCCTCAATTATCCTTAGTGTGAAAAGATGGATCTCAAAATCAAACAGTCACTGCTGGATAGAGATCAAATATGCAAAAGATGCTGAAAAACTGAAGAATCTGCAGGATCTAGAGGATTTTTCTGAAGAAAAGTGCTCAGTTTAACTGTTGAGAACAAACAAGCGACTCATGAACAACCATCACAAAACAAAAAAACAATGTAACATACAGTATTAAGAACCAAAGGTTCCCAATCTTTTGAAGGGGGTTATTTTAATTTTTTTAGCAATTTTTTTGTCTTCTCCCTGGTGAAAAAAACAGCTAAAACCAGCCTAGGCTGGTTGGCTGGTTTTAACTAGTTAACCAGCCTGGTTTTAGCTGGTCATATCTGGTCAGCAGGCTGGTTTTAGAGGGGTTTTGGCCACTTTCCCAGCCTGACCAGCCTAGCCAGGCTGGGAGACCAGCTAAAACCAGCTACTTCCAACTTAAACCAGCTAAGACCAGCCAACCAACCTAGGCTGGTTTTAGCTGTTTTCAGCAGGGGTGGACTATATGTAAACATAACTTATGCAAAAATGTCTTACTGAGGACAAAACTTAATAAAAATAGTCCAGTAAGTGTTCTGCTTGAAATATTACTAACAATATAATAAGGTATCCTTCTTTTTGCAATAAAAACAGTAAAGATTTAATTTGGATTTTAAATTAGTTTTTTCAATTTTAACTTAGAAATGTATGTATCAAATATGATACAGTAGGCTTTATAGAGACAGCTTTATATTTAGTTTAAATTTAAAAATGACTTATCAAAGATAAAATGAAAAAGTAGGTTGGAATTCATGGTTTGTTGTAAATGTGTGTGTGTGTGTGTGTGTGTGTGTGTGTGTGTGTGTGTGTGTGTGTGCGTGTGCGTGTGGGAGGGCCCATCTCAGGACATTCACAGAAAACGAGTGAAACAGAGAAGATGAGAGAGAAGAATGACCTCATTTCAGCAGTATATAAAATATAGTGTATGTGCGTGTAAGAAACGAGGGATCACACAGTTGGGAGTGGGAGGGCAATGCTGTCTTAACATGAGATTGCATGACCTGAATAACAGATGTATGCGTGTGATTTTGCCTCTATATGTATGCATTTGTGATGAGATCATACAGTTGAGAGGTTTGCCCTCATGTCAGCTAATGAAACGAGAGTGTCTGATGACATCATGCAGGACGCTACCTAAGGCCTGTCAGGACAAACGTCCTGTCCTCATGTAAAACGCTTTTTACCACGGTACTCTTGCTGCATGACTGATTAGAACACTGCGTGCGGATGGAATTTCTCTCTCTCTTTTCTTTGGTCCAAATCGGTGCACTTCTCTCCATCTGCCTTGTCCCGATTCTCTATGCTCCTCTTTATTTTTTAATCAGAACTATTTTGGAGGAGCCTGGAGCAGGGTTGTGCACCATTCAGAATTGTTTGGTGAACCTCTTATTGTTGTTTTAGAGTTAGCTACAATATGTGACCCTGGACTGCAAAACCAGTCTTAAGTAGCACAGCTATATTTGTAGCAATAGCAAAAAAAAAAAAACATTGTATGGGTCAAAATGATCGATTTTTCTTTGATGCCAAAAATCATTATGATATTAAGTAAAGATCATGTTCCATGAAGATATTTTGTACATTTCCTACCATAGTTATACCAAAAACTTAATTTTTGATTAGTAATATGCACTCCTAAGAACTTCATTTGGACAACTTTAAAGGCGATTTACTCAATATTTTGATTTTTTTGCACCCTCAGATTCCAGATTTTCAAATAGTTGTATTTCGGCCAAATATTGTCCTATCCTAACAAACCTACAAACCATACATCAATGGAACGCTTATTTATTCAGCTTTCATGTTATGAAAAATTGGCACTTACGACACATATTGTCCTACAGTCAAACACACAAAATACGTGATTCCCAACCAGGTTCTTAAACAGGTTTTTCTTGTAATAGAAATGTATGGAAGCTCATTTCTGTCACTGAATAAAGAATAAAAAAGGGTTTTTATCTCACAATTCAGATTTTTTCTTAGATGTGAGTTATAAAGTCAGAATTCTGACAGTCAGAATTGCGAGATATAAACTTAGAATTCTGACTTTTTTCTCATAATTGTGAGTTATACTCAGTTTCGAGTAGTTACAATGTCCAATTCTGAGGGTAACAAAAAAGGCTGATATTTTCTCAGAATTGCAAGTTTATATCACAAAGTTCTGAGGAAAAAAGTTTATATCTCACAATTCTGGCTGTTTAACTCACAAATGTGAGTTTATATCTCAATTCTGAGAAAAGAAAGTCAGAATTGCGGTTTTATATCATGCAGTTCTGGCTTTTTAAAATTATTTTTCAGTGGTGGAAACGGGCTTAACTGAAATGACTTCTATTTAAATGAACTGTTTTTTTTTCTTTAGTAATATGCATTGCTAAGAACTTCATTTGGACATTTTTAAAGGCAATTTTCTCAATATTTTGATTTTAGTTTTTGTTTTTTGGCACCCTCAGATTCCAGATTTTCAAATAGTTGTATCTCGGCCAAATATTGTCATATCCTAACAAACCATATATCAGTGAAAACCTCACTAAATCTCAAATTCAAATGTACCCTTATGACTGGTTTTGTGGTCCAGGGTCACAAATGTGAGTTTATATCTCACAATTCTGAGAAAGTCAGAATTGCGATTTTGTATCATGCATACATACATTTTTAATATTGTATTTTATTGCAGTAATCATATATTATATTTTAAGAATTATGCCTGTGACACCTTCAAATGTTGTCTAGATAGGCAGATCAGTAGGTTTTGGAACAGAGCATCTGGAGCAAGAGAGATACAGAACAAAAGAATAAAGCAGAAGACTGCAAGCGAATGAGTGAGAAGTAAATTAAAAATAATGGAGGAAGTATGTGAGAGATAAAGCAGAGAGATGGGCCAGCGGTTTATTGCTTCTAACTGCATTTCTGCGTGTCTCTATCTGTATTGTATTGTGCAGAGAGGGTGACGGCTAAGATGCAAATCGCTTTTCGCCGCAAACAATATTGCATTTCTGCGAGCTTCATCCATCCTAGAGAGAGCGGCGGAAAGGGAGATGGATGGAGCGCTGAACTTTAATCAGGAGGAAGCCTGGAGCGATGGAGACTTGCTTTGGTCTGTGTATTTTTTCTGTGTAGGATACAGATTAATCAATCACACGCACACATACACATACTCATCATGTGACCACGACTGACACTACGATGACAATCCATCTCTTTCCCATCAGCCTTGTTGACGTCCAACTCCCCCACACATCCCAAAATCACATCACACACACAGTGCAAAAGACAGATGAGGAAAAACAGAATGAGAAAATAATCCCGTCTATGAGGACTTAAAACCCAAAGGACTCTCAAATTGACTAAACACGGCTGTTCTTGTCCACCCTTTTCCATAACAAACACACACACTCGCACACCAGCCAATCAAATCCTCTTTAACTTCCAGCAAACTTTTGTTTTAACACATCTCATCCAGCTGGAAACAGTCGGATCATCCAAACGCATGATTCTTTAAGCCCCACCTTTTTTTTTTTTGTCCACGTTCCCTCAACACAAGAGTCACTTTCAGCTACAACCTCCAAACAGCTTGACACTTTCCAGTCACAAAAGACATACATTATATACAGCACCCATGAGAACCAATCACATCTGGTCGCTTAAATCAGCTAATTAATATTAAGAACTCACCTTTTTTGGTATGTTAAATATTCAGTATTTATAAAATAGTAGTTATGGATAGTTACATAACTTTAATTTGAAAGTTTGCAGGAGCATATCCCACCCTTTTTCTTTTCCAAATACATTATGGAAGCCTCATACTATTGTGACATTGCTAAATTGTAACAAATGGTTATTTTGTTTTGACCAATCAGCATGGAGACTGTTATATCAAACCAATGCTATAATAAAGCAATAATAACCTATGTAATTGTAAAAATGTGCCTCTAATTGCAGTGTTTGAAAAACTCGAAAAATATACCTATACAAAAAAATAAGGAGTTTCTAACTGAAATAAACACTAGTGACAGGGGCAGATTATCGATTAATAAAGACTTGTTTTCATGCTGTTCCTTGCAAAATACTATGTTACGACCAAAAAAACATTTAACCATAGTGCAAAATTGGTAAACGAATACAGATTTTTACAATTTTTGACACTTGCATCACATAATCAGCTCAATATGTATAGCTTTTCTGATGTAGCAAACTTGCTCGGTAGCGCACCTGGTACAGTGCTTTACTTATAATGCAAAGCACTCTGGTACCAGTCCAGTGAAGCATGAGTCACAATAAAGGAGTTAAAACACATTTAGAAACTATAGCTAATATGTTAAAATCTTAAGGTCACACTTGCTTTTTTTTTACTTTATCGTTTAGGTTTAGCATATGGTTTAATGTGGCAGTGTGTTATTTTTTAACACAATAGAGCATTAAACTTTTAGTGCCTCTCACCGTACATTTAATTTACAAACTGCTACAATATGTGCAAGAACAATGTAATAAAACTTTGCCAGATTCATGTTTCATCTGTATCTGTTTTAGATAAACTGAACATCCTTTTAGTGTCACTCACTGGACATTTCATTTTGAAAGTGTTGTGAGACATGAATCATACAGCACCCATGAGAACCAATCACATTCTGTCTCTAAAATCAGCTTATTAATATTAAGAACTCACCTTTATCAGTATGTTAAATATTCAGTATTTATAAAATAGTAGTTATGGACAGTTACTTAACTTTAATTTGAAAGTTTGCAGGAGCATGTCCCGCCCATTGTCTTTTCCAAAAACATTATGGAAGCCTCATAATATTGTGACATTGCTAAATAAAAAATAAAAAAAAGCAATACACTTTTATTGCTTTTACACTAATTATGATAACAGGGGCAGATTGTTGATTAATAAAGACTTGTTTTTATGTCATCCCATGCAAAAATATTGTTGCAACGTAAAAACTCTTTTACCCATAGTGCAAATTTGGTAAACAAATACAGATTTTTTAAATTTTCGACACCTACATCACATAACCAGCTCAATATGCATGGCTTTTCTGATGTAGTAAACTTGCTCAGTAGCGCACCTGATACAGTGCTTTACTTGTAATGCAAAGCACTCTGGTACCAGTCCTGTGAAACATGAGTCACAATAAAGGAGTTAAAACACATTTAGAAGCTAGCTAAAATGCTAAAATCTCACAGTCACACTTGCTTTTTTATCGTTTAGGTTTAGCATATGGTTTAATGTGGCAGTGTGTTATTTTTTAACACAATAGAGCATTAACCTTTTAGCGCCACTCACCGTACATTTAATTTATGAACTGCCACAATATGTGCAAGAACAATGTAATAAAACTTTGCCAGATTCATGTTTCATCTGTATCTGTTTTAGATAAACTGAACATCCTTTTAGTGTCACTCACTGGACATTTCATTTTGAAAGTGTTGTGAAATGTGAATCAATGTAATAGAGTTTGTTAAATAATTTTCCCAATGCGCCTGGGTTGAATAATAAAGGCAGTGTTGCAAAGTTGTGTACATTTTATAATGGTTGAGATTGTTTTGCTTTAAACCCTTTAACTGTAGTAAAAAAAAAAACACCTACTGCTTTATTAAAAGTTGACGTAAGACACACTAAAAGGACACTGCACTAATGACAGAGTGAAATATTCAACCTGAAGTCACTTACATAAAGACTGAATTAAAGACTAAAACAAAGAGGTGATGTTGTGCTGGTGAGAGCCTCAGCTCTGCAGCGCTCTCTTTCACATTTGCACAAAACTTTCATTAGCGTGGATGGCAGGGTGCGAGAGCAGCCATATCTGTTCCATTAGCGTCGCTCACCATAAATCAGACTAATCTCTCCTCGAGGGCGCACGCTAATGACACCGCAACTGCCATCGCCACCGCTACCCTTAACTCACACGCACCGGCGTCTGTCATTACACCACCCGCCCCGCCCGCCCCCGCACCAACCCAGATGAGCCAGATGATTGGATAAGGGACAAATAGACTGCTGCATACAAGCCACACCCACCCAAGGAGGAGAAAAAAAAAACACATTTCTATGTATTTTTGGGCTGCAGAACAGCACAGAAAAAAAAACATCAGGGATGATTCACACAAAAGTGAACATTCTGTCATCATTTACATATATCATATACTTGTTCCTATGATTTTCTTCATTGGAACACAAAAAGAGATGTTTAGCAGAATGTTCATGCTGCTCTTTTCAAAATAATCTTATTTAAACTGCTGATAATCTAACTTGGTGTGTGCCATTTAGTCAATTATTTAAAATCTTTGACATGCCAAGTTTGATTTTGTGCATATGCAAATGGAATTTGAGATAGATAATCAGCTAAACATAAATTTGAGTGTTTTCTTATGCAAAGCTATCACATGAATATCAAGAATACTTGAATGCATGAATTTTTGGAATGTAGCAAATGACTTTAAAAATCCAAAAAGCAGGGTAGAGGAATGAAAAAACAAGGTTTTTTAAAAGTTTTAAAACTTCTTTTATCTTGTGCGCTGCATTTTTGGAACACTGTGTCATGCACAAGAACTAAGTGCATCAATCATGGAAAAACATGAAAAAAAAAAAACAGCACAGTGGAATGCAAAAACGATTAGACAGTTTCTAAATTTAAATTTTAACACTGGGTGATGATAATCCTAACAGATTTGTTACATATATTGGTGAATATTTCTTTTGTTTGCAAACTTTTTCCTTTGGGGTGCTTCTTTCCTTAAATACACTGAGGGAAAAAGTCCATAAAAATATGTACTCTGGAAGAATGTACTGTGTTAATATAAAGGAATTTTGTTTTAATTTATTGAGGTATGTTTTGTGTATTTTGAATTACAAATTGCATAGTGTTGTGTAAAGAGAACGGCAATATTTTATTCAAAGGTCACAAAGTTACGTGTTTTTTTACCTCCTATTGTAAAAACATAAAATGATGCATAATTTTGAGCAACTAACCTTACAAAATTAAAAGTCCATGTAATGCAATATTAAATGTGTTCTGAGTAGGGCTGCCCTCAACTAAAGATTTTTCTGATCGACTGTTAGTCGTTCATTTTAAGCATTAGTTGACTATTAGTCGTAAGCTTATTAACAAACCATATAAATCATAATAATGGGCCTTACATACATAGCCAAATAAGCACTCAAGTGCAAGCAAAAAAAGCTTGCCACAGCTTCTGGCAGATATAATAATTCTGAATGTGTCAGGGAAAAACAGTAAAGAGACTGCATTAATGTTTTAATAATTTATTGATAAACTAGTACTTTCTTTGATTTCGGCTTATGAGATGAAGTCGGCGACACTGACTCGTCATCTCCACAGTAGTGGATGCGCCTGCATGTTTAATGCGGATTACATATTTGGACAATATTTGTTTTCTTTTTGAATTGGTTCATTTAAAAGTAGACATTCCACTCTTTATTTAATTTTCATGTCTGTAAGGCAAGTATACAGTTTCGAAGTTTTGCGCTTAAGTTCACAGAGACCAAGACAGCAGAAAGAACATCCTGTTTGCTTTCATTATTTTACAAAAGCGCAACGTTTCCTTATTGTGAGTGTGTACAAATAAATGTGAAGTCTTTACAGATTCGAAAGGTGTATTACTCTTATCGGTATAACCAAAAATGACGGAGTATTTTAAGAGCTAGTGAACGCACTAGCGTCTCCATCTGTCATGCAGGGAGTGCGCTACTATTCAGCTACACACTTTGCACAGACACTTCAATAGCACATATTTTTCTAGGGTAACATTAGATTGAGCGCCCATGTAAAGTTGCTACTACATACATCTTTCAGATGAAAAGCCATATTTGAGGTTGATATATGATAGGTGAGCGTTTGGATGTCCTGCCTTCGTCCTACGTAACGAAGACATAGCTAGCAAGCAAACTGCAGACTGTAGTAGCAGTAAAGACTCTAATGCACTCTAGTTATTACAGTGTTATGGCAAGGGCCATGCTCAGTTTCTCCAGTGTGTCATTGAGACATGATTTCAGACATTTTTTGAAAACGGTGAAAAACTGTTTAACTGTCTTACTCCACAATTTAGTACTACATAGTTCTCAGTCTTTGTAACATGTTTTTAGCAATACATTTCTAACACTTACACTGGTTTTAAAAACAATTCTCTGAATTGCCTTTACATGGACTTTAACCGTAATATATCTGTCTAAAGTAAGTACATGTGCTTAATTAATATTATCCAGTAATAATTTGTGTAATTACACAGTTACAACATCACCATAAAATAAAGTGCCACCAAGGAAATGTCCATAAACTTAATGGATAATGTCCTGGCGTAACATTACCAGTACCTTTTCCATTTCATATGGATTTTTTTTTCTTCCAGTGTATATGAGTACATGTCTTGGTCACTATATACTTGCTTTGTATGGAAAAGAGCACCTTGCAGATTCTTAAACATATCAACTAAAAAAAAGAAATTGGAACATGAGTGTTTACATTTTTGGGTGAGCACATACACAACCTCATATTACAAACAAAACTAGCCCCCACAAGCTGACGCACACCCATAAAAAACTCAACGGGAAACAACATCTTTCTCTTATTCTCTCTCACGCACACAGGGCACTGATATTACTCATGATGGATAGCTCAATAGCGCCCAACGCTGGGTAATGTGGCTGTGTTTTGATTGGGTGCAGAGTGGGCGAGTGATTAGCTTTTAGGATTTATGATTATGGCTTATCAAACAATACACACAGCATGACTCTGCTACACACATGCGTTATCATGGGTAATCAAACAGCACGGCTTATCCATTGGGAAATACACACAGCATTGCGTACAAAAGCTCCCAGCATGGGTCGACTGTATTTGAGTGAGGCACACAACATTCGCAATACCGGATCATATAACAAAATTAAGCAATTCCAAGAACCGCTCTAATAAGCAAATGATCCATCAGTATCATAGATTACAACGTTAAGGGTGTGAAAAGAACTTGTAATAGACTGATATATTATTATTTTTTTTTTCCAAAAAAACGTTTGACTGATTGGCCAACAGACATTTGCCTGCTCTACAAATGAAGAATTCAGATGCAAAACCTCTAAGTCCACCTGAGATTTTTTCTTTATTTTAAATGAGTATGCACTTTTTGATGTTGATAACAAAGAGTGGAAAATGTTTTATTACGAGTTAGATCAAAAGTAATCATAATACATTACCTAATATGTGTAATCCAACAGATTATGTTACTACTATGTTACTACAAATTAGTAATACAATTTGTAAGTAATCTACCCAGCACTGTTAATGCTTTATTTTCAAAAATGCCCAGTAATATTTTTATAGGAGCCTTATAAAAAGAGATTTGGGAGTTGTATGCATACTGGAAGAACAGTATACATCTGCATACTGCAGAAATAGTATGAGTAAAATGGTAGTAAGATATTATGTTACAGCACCGCAGAGACACATATGAGTATTCACTAAGGGCTCGTCTGCATGGTCCAATGCGTATGTTTAAAACTTTCCGTAATAAAAATTAGTGCTATAAAACTGTAGGTGTGACCAGGGCCAGGGACCAGTTATAAGGATTGGCTTGGAGTGTTTGGCGTGTATTTTTTAGGATAACATATCAAAAAAGTGCTAACATGTGCCTATATTGGTAACTGAGCCCTTATTCTCCATTCAGCGACAAGGGCAAAAAAGTTAGAAAGGTAGAGTTTTGGAAAGTCAACAATGGAAGTCATTTTACTTACTTTCCAAATGCAACATGATATTCAATCAGAAATTTGTTGAATTTATCAAGAGGGAAAAAATCTACCTGAACCGTGATTTGCAACCCAGTTTTCTTTTGAAATTTGACATATTTCTGAGTGAAATAGGACATCCAGTTAGGGAAAAAAGTGAATACTTGATTTTATCTTTTGGAAATTAATTGGATTGTAAAAAGTGGGAATGAGAAAAGGGAATTCATTTCAGAGACAGAGCAGGTTTATTTTATAAACATGTGGAATGGTAAATAGGGTACATTGTAATTTCTCTAATTTCTCATTGACTTATTAAGCGATTTATGACAAGCTCCAAAACACAAATGTTTTCAAGAGGAGGAATAAAACCTCAACTGCAAAGTCTCATGCTTAGGGGAGGCATATCTTTGTCACAGACCGGAGACAGAATTGCAGCACTAATGCCAACTGCAACATGTTTTTTCCTTCAGGACAATGAAAATGACTTGAAACTGTCACGGTACAGAGATGAGGTCTGGGTCCAAAAGCGGGTAAGAAATGATTTAATAAAGATATAACACAAAATAAACAAACAAAAGGCCAACACGGCACAAACTAAGAACTTAATCACAAAATAAACCAAAATCTAGAACATAAGCAAAGATCAGAGAATTCCGGAACACACATAACACGAGACAATGCAGACATAAAGCAGAATGAGCAGTGAAGGGTACTTATAGTCCTGATAGTGAACAGATGTGGGTGATTAGTGCTAATGACAAAGACAAGTGACAACCAGGAGTGCAGTGCAGGAAAGCGACCTCAGGTGGCTGAGGGAAACCCCACAGCCCCAATCATGACAGTACCCCCTCCCTACGGAACGGCTTCCAGACGTTCCCAAAGTCTGGAGGGAGGAGGTACGGAGGAAGGCAAGTCAGGGGGAGGGATGGCGGGCCAGGACCGTGCAGCGGGGTCCCGCAAGCATGCCTTGCCGCCAGCAAAGCCTCAGCCGACGTCGTTGCCTCAGGCAAGGAGATAGCGAACGTCACAGCGTCAGGCACGGAGTTAGCGGACGTCGTCGCATCAGGCAGGGAAATAGCGGACGTCGCCGCGTCAGACAAGGAGATGGCGAACGTCGCCGCATCAGGCACGGAGACGGTGGACGTCGCCGCGTCAGGCACGGAGATAGCGGACGTCGCCGCCCCAGGCAGGGAGACAGCGGACATCGCCGCCTCAGGCACGGAGATAGCGGACGTTGCCGCCTCGGGCAGGGAGATAGCGGACGACGCCGCCTCGGGCACGGAGATAGCGGACGTTGCCACCTCGGGCACGGAGATAGCGGACGTTGCCGCCTCGGGCAGGCAGATAGCGGACGTTGCCGCCTCGGGCAGGCAGATAGCGAACGTCGCCGCCTCGGGCAGTGAGATCACGGACTTCGCCGCCTCAGGCACGGAGATAGCAGATGTTGCCGCCTCAGGCACGGAGATAGCGGATGTTGCCGCCTCGGGCAGGCAGATAGCGAACGTCGCCGCCTCGGGCAGTGAGATAGTGGTCGTCGCCGCCTCGGACAGGGAGATAACGGACTTCGCCGCCTCGGACAGGGAGATAGCAGATGTTGCCGCCTCGGGCACGGGAATAGCGGACGTTGCAGCCTCCCCGCGAAAGATCGTCTCCGCCCCCGCCACAAAGCAGGGACCCTTCCGTGCAGCCTCGGCGCTGGCCAAGCAGGCATAAATAAATTCAAACCGCTTGGCCGACGCCGCCTCGAAGGACATCCCGGCAGTGTCAGGAACAGAGCGGATGGTCGCCGGCCCCAAACGTGCGTCCGCCGCCTCTTCAAAAAAAATCCTCCCCGCTGGACCCATCAGTGATGTCTGCATTCTGTCACGGTACAGAGATGAGGTCTGGGTCCAAAAGCGGGTAAGAAATGATTTAATAAAGATATAACACAAAATAAACAAACAAAAGGCCAACACGGCACAAACTAAGAACTTAATCACAAAATAAACCAAAATCTAGAACATAAGCAAAGATCAGAGAATTCCGGAACACACATAACACGAGACAATGCAGACATAAAGCAGAATGAGCAGTGAAGGGTACTTATAGTCCTGATAGTGAACAGATGTGGGTGATTAGTGCTAATGACAAAGACAAGTGACAACCAGGAGTGCAGTGCAGGAAAGCGACCTCAGGTGGCTGAGGGAAACCCCACAGCCCCAATCATGACAGAAACATACAGCAAAGGCAACTCAAAAATGGCTAAAAACCAAAAATAACTTGTCCTGGAGTGGCCTAGATTTCAGTCTAGCTGAGTAATACAATGTTAAGACACCACTGCTTTAGTTGCTGTCAAAAGTGTTAACTCTGGTGAATGAATTTAAATGTATTGTTTTAGATTTTAGATTTTATAGTGGTGCTTTTGAAGCAAGCATTACTACTATTGTTAGTAGAGTTGTTTTGTAATGTACAATACTGAAAAAAAGATTGCCAAGTACTGTACTGCATTAGTTATAACAATGAAATAATAGTGCAATACAGGGATAACGTAATATCATAGGACAAGCCAGAAGTTAACACCCTGGTTCCCTTGACAAAAAAATCCAATAGTGGCTTTTGGCTTTTGGATTTTTGCAGAAAATTTGTTTTGTGACTAAGAAAAGTTCATAATTCTTGGTAATTTGTGAGTAAGATTGTTGGGTCACACTTTATTTTAAGGTTCAACTCTCGCTATTAATAAACCATTAAAGGTCCCATATTGTACACATTTCTGGAGGTTTATTTTAGTTGTTGACTTAAGAATATATATTTGCGGTATAAGTGCCAAAATCCATCTCAATATATTTTTACAGCTCCTTTTTTAGGAGCTCTGTCAAAAACAGGTCGATTTTGGCCCATCTAATTAATATTCATGAGCCTCTCTTCTGATTGGCCTGTTGTTTTCTGAGTGACGCACAACCAGGCCAATCACAGGTAACTACGGTCATGTATGCTGTAAGCGAGCTCAGAGCAATATAGAGAGCCTAGCCTCAGCCTGCTGATACTCAACAGGATATTTCAGAATGATCATTAATGTTTTTTCTTTTTCAAACACCGAATGCAGTAAGCTACATAACTGTTGCTTTAGTAAAGCCCCTTTCACAATGCGCGCTGATTCTGGAAAATTACGGGAACGAGCGCTGTGTGAACAAAAGCCAGAGCCATAAAGGCAGTGTTGTAGTGATGATGCACGTTACCCTGCGACTCTTCACAACAAAAAAATACGTGCAAAGTGGAATGAAGCGGCGATCAGGCAGAGCCAGCTCCTCACTATCAGCGCTGAAGCACAGATTGTTCAGGTTAGTTTCAGTTTCGTGAAACATACGCGTCGCATTACATCTCACATCCAAATGTCACATGTCTTTATGGTTTGTGTGTAAAGCACGCACAGATTCCAGAAAACAACTGTGAATGAACCAAATCAAACAATTCCGGAACAAATCGTGGGAAAAATTATCCGTGTATTTACCGGAATCGCTGTGTGAAAAAAGGCTGAAGCTGACGTGCCACTGGTCTCTTATATTAACGTTGTTCTGAAGCCTGTGTAATGATCGTAGCTTGACATCTATCGACTGAACAGGGTTTTCTCCACTTGTTTTCGTGTTGTTGTTGCTCAATAATGGAATGGATGCGTTGTTGTCTGGGTTTGACAAAAGGAGGGTGGGACGTGATTGGTGTTCGGGGTGGTGACTGAAGGTGGTGACTGAGTAGATTGGACGTCACATCGTTACGGAAGTCACAGCGGCTCGTGAAAATGAACAGCTACTTTAAGCAGGCTGTGTGCAGTTTACTGTGGATTGACTGTTTTGAAACTCATATGGTAGTTACATAGCCCCTAGACCTTAGTTATCATGAAAAAAGCCAGGAAATTTCGATTTTGACAATATGGGACCTTTAACTAAGACTTTTGTCTCAATAAAGTCCTAATTTGCTGCTTATTAATAGTTAGTAAGGTAGTTGTTAAGTTTGTGTATTAGGATTAGGGATGTAGAATGTGGTCATGCAGAATAAATGCTTTATATGTACTAATAAACAGCCAATATGTTATTAATAGGCATCCCTGCTGAAAAAAAAAACGGCTAAAACCAGCCTAGGCTGGTGGGCTGGTCTTAGCTGGTTTAAGCTGGTTTTAGCTGGTCTTCCAGCCTGGCCAGCCTAAAACCAGCCTGCTGACCAGCTAAAACCAGCTTGGTTGACCAGCTAAAACCAGCCAACCAGCCTAGGCTGGTTTTAGCTGTTTTTTTCAGCAGGGATGTTAATAAGCAACTAGTTAATAGTAAGAATTGGTCCCTATACTTAAGTGTTACTGATTGTTACTACCATACCTGGTTTATTGCATTCATCTTCTGAGGGGTCAATTTTTACAGATCACATATGGTTGTTGCTAGAACAGAAAAGAGAAAGCACGTCACACATATGTTTTTTGATTTTTATAGAGTTTCCATTCAGAAAGAAATATAACAAATGATATCTTTTCAAATTCTCAGTTGCTTCTTTGAAGATTACATGGAGACCTTTGAATACTCTGTTTCTCTTGAGAAAAAGAGGCAAGTAATCTCATGTGTCTCCTCTAGTTTCAAAACTTATCTCAACAATGTTTCAAACTGTGCACAGATTTGCCAAGACACCGAAGTCTGCAAAACCCATATGTCAATATTAACTAAAATACTTCACATTAAATTATTCCAATTAAAGGATATTCCAAAACATTGTTAGAATAATTATTCTGCCTTCTAAAATACCTTATTTTGGGTAAATTAGGTAAGTAAAACCCAATAATGCATTGCAAATAACTACTTAACAAAATGGCAGATAAAGAAAGGAAATGTTCATTTAAATTACACTCACATTTTATTCAATACCAAAAAGTTCTGATTAAAACAGTTCAATCTAATTACCAATTGAAGTTATACCCAAATGTGTTAGGCTTATTAGAGTAATGTGTTATTAGCTTAGCAACATGCTAAACCTAAATTCTATTACAGTCAATTGTAAGACAAACGTGAACCTGGACCACAAAACCTTAAGTAGCATGAGAATATTTGTAGCAATAGCCAAAAATACATTGTGTGGGTCAAAATTATGGATTTTTCTTTTATGCCAAAAATCATTAGGATATTAAGTAAAAATCATGTTCCATGAAAATATTTAGTAAATTTCCTACCGTAAATATATCAAAACTAAATTTTTGATTAGTAATATGCATTGCTCAGAACTTCTTTTTGACAACTTTTAAGGCGATTTTCTCAGATTCCAGATTTTCAAATAGTTGTATCTCGGCCAAATATTGTCCTATCCTAACAAACCATGCATCAATTGAAAGCCTATTTATTCAGCCAAATATTGACCCATATGACTAGTTTTGTCTACAAGCTATTTATGTTACATAAAGGTTACCACCTATATACACAGCGGTTAAAATCAATGACTTGTGAGTTTTCATTTTAGTTAGCAAGCTTCCTTAGAAAGTACTTCCTTAAGTATCTAGACAGCATTCAGCATACTCACTAGGTTTTGGAACAAAGCTAATATGTCACTGGTTAAAATGTGTTCGTGCATGTATGAGAGAAATATTTGGAGGAGAAGAAGACAAAAGCAAAGCAGTTAGGAAAGGAAGAGGTAGGGGAAAGAGAGAGAGAGAGGAAGGGGGCTGGGGGAAAAGAAAAACAGGACGAGGTCCATTTTTCATCCCTCCTCCCTTGTAGCATTCATTCATCCATCCCTTCTAGTCTGACACAAGCTGAGAGACTAATGTCCATTGTGTCTGACTGTGTGTGTGTGTGTGTGTGTGTGTGTGTGTGTGAGAGAGAGAGAGTCTAGCATGTTGCTTTGTCTAAGCTGAGTTCTTCTCATACGCAAAGACATACTCTGTTACAAAATCTAGTAAGCTTCCGCAGTACATACATAGTCTTCTATGGCAGCAACTGAAATGGTTTCTAATACACTCTTAAAAATAAAGGTGCCATAGAATAACCTTTTTTTTGTCTAAATGGTTCCATAAAGAACCTTTAAGATCTAAAGAACCTTTCTGTTTCACAGAAGGTTCTTTGTGGCAAAAGAAGGTTCTTCAGATTATAAAAAGTTAAGAGATGGTTCCTTAAAGAACCTTTGACTGAATGGTTCTTTGTAGAACCGAAAATGGTTCTTCTATGGCATCGTTGTGAAGAACCTTTTAAAGCATCTTTGTTTTTAAGAGTGTATGTGACCCTGTACCACAAAAAAAAAAAACAGTCTTAAGTAGCACCGGTATGTTTGTAGCAATAGCCAACAATATATAAAAAATTATCTATTTTTCTTTATGCTAAAAATCATTAGGATATTTAGTAGAGATCATGTTCCATGAAGATATTTTTACAATTCCTAACATAAATATATAAAAAAATATGCATTTCTAAGAACTTCATTGGCTTTTTTTTTCATCCACCAGCTTGGATTTTTTCTCTCTCTATTTCACAATGCATTCTAGGATTGTATTCAAATCAGTCTCTCTAAAAGGCACATGCAATGCTGCCTTTGAATTTGCCCCAGTTTTATCAACCGAAAAAAGTCTCATCTTGTAAAAACTAATAGCACACCTCTACTCAACAAGCGACATGCTCAAAGTACCATTCATGTCTATGAACTCACTGCAACAAAACATTTTGTAGCTTACTATCCTGCAGCTTTATTTAGTACTTAGCTTACCAGCTAAAAAATATGTTTGGCATTTCAATAGGAAAACTAGAAACTGTAAAAAAGCCCAATTAAACAATCTTCAGTCCTACAGGTGTGTGAGAGAAACAGACAGAAGCGCGTTTGTGAGACAAACAATGAGAGAATTGACTGTGTGCTGAAGCATTATATAGCATTCAGCACAAGCCAAGTCCATCAAATACATCACACACACACATAGAGTAATGTAGGTCAGAATAATACATCAGCTCACAGTCAATTATACACTCTGTGTGTGTGTGCGCGTGTGTGTGTTTACTTGCTGCTGGTTTTATGTGTGGGTGGACAGCAGGAGTTGAACATGTGCTCGAACACATATGTGTGTGTTGATGCCAGTCAGTGAGACCATGTGGTTTAGATTCAGTGAGCTGGCGTTTCTCCAAAGGGAAAGACCTTTACAAACACACATTTCTTTAGTTTGCTGCCTGTTCTTTCTCTTCTCTGTCCTGACACTCCTCTGTCAGCGCCATCAATCCATCCATCACCGCTGTGAACCCGCAGGAAAGAAGAATAACAAATAAGACATCTTTAATATCTCAAATTGTTTCTCACATAGAGACATTCTCTATTGATTTTTTCTATTGACATTAACTTTTTTGCAAGTTCAGATGAAGTAAACTAAGTGCAGATGAAGTAAAGATGCAGGTCACATCATTTTGGAGGTCACACACCAGGCGATTAACTGTCAGTGAGACAAATGGGAATGTAACAGATAGCTCTCTGCAGGTATTACAGGTTTTCTTGGATTTAGGTCTCATGTGCTGGTCTGTCTGTCTATCTATCTATCGATTTATCTATACAAAAGGACAAAACAAAACAACAAGCTGAAAATTATACTGCTGTGATGTTACTCCATTAAGAAACATTTTTGTTGGAAAGTGATGGCATATGATGCAAAACATTACGGACTAGTTTTTAACACATTCTTTCTGATGCTTTCAAGACCATCATAAGCCACACTGCAAAAAATGCTTTTCTTACTTAGATTTATGTCTTGTTTCCAGCCAAAATATCTAAAAATTCTTAAAGGAGTAGTTCACTTTCAGAACAAAAATTTACAGATAATGTACTCACCCCCTTGTCATCCAAGATGTTCATGTCTTTCTTTCTTCAGTTGTAAGGAAATTTCTTCTATGGTGCCCCCGAGTTTGAACTTTCAAAACGCAGCTTCAAAGGGCTCTAAACGATCACAGCCGAGGAAAGAAGGGCCTTATCTAACGAAACGATCGGTTATTTAAAAAAAAAAATACAATTTATATACTTTTTAACCTCAAATGCTTGTCTTGTCTAGCCCCGTGTGTACTCTGTGTAGAGATTAAAAAGTATATAAATTGTAAATGTTTTTTAGAAAATAACTGATCGTTTCGCTAGATAAGACCCTTCTTCCTCGGCTGGGATCATTTAGAGCCTTTTGAAGCTGCATTTAAACTGCATTTTGGAAGTTCAAACTCGGGGGCACCATAGAAGTCCATTATATGGAGAGAAATCCTGAAATGCTTTCCTCAAAAAACATAATTGTTTCACGACTGAAGAAAGAAAGACATGAACATCTTGGATGAAGGGGGTGAGCACATTGTTTGTAAATTTTTGTTCTGAAAGTGAACTACTCCTTTAAATCAAGAAGGATTTTCTAGACGAGTAAAAATGGTGGTCTTGTTTAAAAAAAAAAAAAAGTAAAAATTAAGTGTTTTTCCTTGAAACAAGCGAAATAATCTGCCAATGGGGTAAGAAAAATAATCTTGTTTTCTGTTTGAAATAAGATTTTCTTGCTTACCCCATTGGCAGATTATTTGGCTTGTTCTAAGCAAAAAATCACTTACTTTTTAGTTGTTTTTTTCTGAAAACAAAAAAAAATTATTTCTTGATAAATCCTTCTTGATTTAAGAATTTTTTTGATATTTTGGCTGGAAACAAGACAAATCTAAGTAAGAAAAGCTTTTTTTGCAGCGCATTTATGCAAAGCCTCATTGCAAAACCTTATCTATGGTAGCCAAATAAATAAGATTAGATAAGTCACACAAAACAGTCAAAACATTTGTGTTGGAAAGGCATAAAAAATTAAATGGAATGTAACAAATGTAAAATTTTCAGTGGCAGCACAGCACTGGCCTTGGGGTAGTGACGCATTGTTACTGTCAAACCATAAATTTTGATGAAAGATTCTAAAAGCAAAGTTTTTTGTAATGATGTTTACTAATGAATCATTTCACAATAAGACCAACAACTCTGTTATAATGTAAAAAGGTCCATTTTGATTAGAAGTTGATGTGTACAAATGATTGTGCTGATTATTATCAAAGAGTCTCATCTGGTTCTGTTTTATGCCGCAATTTCATCTCATCTACTCTCAGATATCCTGCTTTACCTCCACTCTTTGTCCGCTGCCTTACATCTCTGGTTTTCCGTGTGTGTTTGTGTGTGTGTGTGTGTGTGTGTGTGTGTGTGTGTGTGTGTGTGTGTGTGTGTGTGTGTGTGTGTTAATGCAGGGCTTGGGAAGACATTACTGATTCAGCCATATATGAGCTCTGTAAAAAGCTTTCCATTAGTCTGATACACAGCCATCAATCCACTCTAAATTTAATCACACACATACACAGAAACAAAACATAGCCACATAACTTCTACAAAAACAGACATGGAGAGACACAACTAAAGGAGAGGGAGGGAAATAACATACTATTTACTAGGAAGACTTCATCTGTTCAGTTTTTGAGGTAGCATATGTATTTACAGTTGAAGTCAAAAGTTTACATACACCTTGCAGAATCTGCAAAATGTTAATTATATTACCAAAATAAGAGGGATCATACAAAATGCATGTCATTTTTTATTTAATACTGACCTGAATTAGATATTTCACACAAAAGATGTTAACATATAACATTTGATTTGTAATACTGTGATCCACATCTGTGTTTTTTTGTTAGTTTGGTTTGTTTGGTGATTTTTGAAGATTTTATGATTTTGAGATGCATCTTTTCACACTGAGGACAACTGAGGGACTCATATGCAAATATTACAGAAGGTTCAAACGCTCACTGATGCTTCAAAAGGGAACATGATTCATTGAGAGCCAGGGGTTTGAAGATCAGGGTAAATGTAATGTTGTCTTCTGGAAAACATGTAAGTATCTTCTGTAGCTTCTGAAGGGCAGTACTAATGAAAAAATATGATATTTAGGCAAAATAAGAATAAAATTACAAATCTTCATTCTGTTCAAAAGTTTTTACCCCCTGGCTCTTAATGCATCTTATTTCCTTCTGAAGCATTAGTGAGCATTTGAACCTTCTGTAATAGTTGCATATGAGTGCCTCAGTTGTCCTCAGCGTGAAAAAAAATCATACAGTCGTTGTTGGTAAGGGTTCAAATACACAAAAATGCTGAAAAACCAAAGAACGTGTGGAACCTAAAGGAAATTTCAGAAGAACAACGACCAGTTTAACTGTTTAACTTTAAACCTTCTGTAATAGTTGCATATGAGTTCCTCAGTTCTCCTCAGTGTGAAAAGATGGATCTCAAAATCATTGGGTTCAAATACACTAAAATGCTGGAAAACCAAAGATTTTGTTGGACCTGAAGGACATTTAGCACCTTACCAAACACCTTACTAAACATTTCACATTTAAAGTGTCACAAAACCTGCAAGAAGCAACATAATATCATGTTGTAAAAACGACGCCACAGACACATATTTCCAATGAGCCTGGGTCGGCATTGTTTCCATTAAAGATTGGCTTGAAAATATCTAAAGCCCACTTGGATTTGTTCTAGATCATTAGAGGTGACATTATGTTGCCTTCAAAATTGGTTTGAAAGCTGTTTCCTCAGGAGGTGCCTTCATACAAAAACTCTGTTTGTGAAGTCATTGACTAACCGGGCAGGAAGGCAGCTGCCTTAGGTGTCGGACACAACTCAAACCCCTCCAGCCTAGAGCTGAACAATTACCTCTCCATCACACACACACACAACACACACTGACAGATCCTATCAGACAAATGATGCTGGGGTCACGATGTGTGTGTGTGTGTGTGTGTGTGTTTGTGTGTGTGTATGTGAGTGTGGCATTCTCCAGAATAATGATAATATCTGATTCGATTGTTTGATTATGGTCATGAGAAAGCATTTGAATATCATGTTCATACATGTGTGTGTGGATTTGCAGATCTCTCTAAATACTGATAACAGCTGTATGTTTTTTTTTTTTTTTTTTTTTTCATTAGTGTGTTTGAGACTAAATCACCGGCCCACACTAATGGTGTCAGGGTTCGAGGTGAGGTCCTAACTCTGATGACCGAAACTGGTCTGCAAACTGCCTGAACATTAGTTCTGTATAAAACACCACATTAAGAAGACCCCCTATGAAAAAAACACACACACACACACACACACACACACACACACACACATACACACACACACACACACATGTTTGTTTTTGTGAATTGTGGGGACATTCCATAGACGTAATGGTTTTTATACTGTACAAACCGTACTTTCTATGGCCCTACACCTACCCTACACCTAAACCTAGCCCTCACAGGAGATTGTGCACACTTTTACTTCCTCAAAAAAACTCACTGTGCATGATTTATAAGCCTGTTTCCTCATGGGGACCTGAGAAATGTCCCCACAAGGTCAAAATCTACTGGTATTCCTATCCTTGTGGGGACATTTGGTCCCCACAACGTGATGAATACCAGGTACACACACACACACACACACACACACACACACACACACACACACATGTTGGGTTTACATGTTTTATGGGGACATTCCATAGGCGTAATGGTTTTTATACTGTACAAACCGTACTTTCTATGGCCCTACACCTACCCTACACCTAAACCTAGCCCTCACAGGAGATTGTGCACACTTTTACTTCCTCAAAAAAACTCACTGTGCATGATTTATAAGCCTGTTTCCTCATGGGGACCTGAGAAATGTCCCCACAAGGTCAAAATCTACTGGTATTCCTATCCTTGTGGGGACATTTGGTCCCCACAACGTGATGAATACCAGGTACACACATACACACACACACACACACACACACACACACACACACACACACATGTTGGGTTTACATGTTTTATGGGGACATTCCATAGGCGTAATGGTTTTTATACTGTACAAACCGTACTTTCTATGGCCCTACACCTACCCTACACCTAAACCTAGCCCTCACAGGAGATTGTGCACACTTTTACTTCCTCAAAAAAACTCACTGTGCATGATTTATAAGCCTGTTTCCTCATGGGGACCTGAGAAATGTCCCCACAAGGTCAAAATCTACTGGTATTCCTATCCTTGTGGGGACATTTGGTCCCCACAACGTGATGAATACCAGGTACACACACACACACACACACACACACACACACACACACACACACACACACAGTTCATTAAGAGAAGAAAAAAGCAACAGAAACATTTAATGGACATTTAATGATGATGACAAACAAGACAAAGGAAATTAAAGAACTATTAAATAACTCCTAAAGACTGTGTAGTTTAGTTTCATGCAAAAAAGAAAAAAGAAAAAAAGAAGCAAGTTGTTGATAGAGTGCTCTTGACAACTACCACTTCAAGTGAAAAAGTACCTAAACATTAAACAACTACACTAAATAATGAAATCACATGCTTATAATCATTATTTACTTAGATAGTCAAAAGTCAAAAAGTCAAAAGTTTACATACACCTACAATACAAAAATAATAGTTTTTCAGCATTTTGTGTATTTGAACCCCAATGACTGTGTTATTTTGAGATCCATCTTTTCACACTGAGGACAACTGAGGGTCCAGAAGGAAACACGATGCATGGAGACCCGGGGGGTGAAAACTTTTTGAATTTGAAGATCAGGGTAAATTTAACTTGTTTGGTGTCCTGTGAACATGTAAGTATCTTCTGTAGCTTCTGAAGGGCAGTACTTAATGAAAAAAAAAGATATTTAGGCAAAATAAGAAAAATGTACACATCCTCATTCCATTCAAAAGTTTACACCCCTGGCTCTTAATGCATAGTTTTTTCCTTCTGAAGCATCAGTGAGCATTTAAACCTTCTGCATTTAAGTCCCTCAGTTGTCCCAAGTGTGAAAAGATGGATCTCAAAATCATACAGTCATTGTTGGAAAGGGTTCAAATACACAAAAATGCTGAAAAACCAAAGAATCTTTGGGACCTGAAGGATTTTTCTGAAGAACAGCAGACAGTTTAACTGTTCAGGACAAACAAGGAACACATGAACAACTATCACTAAACAAAAAAATACAGCTGTGAATCATTCAGGTAACAACACAGTAATAAGAACAGGGTCATTTTTACAAATTCAACTATTATTTTCTCTTGTGGACTATATCTAAAGTATTTTATGTGAAATATCTTATTCAGGTCAGTACTGAATAAAAATAACATGCATTTTGTATGATCCCTCTTATTTTGCTGAATCATTACCTTTTTTCAGATTCTGCAAGGTATATGTTAACTTTGACTTCAACTGCATGGGTTAATTCCACATGGTCAGTTTGAGGACAAAAAAAGTCTTTAATTTATGCTGTTTCCCCTTCATGATGGAAGATGCTAGAAATAAACATTGTCAAATTAAGTTTCCACACTCCCATTTTGATGAGCAAGGTAATGCTAACATTTCCAAGGACGATGGCTTTAATCCATGGTAAAGATAAAGTTTTTCTCAGTGGACTTTTGAATGAATAAAGCAATAAATCTAAGAAGGTCGTTGTCGTGAGACCTCTTGCTTGAAGAGTTTACTTAATAAAAATACGACTTTTAAACCAGAGTTAAATAAACTTGAGAAATGTTAACCCGCTTATTCACATGCATAAATGTTTTGAAGAAAATCATTCTGTCACTGATGTCTAAACACTGTAAAGGTCTGTGTACTGTAAGGACCCTTTCACATGACTCACATCAACTTTGTCCAATGCACTGAACTGCACTGCATCAGCTACAGCGACACTCAAAAATAAAACACATTTTTTTTTAACAAACAGTTTTAAATTTAACCCTATCTCATGTATTTCAGAGTACAAAGCTGTACAAAGAAATTGTCATTCACAACCTATTTTTCTTCTGGCTAAGTAGTCCTGTCGTCTGAATCAGGAGAGAAATATGCACAGATCAAATATGTTTACAATTGAAAACAGTCCTAAATATTCTACTATAAATAAATGTGATGTGAGAGGACAACAGTGTTATTATGAATTATGAACTCATATTTTAGCCAGAAGGGACAGTTTAAAGTTAAAATGCCCTGATGATGAATTTGTTTCTTATAAACATTAGCTTTTTCCTTCACAAGTCATTAATTGATGGAGTGGATTACTTCTAGATTACTTCATTCTCACGGCACCCATTCACTGCAGAGGATCTATTGGTGAGCAAGTGACACAATGCTAAATTTCTCCAAATCTGTTCCGATGAAGAAACAAACTCATTTATATCTTGGCTGGCCTGAGGCTGAGTACATTTTCAGCAAATTTTAATTGAACTATTACTTTAACAGGAAGAGCTAATTATTACATTCTAATCAAGGATAATAAAGACCAACAAATTTGAACCGACCAACCAAATCGGAACAGACACTAAATTGTGAGCAATAAGATCATGAACATGTATTAAGAAAGAAAATAGAGTGAATTTGAACTCATCATCCTTTGTTTGCGGTCATTTAGTGTTGAACAGTACATCAAAATGCTTTCTAATAAAGTTTTTCTTTCTCTGAAGTATCAAAGCAATTAGCAGGGTTTTTTATTTTTCTGTTCTTAGCTATAAGTACACATTTTAGCTTTTTTTTATATTCTTTCATTTACCGTTAAAAGGGTCATCGGAGGCCCATTTTTCACAAGTTGATATGATTCTTAAAGGGTCTTAATGAGAAGTCTATAACATACTTTGGTTAAAATTTCTCAATGGTAGTGTAAAAAACCCTGCTGAAAAAAAAAACAGCTAAGACCAGCCTAGGCTGGTTGACTGTTTTTTTTAGCTGGTCTCCCAGCCTGGTCAGACTTGTTTTAGCTGGTGGTTCCCAGCCTGACCAGCTAAGACCAGCCTGACCAGCCTGGCCAGGCTGGAAAAGTGGCCAAAACCCTTCTAAAACCAGCCTGCTGACCAGCTATGACAAGTTAAAACCAGGCTGGTTGAACAGCTAAAACCAGCCAACCAGCCTAGGCTGGTTTTAGCTTTTTTTTTTCACCAGGGAAACACTCTTTTTACCTTGTCAAAATCAGCCCTTTTTAGAGCGAGCTATTCTGTTGCATGTTCCTTTAAATGCTGATGGCCGTGGGATGATGAGCCGTAATGTTTACTTTAGCTGCATTTAGCTGCGAAACTTGCTAAACAACACATTATTAAGAAAGGCCATTTGCAAATATGCATGAAAAACCCTTATACTCACTTCTGCTGTGGGTGAAGCTACATCACGAATGATTCGCACGAACATAGACGTACATGTAGATCGGAATCTGCACTTTCCTTTCAAAAACGAAAGTAACGTTAGTCCTGTGCGTCTTCAGCGGCTCAGATGTCGGGAGTAAATGATGACTGCTATGTTCATTATTACATCCAAAAACAGAACACCTCAGTCGCTCAATCTGAGACATTCTTGTCTTCCCCTGCACCTGAGTCGACACAATGGCGATTGGAGTCGGACTGTTTCAGCTCAGTGAGGGCGGGTCTAAGGTAAGGCGCTCGTGTCAATCAACTACCGTGGGAGCGGCCTCTGATGGTGGGTCGTCACAATGACAAGAAGCTGAGAATGACCTGATTTTAAAAAGAGGATATTACTATTAAAGATTAAATAAAAACCAATAGGTTGATTTTTATCATTCTAGGGTGGTTGTGTCGCAAATAGCCAACACACATTGATGTTCAAACAATGTTTAAAAGTGAGTTTTGTATCTGATTACCCCTTAAAGCACACTTTGTAGAGAGGCATGAGACTTGCGTTAAAAAGTAATATGGAAGGAGCTCCAGGTATATGGCCTTCAGTTTTATATCAAATCTCTGAATTACACCCACAGTTAGTATTTTTCTTCGCATTGCCTGCAGCAACTCAAAAACCAAATACATTTACATGATCATATTAATTTGTGAATAAATATCAGAATGATCTGAACAGTTATGTAACACAGAACTGTAGGAAATTAAATGAAAGACATGCCAGAACCCCTAAAAATAACTACAAGAACTGGAAGTCTCAAACAATTTGATTATATTACCTATCCATGTATTTACAAGTCATAGAGCAGTATTCACTAAAACCATTAACGCATCTAGAATGGAACAGAATGCAAAACCTTCCAACAATCAAATCAATCTGTTGGTAGTATTGTGTGAGTATTGACAGAAAGCATTAGGTAGATGAATGGACAGTGAATGCACTGTAGTCACGCTGCAGGCAAAGAGTGTTTGCTGGATTGATGGGTCAATAACCACTACACTCCGAGGCATCGTTAGTCGCAATTCTCTGCAATTCCACGTTACAGCATCCTCTCAGGCCATTCGTTAAGATAAACCAATCAGTTTCCAGCTCTGCAGATGACTTTAATCCATTACCTCTCAATATACAAACCAAAGCTGAATATATTAACCTGATGTTTGAAATTAAATGCATCTGTTCTCGGTTATCATTGAACATATAGAGACTTTGGCAGAAGTGAAGATTTACGTGTTTATATCACGACTATTTTTTCTTTTTTGCCCAGTTTGTGAATGTACTAGTAAAGCCAATCCACAGGACTTTTCTCTTTAAACATCTGCTGTAGTTCAAAGCCGCTGGAAGGCTTTCAATGGCTCGGATGCATTTATCTGTGTGTGTATACGAGGGAGACCTGGTAAAAGCAGGTGGGCTGTGACCGATGACCCACTAGAAGACAAATGCTTTTAGCAGGAGGGCTGCTGACATTTATGTTTCATGTGGTAATGGACGATGACCCTCAGGGGTTAAGGGTCAACCGCGCTCAGAGTCATTCCAGCACAGTGGACAGCAGCTGAAACTTGAGCCAATCAAAACAGAGCGTGCCGCCAACGTGCAAAGCGCTGAGCACCAAACATTAGTTTCTGACATGCTGTAGTTAGTGTTATTTTAGTATCATTGATTTACTATTATAGTTTTTGTTCATATTTAATTTTTTTTTAAATTTTAGTTAGTTTTAGAATACGGTTTTAGTTTAATTTTATAATACGTTTTTGAAAAAGTTTAAAAGCTTTTCTAGCACTCTAGACTGCAACAAAAATGATCACAAATGAATAAACGAATGAACAAATAAATGTGATTTACAAAATATAGCTATAGATTTTTTAGCGAACAACACACAATGGTTTTCTTACTTAGATGTTAAGATTTTTTTGTCTTGTTTCCAGCCAAAATATCTAAGAATTCTTAAATCAAGAAGAATTTTCTAGACTAATGAAAATTATTTTCTTGTTTTCAGAAAAAAACTATTTAAAATTAAGTGCGTTTTTGCTTGAAACAAGCTAAATAATCTGACAGTGGGGTAAGAAAAAAATTGTTTTCTGTTTCTGCATTTTTGCAGTGCTTTTAAGACTCTTACTTCTAAAGCCATACTAGTTTGGATCAGCATTAGGGTAAGTAAATGATGGGAAAATGTTCATTTTCAACAAGGGTCATTTTGATATTTGTTTTCAAGTCGAAAAAGCCTTAAAATCATTAAGGTTCCTGTTCATTTTGGGTGGTTCACCCCAATTCTCCCATTATTTACTCACCCTCAAGTTATTCCAAACCTATTTGGAAAAATAAATTGTGGAAGTCACTGGTTACAAATAATCTTCAAAATATCTTATTTTAGGTTCAACAAAACAAAGAAACTCATGTAGGTTTGATAGGTTTGAAACAAAGTGGAAGGTGAGTAAATATAGAGAGAATTAAAATTTTTAAGCAATCTATTCCTTTAACCACAAACATGAGACTGAGAGAAAGGCAGAGTAAGACAATGATGGACCAATGGACCAACAATTTAATTAATGTTCAACAAATAAAAAATATATATAATACAGAGAAACAATTGATAAAGCTTGGCTTATTGAATATCAGGTCCCTTTCTACGAAAGCACTTTTTGTAAATGATATGATCACTGATCATAACCTAGATGTGCTCTGTTTGACAGAAACCTGGCTAAAACCAGACGATTACATTATTTTAAACGAGTCCACCCCCCAAGATTACTGTTATAAACATGAACCGCGTCTAAAAGGTAAAGGAGGAGGTGTTTCTACTATTTATAGCAGTATTCTCAATGTCTCTCAGAGAACGGGCTTCAATTATAACTCGTTTGAAGTTATGGTGCTTCATATAGCATTATCCAGAGAAACAAGTACTAATGATAAATCCCCTGTGACGTTTGTGTTAGCTACTGTATACAGGCCACCAGGGCACCATACAGACTTTATTAAAGAATTTGCTGATTTTCTATCCGAATTAGTGCTGGCCGCAGATAAAGTCTTAATAGTGGGTGATTTTAACATCCATGTTGATAATGAAAAAGATGCATTAGGAACAGCATTTATAGATATTTTGAACTCGATTGGGGTTAGACAACACGTGTCAGGTCCTACTCATTGCCGAAATCATACTCTAGATTTAATACTGTCACATGGAATTGATATTAATGGCGTTGAAATTCTGCAGCAAAGCGATGATATCTCAGATCATTATCTAGTCTCTTGTACAATCCAGATAGCTAAAACTGTTAATTCAATTCCTTGCTACAAATACGGTAGAACCATCACTTCTACTACAAAAGACCGCTTTGTAAGTAATCTTCCTGACTTATCTGAATTCCTCAGCATATCCAATAGCTCAGAAAAACTTGATGATGTAATAGAAACTATGGACTCTCTCTTTTCTAGCACTTTAGATACAGTTGCTCCAGTGCGCCTAAAAAAGATTAAGAAAAACAGTGTAACACCGTGGTATAACGATCATACCCGCGCCCTAAAGAGAAAAGCACGAAAAATGGAACGCAGCTGGAGGAAAACAAAACTAGAGGTTTTTCGTATTGCTTGGCGTGAATGTAATTTATCTTATAGGAAAGCATTAAAAACTGCCAGATCGGATTACTTTTCATCTCTCTTAGAAGAAAACAAACATAACCCTAGGTATTTGTTCAATACTGTGGTTAAATTAACTAAAAATATAGCAGCAACAGGTTTAGACATTTCCCAAAAGCACAGCAGTAATGACTTTATGACGTACTTTACCTCCAAGATAGACACTATTAGAGATAAAATTGTAACCATACAGCCGCCCGCTACAGTATCGCATCAGATAGTGCGTTGTAGATCTCCTGAGGAACAATTCCATTCATTCTCTATTATAGGAGAGGAGGAATTGTATAAACTTGTTAAATCATCTAAACCCACAACATGTATGTTAGACCCTATTCCATCTAAGCTACTAAAGGAGGTACTTCCAGAAGTCATAGATCCTCTTCTGAATATTATTAATTCGTCACTATCATTAGGATATGTCCCCAAAACCTTCAAAATAGCTGTTATTAAGCCACTCATTAAAAAACCACAACTTGACCCCTATGAATTAATTAACTACAGACCAATTTCGAATCTCCCTTTTCTGTCAAAGGTACTAGAAAAGGTAGTATCCTCACAATTATGCTCCTTCTTAGAGAAAAATGGTATCTGCGAGGATTTCCAGTCAGGTTTTAGACCATATCATAGTACTGAGACTGCTCTAATTAGAGTAACAAATGACCTGCTATTGTCAAGCGATCGTGGTTGCATCTCTCTATTAGTGCTACTGGATCTTAGTGCCGCATTTGATACTATTGACCACAACATTCTTTTAAATAGACTTGAAAATTATGTAGGCATTAGTGGTAGTGCACTGGCATGGTTCAAATCGTACTTATCTGACCGTCATCAGTTTGTGGCAATAAATGAAGAGGTATCATTTAGATCGCAAGTGCAGTATGGAGTACCTCAAGGCTCAGTGCTAGGGCCATTACTTTTTACGCTTTACATGTTACCCTTGGGAGATATCATCAGGAAACATGGTGTTAGCTTTCATTGTTACGCTGATGATACTCAGCTCTATATTTCTTCGCAGCCCGGAAAAACATATCCATTCGAAAAACTAACAGAATGCATAGCTGATATTAAAAACTGGATGGCGAATAACTTCTTACTGTTAAATTCTGAAAAAACAGAGGTATTAATTATTGGACCTAAAACCTCCACAAGTAATGACCTAAAACACAGTCTAATACTAGATGGCTGCTCTGTAAATTCGTCGTCATCAGTTAGGAACCTAGGCGTCCTATTCGATAGCAATCTCTCCTTTGAAAGCCACATTTCTAGCATCTGCAAAACCGCATTTTTCCATCTTAAAAATATATCGAAATTACGACCTATGCTATCAATGTCAAATGCTGAAACATTAATTCATGCGTTCATGACCTCAAGGATAGATTATTGTAATGCTTTATTGGGTGGTTGTTCTGCACGCTTAATAAACAAACTCCAGCTGGTCCAAAATGCAGCAGCTAGAGTTCTTACTAGAACCAGAAAGTATGACCATATTAGCCCGGTTCTGTCAACACTGCATTGGCTCCCTATTAAACATCGTATAGATTTTAAAATCTTGCTAGTTACTTATAAAGCCCTCAATGGTTTAGCTCCTCAGTACTTGAACGAGCTCCTATCGTATTATAGTCCCTCACGTCCGCTGCGTTCTCAAAATTCTGGCAATTTGATAATACCTAGAATATCAAAATCAACTGCCGGCGGCAGATCATTTTCTTATCTAGCGCCTAAACTCTGGAACAATCTACCTAACACTGTTCGGGAGGCAGACACACTCTGTCAGTTTAAATCTAGATTAAAGACACATCTCTTTAACCTGGCTTACACATAAAATCATTAACACATTTCTATAATTCAAATCCGTTAAAGGATTGTTAGGCTGCATTAATTAGGTCAACCGGAACCGAAAACACCTCCCATAACACCTGATGCACTCGCTGCATCGTAAAAAGAATGGCATCTACGCTAATATTAGTCTGTTTCATTCTTATTCCGAGGTCACCGTAGCCACCAGACCCAGCCTGTATCTGGATCAGATGGTCACTCCAGTCCCCCGGATCCAGTCCGTACCCAGCTTAGATCATGGATCACCACCTAGAGATGACTTCAATAGCCGTGGATGTCAACCAGATGAGCTCCAAGGCGGATCACCAATAAAGACCTCGCCAACCTTGACGGCCATCGGCACTACACCACAGGATCCTGATGAGTTCTCTACAATCAGACATTGGTACAAACTGTTGTTTGGTCTGGCCAGAGGAGAACTGGTCCCCCGACTGAGCCTGGTTTCTCCCAAGGTTTTTTTCTCCATTTCTGTCACCTGTGGAGTTTTGGTTCCTTGCCGCTGTCGCCTCTGGCTTGCTTAGTTGGGGACACTTTCCAGCGATATCGTACACTATTTGAACTGAACTGACGATGATATCACTGAATTCATTGATGAACTGCTTTTAACTGAAAATTGATTGTTACAATAATGCGTTACTTACACACTATTGTGCTGTTTAAATACTGTGCAGTTGCTTTGACACAATCTGTATTGTAAAAGGCGCTATATAAATAAAGGTGACTTGACTTGACTTGACAATGAGGGAAAAGACAGGCAGAATAAAAGAGGAATTTGGCACTAACAGGGACAAAAGACAGATTGAAGAGGAGAAAGAGAGACACCAGCAGTAGAAAAGAGAAGATGGCCTGAAAAAACTACCAACACACAGAGACAGACAGGCAGAGAGAGAGAGAAAGAGAGAGAGAGTGAGAGAGAGAAAGAGCCAGTAGGGATGGTTATGTAATATCCACAAAACACTGAAGCAGTGATCAAAGGCTTGTGGTGCAGAATGAGGCCTGAAGCTTATACACATACAGGTTGGGTTTTCATGTTTTATGGGGATATTCCATAGGCGTAATGCTTTTTAAAATGTGCAAACTGTGTTTTCTATCTTCTTACCCTAAGCCTATTTCTTACACAAAACATTATGCATTTTTAGATTTTCAAAAACTTCATTATGTATGATTTCTAAGCTTGTTTCCTCATAAGGACCAAAAATGTTTCACGCAGATAAGGATTTTGGATATTGCCATCTTTGTGGGGACATTTTGACAATATAGGGAATAATTTTAACCCCCCCCCCCCCCACACACACACACACACACACACACACACAATATGCTATTGGACAAATGGTCTTCATATCATCAAATACAATTACCTCAGAAACATATATACACTGGACAACGCATTGAAAAGGGGTCTCGGCAGTTTCTCAGTGATAGTGCACTAGGGAAATGGTTATCAACTAGTGCTACATGACCCAAAAATTAGCCCAAGGTCTCTTCTGAGTCAAGAGGGAATAACCATAAATTGTACAGATAAAATAAATGAATAAATAGGCGTATTAACGTATAAAGGGAGGAGCAAATACTTCCAATGTTGTTAATGTAAAAGGTTGTGCATCCAGACAAACTGTCAATTAGAAACTTAGGCCTAGTCACAATCAGCAGATGTGTCATGAAAGAATGTGTCATGCCATCATCCTCAAAAAACATCAAAACCATGAGTCTGTGATGTGATTTCATAGATTTATCTCAAGTTCACTCTTAAAAATAAAGGTGCTTCACGATGCCATAGAAGAAACCTTTTTGTCTAAATGGTTCCATAAAGAACCTTTAACATCTAAAGAACCTTTCTGTTTCACAAAAGGTTCTTTGCGGTGAAAAAAGGTTATTCAGATTATAAAAAGGAAAGAAAGAGATGGTTCTTTAAAGAACCTTTGACTAAATGGTTCTTTGTGGAACCAAAAATGGTTCTTCTATGGCACTGCTGTGAAGAACCTTTTAAAGCACCTTTATTTTTAAGAGTGTTTAAGGGAAAATGTGAAGATTTACAAACATAGACCAGTCGTTTGTATGTGCATCCATAGATGAAGTGAGTCTAAATGTGCTTTCAGAATTTAAATTCACAGTACTGAAACTCTTCTGACACCCACAAATGAACCTTATATGTTTCTCCTCATCAAATGCACTGTCAGAAATTTCTCTAGAGTGCAGGCACTCTAATCGCAAATTGAGACTTTTACAGAAATCTGCTGCTTCTCAGACTTCTCAGACACCTAACTGTGAAGTTTTAGAAGAGATCCCACCAATGTCTCAAATTGCACAGCTTTTCCTAAACGCCAAAATCTCCCATCAAAAGTCAGATATCTTAACAGAAACTCCTAATGAGAACATGAAGTCTTGTGAAATATGCAAGAGCAACCACTAAGCAATAAAATCATACACTGGAAAGCCACATAACAGAGGAGTGGATGCACACAGGCTGACACTCTCATGTGTGTGGGATTTATGATGATCAGATGCCTTTTCAAACTGCGATTTTAATAAAATTACAAGTTTCCAGACCATTAAAATTTTTCAACCTTCCAGAGATGACTCACAGATCTTGGAAATAACATGGTTTTATCTAAACCAAGAAAGGTTTGCTGTTTTAAAGTCTTGCGCAAAATACTTTTTTATGTTGAGAGGACAACAACAATGTAAACTTCTGAAAGAAACAATTACGTGAGTTTAGGGCAGGACTATCTGGTTTCCTGACCATTGGCAAGTTCAGCAAATAATCATTATTTAAGCACATCTGTTTTGCAGCGCAAAAAATCCTCACCCTTTATTTGCAGAAAATCTTGCTGTTCTCTTTGTCGTTTTTGCTCCAAATATTCAAACTTTACACTGCTAAGAATGTCATTTGGGAACTAACAGCGTTGATGTCAAATATATCTTGTGCCAGGTTCGAATATATACAACTATGAATGAAAAAAGTTAGCAGAAAGCAATATTTTCAGTGAAAGACTTATATTAATTCTGTTCCTTACATGCTATTGAATGAATTTAAGAGATTTAGAGTATAGAGTCATTTGAACCACTTTTATGATATTTTTTGATGCTTTTTTGTTGTTTGTGGAGCTTGACAGTTCTTGGACACTTGTGTTGTCTGGAAAAGACAACCCATAGGCTCACTGGAAAAATGTAACTGTAGTGACATTTCTGAAAAATTTTATTGCAGTTGGCTTTTTCCAACTTTCAATCAATCAAAACTGAGCGCCAACCGCATTTAAATGGAGCTGTTTAGCCTATATAATGCAGAAATGCATTAGTTAACAAAATATGCACTATATGGTAAAAGTGTTTTGAGGTCTTAACAGTATTGTACAAATGATCCAAAAACCATTTTTAATCAATAATCTGCCCCGTAATCAGAATGTGTGTGAAAAGTAATACAGGTTGTTGTGTTTTAGTGCCACTATTGTTCATTTAAACTGGAAACTGCAGTAAATATGCAAAAATGTAGGTAGAGGCACATTTTTCCAGTCAGCCAATGTTGGGAAAAGAGAAGCATTAACAGTTTTAGAAAATTCTCTTTTTGTATTTCACTGGGAAAAAAAAAACATGGGTTTGGATATGATTACATCATTTTTGGTTTAACAATTCCATTAGCATGAAGCATTAGCATGTTTGCGGACAAAGATTTTAAATCACTCTGGTCTTACAGAACAGTGGATTGTGTGCTACCACTGCTTCCCGCCACTGATCTGTGCTTCGCTTGAAGTAAAGACCAATGGTAAGTCACAGCATTAAAGACTAAACCAACAAAACCAGATCACATGTGACAGCAGGAAAAATGAAGATACCGCTCTGTCCCTCTGTGAGACCTGTCTCAGGCACATGTGTTTTTATTTACTGACGATCTTCAGACAGACCTCTGGGTCTCGGGGTCATCAATCAAATGTCTTTCAATCCAAACAGAAAAGCAGATGAGAGACAAAGGGAGGAGACAGAGGGGGTGGCGGAAGGAGGGATTGGGAGTTGACCTGGGTCCAAAACCCTCGATAAATCAGGACCAAACAATAACAAGCGCAGCTTAATGTGGCTGGGATAATTCATCAACTCAGCACGAGCTAAGACCGGCCGCTCAAGCCACTGTGGGAAGATGGGATGTTGCTTATCTGAAAGATGAACTGAGTTCAGTGTGTGTGTGTGTGTGTGTGTGTGTGTGTGTGTGTGTGTGCACTCATAAAAATAAACTCTCTTCATAAAACACCACAGGTTAAAAAGTTCTCTTTAAAACAAACAAACAAACAAGCAGACTAAATAACGACACTGGCTATAAAGTTGGCTCAGATCTTACTTTAGTCTACTTTAGCTTTCTCAGTCAACTTAATTCCATTCACATGAATGTTTTTTGGAACCTGGACCATGACAACATTATATTAATTATAAAATGAATAACTGTATATTTGTTAGCTCATCCCCACTCATTACCTTTATATGGTTTTGCACAGCCTTACTACTCCAGAACACTGGCTCCTGCGTCAGCAGCAGTACACACGTGTTGTGGTACTCTCATCTCACACGTGTTGATCTCTGGTTTAATTTTGGTTGCAACATCAGGTGACCAATGATGAATTTAAAGTCAATGTCTAATGACAACATTAATGTGACATCCAATACCGACGTCAGCTGACGTTGATATGTAGCTGTTTTTAGGTTGTGTTTTAAAGTAACCAAAACTTAGGTCAACATCATATTGACGTCAAATACTGACATTTAGTCATGAGGTATGGTGACCAAAACCCAACGTCTTCTAAACATCATAATGGTAATGTTCACACAATGTCAAATTCTAATTTCAGAAGACACTGAGCTTTTGTTACTTTTAGGTTTTGGCATTAACTAACCAAATCAAATTTCAGACCAATGTCTCAAGCCAATGTCATGTTGACATCAAATTTTTACATTTAGTCATGAGGTATGGTGACCAAAATGACGTTGGATTCTGACACAATTTTCATTTTCAACCAAAACGCAACATCATCAACACGGTTTTCTTTTTCAATCTAAAAGCAACGTCTGTCTGACGTTGGAGGGTGACGTCAATCTGACATTGGATTCTGACGTCAACCTGATTTTTTCATTTTCAACCAAAATGCAACTTTTGTCCGTTGTTGAAGGTTGATGTCAAACTGATGCTGGTTTCTGACATCAATCTGATTTTATTTTTCAGCCAAAATGCAACCGCTGTCTGCGTTGGAGGTTGATGTCAAATTGACGTTGGATTCTGAAGTCAACACATTTTTGTTCAACTAAAATGTCTGGTGGACGTTGGAGGTTGACATCAATCAGATTTTGGCGTCAGCCTGATTTTTATTTTCAACCAAAACACAATGCCTGTCCTACGTTGGAGGTTGATGTCAAACTGACGTTGGATTCTGACATCAACTGTTTTTTTGTTTTCAACTAAAACGCAATGTCTGTCCTTATGTTGGAGGTTGACATCAATCAGATGTTGGCGTCAGCCCGATTTTTATTTTCAACCAAAACACAATGTCTGTCCTACGTTGGAGGTTGATGTCAAACTGACGTTGGATTCTGACGTCAACTGTTTTTTTGTTTTCAACTAAAACGCAATGTCTGTCCTTATGTTGGAGGTTGATGTCAAACTGATGTTGGATTCAGACGTCAAATACTGACATTTAGTCATGATGTTTTGTGACCAAAACCCAATGTCTTCTAAACATCATAATGGTAACGTCCACACAATGTCAAATTCTAATTTCAGAAGACATTGAGCTTTTGTTATTTTTAGGTTTTGGCATTAATTAATCAAAATCAAACTTCAAACCGTCTCAAGCCAATGTCATGTTGATGTCAAATATTTACATTTATTCATGAGGTATGGTGACCAAAATGACTGTGGATTCTGACATTAACACAATTTTCGTTTTCAGCCAAAACGCAACATCTGTATGACATTGGAGATTGATGTCAAACTGATGTTGGATTGACATCATCAACACGGTTTTCTTTTTCAACCTAAATAGGGTGACGTCAATCTGATGTTGGATTCTGACGTCAACCTGATTTTGTCATTTTCAACCAAAACGCAACTTCTGTCTGCGTTGGAGATTGATGTCAAATTGAAGTTGGATTCTGAAGTCAACACGTTTTTTTGTTCAACTAAAATGTCTGGTCAACGTTGGAGGTTGACATCAATCAGATGTTGGCGTCAGTCCGATTTTCATTTTCAGCCAAAACACAATGTTTGTCCGACGTTGGAGGTTGATGTCAAACTGACGTTGGATTCTGACATCAACCCGATTTTCGTTCCCAACCAAAATGCAACGTCTGTATAACAATTTGAGGTTGATGTCAAACTGATGTTGGATTGACATTGTTAACCCAATTTTTGTTTTCAATCAAAACGCAACATCTGTTCGACGTTGGAGGGTGACGTCAATCTTACATTGGATTCTGACGTCAACCTGATTTTAATTCTCGTCTTCTAAACATCATAATGGTAACGTCCACACAATCTCAAATTGCAGAAGACATTGAGCTTTTGTTATTTTTAGGTTTTGGCATTAACTAACCAAAATCAAACTTGAAACCAACGTCTCAAGCCAATGTCATGTTGACGTCAATTATTTACATTTAGTCATGAGGTATTTTTATTTATGCTCCTTAGAGAAAAATGGTATCTGTGAAGATTTCCAGTCAGGTTTTAGACCATATCATAGTACTGAGACTGCTCTTATTAGAGTTACAAATGACCTGCTCTTGTCAACCGATCGTGGTTGCATCTCCCTATTAGTACTACTGGATCTTAGTGCTGCGTTTGATACTATTGACCACAACATTCTTTTAAATAGACTTGAATATTAGGTAGGCATTAATGGTAGTGCACTGGCATGGTTCAAATCGTACTTATCAGACCGTCATCAATTTGTGGCAATAAATGAAGAGGTATCATTTAAATCGCAAGTGCAGTATGGAGTACCTCAAGGCTCAGTACTAGGGCCATTACTTTTTATGCTTTACATGTTACCCTTGGGAGATATCATCAGGAAACATGGTGTTAGCTTTCATTGTTACGCTGATGATACTCAGCTCTATATTTCTTCGCAGCCCGGCAAAACATATCAATTCGAAAAACTACCAGAATGCATAGCTGATATTAAAAACTGGATGGCGAATAACTTCTTACTGTTAAATTCTGAAAAAACAGAGGTGTTAATTATTGGACCTAAAACCTCCACAAGTAATAACCTAAAACACAGTCTAATACTAGATGGCTGCTCTGTAAATTCGTCGTCATCATTTAGGAACCTAGGCGTCCTATTCGATAGCAATCTCTCCTTTGAAAGCCACATTTCTAGCATTTGCAAAACCGCATTTTACCATCTTAAAAATATATCGAAATTACGACCTATGCTATCAATGTCAAACGCTGAAACATTAATTCATGCGTTCATGACCTCAAGGGTAGATTATTGTAATGCTTTATTGGGTGGTTGTTCTGCACGCTTAATAAACAAACTCCAGCTGGTCCAAAATGCTGCAGCTAGAGTTCTTACTAGAACCAGAAAGTATGACCATATTAGCCCGGTTCTGTCAGCACTGCATTGGCTCCCTATAAAACATCGTATAGATTTTAAAATCTTACTAATTACTTATAAAACCCTCAATGGTTTAGCTCCTCAGTACTTGAGCGAGCTTCTATCGCATTATAGTCCCTCACATCTGCTGCGTTCTCAAAATTCTGGCAATTTGATAATACCTAGAATATCAAAATCAACTGCGGGCGGCAGATCATTTTCTTATCTAGCACCTAAACTCTGGAACAATCTACCTAACACTGTTCGGGAGGCAGACACAATCTGTCAATTTAAATCTAGATTTAACCTGTCTTACACATAAAACATTAACACATTCCTATAACTCAAATCCGTTAAAGGATTGTTAGGCTGCATTAATTAGGTCAACCGGAACCGAAAACACCTCCCATAACATCTGATGCACTTGTTGCATCGTAAAAAGAATGGCATCTACGCTAATATTAGTCTGTTTCATTCTTATTCTGAGGTCACCGTAGCCACCAGATCCAGCCTGTATCCAGATCAGATGGTCACTGCAGTCCCCCGGATCCAGTCCGTACCCAGCTTAGATCATGGATCACCACCTGGAGATGACTTCAATAGCCGTGGATGTCAACGTGATGAGCTCCAGAGACGGATCATCAATGAAGACCTCGCCAACCTAGACGGCCATCGGTGCCACACCACGGGATCCAGACAAATTCTCTACAATCAGACATTGGTACAAACTGCTGGTTTCGTCTGGCCAGAGGAGAACTGGTCCCCCGACTGAGCCTGGTTTCTCCCAAGGTTTTTTTCTCCATTTCTGTCACCTGTGGAGTTTTGGTTCCTTGCCGCTGTCGCCTCTGGCTTGCTTAGTTGGGGACACTTTCCAGCGATATCGTATACTATTTGAACCGAACTGGATGATGATTTCACTGAATTCATTGATGAACTGCCTTTAACTGAAAATTGATTATTTACAATAATGCGTTACTTACACACTATTGTGCTGTTTAAATACTGTGCAGTTGCTTTGACACAATCTGTATTGTTAAAAGCGCTATATAAATAAAGGTGACTTGACTTGACTTATGGTAACCAAAATGACACTGGATTCTGACATTAACACAATTTTCGTTTTCAACAAAAACGCAACATCTGAATGACATTGGAGGGTGACGTTAATCTGACGTTGGATTCTGATGTCAACCTGATTTTGTCATTTTCAACCAAAACGCAACTTCTGTCTGTGTTGGAGGTTGATGTCAAATTGAAGTTGGATTCTGAAGTCAACACGTTTTTTTTGTTCAACTAAAATGTCTGGTCGACGTTGGAGGTTGACATCAATCAGATGTTGGCATCAGCCCAATTTTCATTTTCAGCCAAAACACAATGTCTGTCCTACATTGGAGGTTGACATCAAACTGATGTTGGATTCTGACGTCAAACCGATTTTAGTTTTCAACCAAAACTCAACCTCTGTCTGCATTGGAGGTTGATGTCAATCTGACATTGGATTCTGACGTCAACCCGATTTTCATTTTTAACCAAAACACAATGTCTGTATGACGTTGGATGTTGACGTCAAACTTGTGTTGGATTGACAATGTCAACCCGATTTTTGTTTTTAACCAAAACGCAACGTCTTTCCGACGTTGGAAAGTGACGCCAATCTGGCGTTGGATTCTGACGTCAACCAGATTTTAATTTTCAATCAAAATGCAATGCCTGTCTGACGTTCGAGGTTGATGTCACACTGACGTTGGATTCTGACGTCAACACAGTTTTTTGTTTTTAACTAAAATGCAACGTCTGTCCTACGTTGGAGGTTGACGTCAAACTTGTGTTGGATTCTGATGGCAACCAGATTTTTTTTTAACCAAAATTCAACATCTGTCATACGTTGGAGGTTGATGTCAAACTGACATTGGATTCTGATATCAACCTGGTTTTTGTTTTCAATCAAAATGCAACTGCTGTCTGACACTGGAGAATGACATCAATCTAACATTGGAATCTGATGTCAACCTAATTTTCATTTTCAACCAAAACGCAACATCTGTCCGATCTTGAAGCTTGACGTCAATCTGATGTTGGATTCTGACATTAAATTGATTTTCGTTTTCAAGCAAAATGCGACATCTGTCCAACGTTAGAGGTTGACGCCAAACTTGTGTTGGATTCTACCGCCAACCGATTTTAGTTTTCAACCAAAATGCAACATCTGTATGACATTGGAGGTTGACGTCAAACTGATGTTGGATTGACATTCTCAAAACCTGTTTTTGTTTTCAACCAAAATGCAACATCTATCTGTTGTTAGAGGTTAACATGAAACTGACACTGGATTCTGACATCAACTTGTTTGTAGTTTTCAACCAAAACTCAACTTCTGTCCGAATAAAGTCATTATTTTAGTTTTCTTTGCACTCAAAAATTATTCTCCTACCTTCATAACAGTATGGTTATACCACTGATGTCACAGAGACTATTTTAACAATGTCCTTAGTACCTTTCTGGGCCTAGATTATGGTAGTTGCGTTGCTGTCTGTGGAGGGTCAGAAAGCTTTTGGAATTCATCAAAAATATCTTAATTTGTGTTCTGAAGATGAACAAAGGTCTTATGGATTTGGAGCAGCATGAAGGTGAGTAACTGATGACAAACCCTCAAACAAACCCTTTAATAATTTACTTTTCTGTATCAAATATGATACAGAAGACTTTATAGGGTTAAAGCAAAAGTGTCCCATATTTCTGATACTTAGACATACTCATGCCGCACACACACTCGCCATATTTCACACTGCAGGTAAAGTGGTCTCCTGAGACTCATGACAGGGTGGGATTGAAGGTCTATGAGTGTGTGGACAGGGAGTGAGCAATCAATAGAGACCCATTACGCCGAGGTGTGTGTGTGACTGAACGCAGGGTAGGGAAAGTGCTTATTTGAGTCCACATCAATATTTTTCATCCTTTCTCAACATCCTGTCCTTTTTCTCTCTCTCTTTCTCTCTATCTTTCTCTGTTTAGTTTTCCTCACATGACAGTCCTATTTCCCCTCCTTTTTAATTCTCCTCTCCTTTTTGGCTATATTCCTCCAAGTTCTTCCCCTGATAGGCCACTCTCTGCTTATACACCTGTGGATAGAGTTCTTGTGACTGAACTTCACACTCTTCTAACTTAAGTGAAGGAAGATTGGAAAAAACCTAAGCCTAAGAAATTATCAACATTAATAAGAAAAAAAGCTCAAATTAAAAATGCATTCTACACTTTGGGTTTAAAGTAATTAAGTAATAATAATAATAATAAACTCACAATTCAGATTTTTTTTTCTCAGAATAGCATGATAGAAATCGCAAGTGCGAGTTATGCAGTCAAGTTTTGAGGGGGAAAAAAGACTGATATATTCTAAGATTTATATCTCACAATTCTGACTTTATTTCTCAGATTGTAAAAAGTCACAATTGATATAAACTCGCAATCCTGAAAAAAAGTCAAAATTGAGTTTATCTCTCACAATTCTGACTTTATTCTGACTTTGTTGCTACTGTATTTCTCAGAATTGCGAGTTCATATCTCGCAATTCTGACTTTATAACTTGCAATTGCGAGTTTCTATCTCACATTTGCTAGAAAAAAAGTCAGAATTGTGAAATAAAAAGTTGCAATTTCCCTTTTTTTTACTATTTATTCAGTGGTGGAAATGGCCTTCCATTGGCAACACGTCTCATTTTCGAATAACTAAATAAACCAAAATTAATAAATACAAACAAATTAGTTATTTAAAAAAAAAAAATACAAATTAGTTATTTAAAAAAAAAATACAAAAAGAATAAAAAAGAATTTAACGCATCATATTTAATGTGATGTGTTTTTACCTAAATATTTATGCCTGACAGTCATAGTAATTCAATTTAAAATATGAAAAAATAAATAAAAAATTATATGAAATGCCATGATAAACTTGCCAAGTTCTGCTCTCATCTACCATTCATAATTTATTGCTGTTTTTCTTCATGCTTGAAGGAATTTGTCAAGCATACAGTGGCATGTCCACCTAGGCAGATAAAATTCACAAAACGTTATTATGAATAGAAATTAAATCATTATATACTTGACCTTTAAAAGCTAATGACTTGTTTCAGAATCTCTAAACTGTTAAAGTGAAGTTTTAACCATTGAAATATAGCTAACTGTTTCATATCCAAACTCTGTCATTATCTCCATGAGCACAATCTGTTAAAGATAACGCTGGGTTACTGTGAAGTGAAGATAACCTTTGACCTTTGATATGTGTCACGCTGGAATCTGAACCGCATATTGATCATATAAAAAGCTTTTTAGGTCATTTTGCTGAAGTTGTTTAAGTTTGTAGCTACTTGTTTTGCTCACCTCTGAGGCTTATCAAAAAAATCCAAAAACTTTCATAATCTCTTATTTAGCTTTTTCACAAATTAGATATTAAACTTCCTACAAGTCTACCCCTAGGTATGATATTCAGGTTTCTGGATATGGCTAATTATTCATCTTGTCCAGCAGGTGAAAAGTCTGATCTCTTACAACAGGTATTCCTCAACAAGCCATCAGCACAGTCTGAGACAAGAAATGGAAACAACACAGTGGCCAGTACCAGGAAGTCTCACTGGATATTTACCGTAATTTCAGTGAGGGACATGTATAATGCTTACAGTGACATTTTCAGCACAATGTGAGATTGTGCATCGTCCATGGAAGGACTGCTCAAGATATCCACTAAATACAGCTGTATTCTCTATTTACAAGACACTCTTGGAAATTTCCTCTATTACAATTTTTACAACCTCTAAAATGTGGCAACGCAACAATCAGTCTCAGTCCTCTGCCGAAGAGATGCAGAACAGCAGAGTAAGAGTAACAAACAAGAAACCAAATAATAAAAAGGAACCTTTTTCCCCCAAAAGCAAACAAACTGGTTTTGGAAAGCCTGAAATGTCTTTGATCTGATTCAAACCTCAGTGGTTTATGATGCCTTCACTCAATTGCAAAACACTTTATAACTGTAAGGACTGAATTTGAAATGGCTCTCTGCTGTCTTAAGACAGTAAATAAACTGAACAAAGGTCTTTCTATGGAGCTTTACACAGCAAGACGGAATCCACAGATCTGATCTGTTGACCATATCCAATTTTTTTGTCTCATCTGTTTGCAATCACTAAGACTACCTAACTGTGTTTACAGTATAGCGCTACACAGCCCAAATAAATCTCTGGTTTTTGTTCACTTGCAGAGTTTGGAACCAAGAACTGATTCTTATTTAGAAGTGGCTCCTTTTAGTTTAAAATACTAAAAAATACTAAAACCAAACAACATTTGGTTCTGTTAACGGACAACCAAATTATGTTTGGTTCCACCGATGTAAATCATATTAAAATACTCTAATAGTGTTTCTTGCACCGCAAGTGAATCTCCTTTCATTACACTGGCCTGTTGCAAAAAAACATTCAGTGCAGTCCAAATTGCATTAGAATGATTCTTCTCAATCTCATATTCATGAATTATTGGTTTGAATCAGTCTACTGGCTCACACTTACTGACTGAACTCAATGAATGAAGTCATTATTTTTGTCATGTCAATTGCAAGATAAACCAAGAACTGTTACTACGAAATCCATTTTACAGAATAAGATAAATTCCTTAAAAAAAAAAGAAGAAGTTTGCAGATCCCATGACCCTGGACCTGGACCATTTTAATTACAGTAAAACTAAATTAAACTAAACTTAATGTAACTAAAACTTAACTAAACTATAATAGAATGAAATAATACAATTAAATAAAGAAAAGAAAAAAGAAAAAAAGAAAGCAGGAATGCATTGACTAACCTCCGAGCTAAATTATTATTTTGGTGCTACTTACACACTTACTGACTGAACTCAATGAATGAAGTCATTATTTTTGTCATGTCAATTGCAAAATAAACCAAGAACTGTTACTACGAAATCCATTTTACAGAATAAGATAAATTCCTTAAAAAAAAAAAAAAAAAAAGTTTGCAGATCCCATGACCCTGGACCTGGACCATTTTAATTACAGTAAAACTAAATTAAACTAAACTTAACGTAACTAAAACTTAACTAAACCAAATTAGAATGAAATAATACAATTAAATAAAGTAAATAAAAAATAAAAAAAGAAAGCAGGAATGCATTGACTAACCTCTGAGCTAAATTATTATTTTGGTGCTACTTACACACTTACTGACTGAACTCAATGAATGAAGTCATTATTTTTGTCATGTCAATTGCAAAATAAACCAAGAACTGTTACTACGAAATCCATTTTACAGAATAAGATAAATTCCTTAAAAAAAAAAAAGTTTGCAGATCCCATGACCCTGGACCTGGACCATTTTAATTACAGTAAAACTAAATTAAACTAAACTTAACGTAACTAAAACTTAACTAAACCAAATTAGAATTAAATAATACAATTAAATAAAGTAAATAAAAAATAAAAAAAGAAAGCAGGAATGCATTGACTAACCTCTGAGCTAAATTATTATTTTGGTGCTACTTACACACTTACTGACTGAACTCAATGAATGAAGTCATTATTTTTGTCATGTCAATTGCAAAATAAACCAAGAACTGTTACTACGAAATCCATTTTACAGAATAAGATAAATTCCTTAAAAAAAAAAAAAAAAGTTTGCAGATCCCATGACCCTGGACCTGGACCATTTTAATTACAGTAAAACTAAATTAAACTAAACTTAACGTAACTAAAACTTAACTAAACCAAATTAGAATGAAATAATACAATTAAATAAAGTAAATAAAAAATAAAAAAAGAAAGCAGGAATGCATTGACTAACCTCTGAGCTAAATTATTATTTTGGTGCTACTTACACACTTACTGACTGAACTCAATGAATGAAGTCATTATTTTTGTCATGTCAATTGCAAAATAAACCAAGAACTGTTACTACGAAATCCATTTTACAGAATAAGATAAATTCCTTAAAAAAAAAAAAGTTTGCAGATCCCATGACCCTGGACCTGGACCATTTTAATTACAGTAAAACTAAATTAAACTAAACTTAACGTAACTAAAACTTAACTAAACCAAATTAGAATGAAATAATACAATTAAATAAAGTAAATAAAAAAATAAAAAAAGAAAGCAGGAATGCATTGACTAACCTTACCTCTGAGCTAAATTATTATTTTGGACCAGACTGAGATTATTTGTTGCATAACTATAATGATAAATTCTGAAATTAAGAGGAGAATTAGATTTGTGGGTTTATTTCTTGAACAAATAACAAATATCAAGTACATATTGTATTTTAAACCACATTTGAAGTAGCCAAATTGGGGAAAAGATCTAATCTCATATGTCTTTTGCTGTTAATACAGTACACATACAAGAAAAATCCAGTGTCTGTGCCAGACTCTGTGAAAATTGGGCAAGAAAATGAATCACATTCACATAGATATAACTAAATAATACTTGTTTTTTCTCGACAGATGTAAGCCGCCCTTTCGCCATTATAAGACAGCTGAAAATTGGATGATGTTGTGGAGACAGAGGACTGTTATAGTGTCCGGGAAATGCCTTTAGCAGTTGTTACGAAATAGCATGGAGGTGCCAAGACTGCTCTATACCACTGTCTAAAATAAAAATCAAATCTGGAAAAAAGCAATGAAAACCAAAAAGCGTCTCTGGCCAATCAAACAAGGCTTTGCGGCGCACAGTCTCCACAGCGCTCGGATAATCACTTAACTGCCTCCCTACCCACAGTCCTTCAGTAGTGGGCTCTCTGCTAGAGCGATTAGGTTTCTATGGGTTTGGCACGATACCAGGGGAATATTCACAATAAGAGCAGTGTGCTACAGACAGAGCACTCTTCCCAGTGTTCTAAGCTTACAGAAAGACCGAGGAACAACATGAACACATACAAAGAGGCAAAAGATGAGAGAAAGAAAGGAGGGTGAAGAATAGAGAAGGACAAAGACACATTGAGGACAGATAACAGAGATACAAACAACGGTCGAGCAGCAGAAAACTAAGGCACAGCGACACAGATTGAGAAACAGAGCAAACTAGAGTTCATCAAAAAATGAATCATGTTATTCCAAACCTGTATGAATTTCTTTCTTCAGTGGAACACAAAAGGACAAATCACTTTAAAATGAGAGGCTTTCGTGTTTTTAAGTTCTTAAAAAGCACCAATATTTCAGAAGCCATATAATAGCTTTCTTTGAGAAACAATATCTTCTTTTTATCTTTACCTTCAGTTCAGATTCAGGAATGATTAATTGAGACTGGTTTTCTGAATTGGATCAACCAATTATTCATAAAATTCAATTCAAATAAAAATTTGTTTACTACTTCTTAAAGTGGTCTTTTTTTGTGGAATCATATTGTCCTCCCATCCTTTGAGATTTCAATGCACTACTGTAACTTTCAGAAGTTTCTCTTCAGTAAAACAAATTATTGAAACAAAGCTGGAGAAACGACTCATTCTTTGCCCTGTCAGCCTCAATACATGGTTGTATTGCTTCAATACAATTCACTGTAGTTTACAGCTAAGTAGCAGTAAAACAAAACAGCAAGAACTTTTATTCATTTTTACACAAAGTATTATTAGAGGGCTGATTATCGACTAATCAAGACTTATTTTTTGCAGGGTTCTGTGCACAATACTACACTGTGATCTCAAAACACTTTTACTATGATTTGTAAACTTGTGACATTTTCATGTTTGCATCACATAACCAGCTACATATAGGTTTTTCGGACGTAGTAAACTTGCTCAGTAGCTCACCTGGTACAGTACTGCACTGTGGAATGCTAGGGTCACAATGCTCAATAAAATAACTCAAAAACTTGTAAAAGTATGCTAAAATGCCATGGTTGCTACAGAAAATGTTTGCTTTTAACAATATAGGTTAGTTTTAGGTTAGCGGGTAGTCTAGGTACTACTTTATTTTTAGACGTGATCGAGCCTTTACCTTTTAGTGCCACTTTGAGTTTTAATTTTCAAATTGCCATGATACACATTGTACAATAACTAACGTAATACATTTTAAGATAAAACTGAATGCACTTCTAGTGCCACTCGCTGGACATTTCATTTTGAAAGCGTCGCAAAATGTCCAAGAAGCGAAAAAGAATAATTTTACAGAAACCTAGGAGCACCTGATAGCAACCAACAGCACAATGATTTGCTTTTTTACCTCAATCGCCGTCAGTCTGAAGAGCCTGGATAGGCTGGGAAAAAGTAAAAAAAAAAAGTAATTTTTGGCACAAAAACTTTAACATTATGCATACATCAGGGGAAAATTAAATGATAAAAGGTTAATGATATCTTTTAAGCAAGCATAAAATACAGTTTGATGGAGTTTTAGAAAGTTTTGTCATGTTGCTCAGTAACAAATGGACCTCTGACCTTTGTGTCCTCAGCTAGACGGCAAATCTGCAGCCATATTCTGCCTTGATTTTCCATTTCTACAAATGTGTGTGTACTGCAGGGGTATTCAATTAAAGTTCCATGAGGTCCGGTCTCTACATTTCCTTCCCAGTGGAGGTCTGGACAAAACCTCTTTGGAGTGGATTTCAATCTGGGCAGCAGAAGTGCTTTGTAACAGAAAAATACATCCTAAACCGTTAAAATGATCATCAAATTTAAGGATATTGGGCCCGAGAGCCAAAGCAGTAGTGTTTGAGAACTGAAAAGAAAAGAAAAAGTCACCTGTAGCTCTTAAAATGCAGGGGAAAGAAGCAATGCTTGCAACAGAAATGAGGAATAAAAACATATAAAGAGATATATAGTAGCACCAAAAGATCATTACCATAAATTACCTTGCGCTTGTGGTGTGTACAGCTCTGTTGTGTTGGCACGCTTCTCGATTTAAATTACAGAAATGGTAAAATGGTGCTACCGTTGTCATTATGTCTTGTGGTCTGGTTGGTCTGCTATTCGAGAAACACCTGGTGTACTGTACATATGCACATCTGAAGACTGTCTTCTACTACGTGTCTGCTAATGCAGAACCCATAAATCTGTGGGTTGACAGTTTTCATTTACAACTGAATGAAGTGGACAGCTTGATGAGTTAGTTAGGACTAATGGCTTCACTCTTTGACTTATGTATACATCTCTTTAAAACACCGTGGCCTATCTAGCAAGTGAACACTTGAAGGCAGTATGAAATGCACACTTAATCAGAGAGTAAGAGTGTGCAGACGTGAGGAACTTCAGAAGCAATAAAGACTGTGGCTTTAAGAGCATACAGCGGAGTTGTGCTGCATAAGTGTGTGTGGGTTGTTACAGGGAGAGTCTTGCTGCTCAGGAATGGCACAGAAATGTGTTTACGTTTGCTGCTGCCAAGATCCTGTCAGGAGCTGATCCAGAACTCCAGAGAGCAGCAGCAAACTATACTAGTACACACTATATTACACTACACTGCAGTGCAATGCACAACTATACTATACTACACACTGCACTACGCAACGTTATATTATTTAAGAATCTTTCCAGGACAATATATTATACTACAATGTACTACACAACAGCTCCTTCCTGCACATTACAGTAGGCTACACAATACTATCACTACATTATAAACTGGAGTACACTACTGTGCACGCACTACTGTATAACACATTTTGCTGTTTTGTAGCAGCTCCCTCTGCTACACCAAACTATTCCACAGACCATCCAGGTTTATTGGAAAAACATGCCTGTGGTGACATTTCTGCAAAATAAAACTGTTGGTTCTTGCACGTTTCACATTCAAATTTCTTAAAACAGATTAAGTTCATTTAACAACATTTTATTATGTTAGCTAGTATGTATTGTGCAAGTTCCGAAACGGAATGTCAGTAAGAGGCACAAAAACCATTCAATTTTAGCTTGTTTACAAAGTGACAAGTTAATTTAAGTTGAGTTGATTGACTTGGAGTTCTTTTATCAAGTCTTGTGACTCTAGTGCTCTGCATTGCAATTGCAATGCTGTACCAGGTGAGATAACGAGCAAGTTTATTACATCAGCACATCAGAAAAGCCATATACAGTTCTGCTTAAAAGTTTACACACCCCTTGCAGAATATGTAAATATGTTAATAATTTTATCAAAACTTCATGTTATTTGTTTACTTAGTATTGTCCTGAATGCCCTTTAACACAACAGATGTTTATATCAACTCCACAAGACAAAATAATAATAACTGAATTAATAAAAAAAATACCCTGTTCAAAAGTTTACATACCCTTGAATCTTAATATTGTGTGTTGTTTCCTGAATGATCCACAACTGTTTTCATGTTTTGTGATGGTTGTTCATGAGTCCCTTGTTTGTCCTGAGCAGTTGTTGTTCTTCGAAAAAAGTATCTAGTTTTTGCACATTCTTCGGTTTTCCAGTATCTTCTGCATATTTGCACATTTCCAAAAGTGACTGATTTTGAGATGCATCTTTTCACACTGCACAACTGAGGAACTCATATATAACTATTACAAAAGGTTAAAACATTTACTGATGATTAAGAAGGCAACACAGTGCATTAAGAGGTGTGGGGTGTAAACTTTTGCACAGGATGATGATGTGTAAACTTTTCTTTCATTTTGTTAAAAGCTCATATGTTTTTCATTTAGTACTGCACTTAAGAAGCTACATAAATACTTACATGCTTCCCAGAAGACAATAAAACCAAAGAATGTACAGGAAATAGAGGTTCCCTTCCTAAGGAACTCTTACTGCGTCCTCTGGAGGGCGCAATTGGGGGGAACGCCACAGCGCGACTCATGTCTTTAAAAAAAAAAAAAAAGGAAACTTGATACTGTCTCAGGCCTATGTGTTGTGTTTATATCTATATAACTTTCTCCTGGTAAGCGTAATATGCTCATCTTTACACTAAAAGGTCCCTTCAGAGCATCGCCCTCTTTCAAGGACGGGTGTTCCTCCCTGCAGGTCAGGGTTAGGAGCTCGTCTGTTCCTGACTTCCAGGTCAATCATAAGGCTCCCTTTCAGGCATCCATGTGGACTGGGTTTAATATGCACCCCTTTACACTAAAGGGTCCCCTCAGAGTGTCGCCCTTTTTCAAGGACGGGAGTTCCTCCCTGCAGCTCAGGGTTAGGAATCTGTCCTCTATCCACATTCACTACTGTGATGGTCAGTTCTAGCTCTATGATTACATCAGTCGGCTAACAGTTTGCGGACTGCCTGTCCTGATTGGGGTGTAGCGTTGCTCCCCTCACTAAGTAGGGTTCTCCCCCATTCCACTACTTGTCATCATTAACAAGCCTGGAGCCTTAATTAGTGAAACCCCCTGGGAAAACACTCTTCTAAAAACCATCTGCCATCGTAAGTGTCCCACGCGAAGCTCTGGGCACTTTCTAAAATCCACACCAGTGGTAAGTGCACACGCAAGTCTCTGCGCACTTTCTAAAAATCCACACGATTGGTAAGTACCCACCAAGCTTTTGTGTTCTTCCTAAAAACCCTGTGAGGTATGGGTTACGCTGTCTCTTCGTTCCCATCCTTGAGTTGGTATTAAAACCCCGGTCTCCCTGGGCCAAACTCCACTCAGATATCATCTCTAATGTCTCCAGACCATCTGTTATCCAGGGCGTGTTACCTTACGGTGACCCCTGCTAGAACTGTTCTGTCCCAGGATAGATCTGCTACTCTCTATCTGCGAGTCAGTTCGCAGAGGGAACTAGACCCAGTAGTAGTAGTAGTAGTGCCAGTTCCTGTTCCAAATAAGTCTAAGTTTCCCCTGATACTTAGCCGTTTCCCTCAAAGGAATCACTTGGTTCCAAGCCTGAGCTGTGCCCTGGGTTTGCCTTTGACCCACCCAGGTAAGTGGGTAACAGTTCAGGCCTTTGGCCGTGGGGATAACGTTCTGGCAGCCGTCACCATGTCCTAACAGGGGCAATTTTTCCCAGAATTGGTGCTTATTGCTCGCTGTCATAAGCATGCACTCCCCTCAGCATGGCAGCGTGGGTATAACTGTTCCCCAATAGTGCCCTCCAGAGGACGCAGTGAGGGTTCCCTCGGAAGGGAACGTCTCAAGATTACTTCTGTAAGCCTGGTTCCCTGTGAAGGGAACGAGACACTGGGTCCTATGGACTCTTCGCCATGCTTCGGACGAGAAGCTTCAGACTTTGAAGCGGATGTGTGTTTGCATCGGCGCCTCCTTATACTGTGTCGCCTGGTAGTGACGCACCGGCAGCGACGGCAGCGCCGTGGTGACGTCATATGCTGTCGATGGCATTCCATGTAGTTTGTCTATGTATACTTCAGACACGAGTCACGCTGAGGCGTTCCCCCCAATAGTGCCCTCCAGAGGACGCAGTGTTTCGTTCCCTTCTCAGGGAACCAGGGTTACATACGTAACCTTGAGACGATTTTTCTGCTCAGGACAAACATGGGACTCATTAACAACCATCAAAAAAACATAAAAACAGTCGTGGATCTTCCAGGAAATGACAAACAGTATTAAGATTCAAGGGTATGTAAACTTTTAAACAGGGTAACTTTAGAACTTCTGTTATTATTTTGTTTTGTGTTATATATATATATATATATATATATATATATATATATATATATATATATATATATAAACTTCTGTTGAGTGAAATAGCTCATTCAGGAAAGTATAAAGTAAAAAAATAACATGATTTTCATGATCACTTTTATCTTGTTAAAATGATTAACATATTTGCATATTCTGCAAAGAGTATGTAAACTTTTGAGCACAACTGTATATGGAGCTAATAATGAGGTACCAACGTGACAATGTATTAGTTTACAAATGATGCAATGTGTTTTGCGGTCATAACATAGTATTGTGCAAGGAACCATGCAAAATAAGTCTTTATTAACCAATCATGATTTGGAAAGTAAAAGGTTTTGTGAAAAGGAATACAAGTTTTTGGTCTTACTGTATACAGCAACTGGTGATCATTTCAGCTTGAAATTATAGTAAATTGTATTTACAGGTACTTTTTCCAGTTATCAAAAGTTAGCAAAAGACTGATATTCACATTATTCACATTATACTATACTATACACCTATATTCAGTATTACTACATTACACTGATGTTTTTCATGTCAAAAACAGAACTGTCAATACACCAGGTGTCACTTTCACCACAGCCAACTTTCAATGTATTATCACAATTACTAATATTCAGAGAGACTAAATATGGACACCAGTCAAACATATGAGGCGTGAAACAGCACACAACAAAAAATGCTCCAGCATTCATAATGTGCAGTCTTGGATGTAGGCCTAGGCCTAGCAAAACACCACAACAACATTCACTGCCATTAAACAACAATCACAATCACAAAACAGGACAAACAATCCTTAAATAATGTAATAACACCTCTAAACACACACACCAAATTAATACAAATGTGTCTGGCAGACAGCACAGTGTTCATTTGTGGAGATCCCACCAGCACTGAACTGGGTGTTAGACTGATAGTGTGGACTGAATCAAAGCCAAACCCACAGATCTGATATTAACAGACCACAGATCACATCTGACAGCTCACATGATCAGAGAAGAAGACCACTCAGAAAAGATGAGAACATGGGAAATCAGTGTTAAACGGATGTTTGTGATTCCCATTCACTTATCCAATAAACCACATGTTTGATTTTTGTTGACATTCACTGAGTTTAAGAGGCTTGTTGTGAGGCCTGTTTGAAATTATTCAATTTTGGCTAAATTGAAGAGCTCTGCAAACAAATGAAAGCACTCAAATGCGCATATTGTATTGTGATGGGTCCAGCAGGGGCTAGTTCTATTATAGTAAACAATAAAATCTCTACCTTAAGTATATATAAGGCATATTTACACTAAGAATGAAACAAAAGACACATAAGGTAACGTACCATTTTTGCATTTATTTTCTTACACTCACGAAAAAGAAAGTCATTCTGTGATCAGACATTTTTTCATACCTGAATGTGTGAATAGTGCCTTACAATCCTTTGTTTTGATGGATGTTTACAGCAAAAATTCACTCTATTCATGCGATTTCAAGTCTTTATGACTTTTTTTCCTTGATCTGTGGAACACAAAAGAAAATATTTTGAAAAATCTTTTTCATCTCTTTTCACATTACAAAGAAGAAACAGAAGCCAAACAGTTTTAAAATGACTTGAGGGCGAGTAAATAATGACAGAATTTATTTATTTTTTGTGAATCTCACACTGATTATACAACACTGAAATAACTTGAACCACTGAACCGTTTGTGAAACATTGTATTAGTGATATTAGTGACTAAAAAAGGCCTGCAATCGGATCAGTTTGATTAGAGAATGAATCATTCAGTGTGATTTGTGAACCAATTCCACAGGTTCAGTGGAAAGGTTCATTGCACAGGTTCATCTAAGACTTTTGCATCTCAGAGGGGCTGGCGATTTCTTCAGTTCTAAAACATGAGGAACAACATGTTTTTATTAAATGAAGTGGAGTAAAAAGTATAACACTATTGTCACGATTTGAGTCGTCCTGTCATCACTAACTCTTGCACTACACTTCATGGACTTCAGCCCCCACAAGCCACTGCACCAATCACTGCATTCACCTGCAGCTCATTCTCACACACACACACACACACAGCTGCAGCTCATCACACGGACAGCATTTAAGCTTCTCACACACACAGCCACCTTGCGAAGTCTTACCGTTCCCTATGGTCGTAATTCCGAGCGTTTTCCCTTGTGTTGGTTTCTCTGTGTATGACTCTGGACTGTGTACCCCGTTGACGATTCCTGCTACCTGCCATTGCGACCATTGCCTGTGTATCGAACTGTTTCCTGGATTTCCTACGTTGTTCCTGTTTTCCTGGTGATTATTCCTGCCTGTTGACTATTCTCAATAAATGCTGCAAATGGATCCGTACGTCTCAGTCTGACTCCTTGTGACAACTATGCTTTGGAATGTAGTGAAGTAAATGTTTTCCATAATAAAAATTCTCAGATAAAGTATAGATACTAGGTAGGTGAAAATAATTTTCAAGGAAGTCTATAATAATGGTTAGTATTTCCATTTATCGCAGTGGCAGATACATTGCCGGCACATTGACCAATGCTTGATTCGCCTCCAAATCAGAAGTTTAAGGCTCAAAGAATATCCACAGATCTCAGCTGTCTTCAGCTGAGATTTTTTGCCCCACAACACAAAGCAGCACCACATTTGACAGCAATTACAGCTGAGGGTTTCTGTGAGCAAGTCTTTATCAGTGGTCCTTATCCTGACACTGGAATTTTCATCCATTCTGCTCAGCCAGATTGCTCAAGCTGGATAAAGTTGGATGAGGACCAGTGACTGTGAACAGGAACAAGTCATTCCTCGCATGGACTGGCCGAAGGTCTGGGCGTTGTGTTTTACACTCACAGAAAACCATCTCTTAATCATTTTTTTGTCACCAGTATGCTGCACTCTAGAAATTATGTTTTCAGGGTGATGTTGTCCAGTGCCATAATGCCATTCATCATGGCCCAAACAGTTTCATTACACCCTTTCTTTCCAGATTATTCCATTACTGGATATATGGGAGTTTCTACATCTACCTTTTGACTTTTACAGTAGAAAATAAATATATTTTTCAGCCTTATGACTCAAATTATAGATATATGTTGTTTTTAGAATTCTGTGCATGGTGGAAATAATTAAAATATGTTTGTAATAAAATAGCAGACATCTTTGTCTTTGCTAAGGCGAATTTTAAGTTTAATTATAACAACTTCATATTTGTGACCCTGAACCACAAAACCATAATGGTCATAATGGTCAATTTTTGAATTTTTTTTAGATTTACATAATCTGAAAGCCGAATAAATAAGCTTTCCATTGATGTATAGGGCAATATTTTACCGAGATACAATTTTTTGAAAAATCTGGAATCCGAGGGTGCAAAAAAATCAAATACTGAGAAAAAAAAAGTTTCCAAAAGTGTCCAAATTAAGTTCTTAGCAATGCATAGTACTAATCAAAAAAGTTTTAAAAAATAAAATTGACAAAATATCTTAATGGAACATTATCTGTACTTAATATCCCATTGATTTTGGCATAAAAAAAAGAAAAATTGATCATTTTGACCCATACAATGTATTTTTTGGCTATTGCTACTAATATACCCATGGTTTTGTGGTCCAGGGTCACATTTATAGATTTACATTTTATAATAGTTTTAAAAAATTACAGTTTGACTGGAAATAATAAACATGTTCTGTTCACAAGTTATATTTAGATTGATTTTTCTTGTTTTCACACACATCTCACATTACATGAGCCTCTTTGATTAAAAAGTGTTACTTTTACATACTTTAACACTGTTGCCATGGGTTGTTTTTCATGTCTGTGGGTTGAAGCAACCCCAATATATTTAGCCCCTGGAATGTGAATTTTACTAGGGGAATCCCACCAAAAAACTTTTTCCTCCCCCGAAACATGAAAGGGTGGGTTTTGTTGTGAAAACCTGGCAACCCTGGCTACAATTATTGACTGTGGTAAAAAAAAGACAATAGAATTAAGGGAAATAATTTTTAATTTCTTCACAATAAAGGTCAAAATGGTTTATAATTGGTTCACTCTTTGTTTATCAGTCTCATGATGTTTTAAATTAATTTAGTAATAATGTAGTAACAGTTTTATTATTTATAAGGAAAATTCTCATGAATATAATGCCTATATGTATAAAATAAATCAAATGTAAAGTATAAAATGACTTGATTTGGCTTTGAAATGATCTAGACATGTTCATGACCGATTTCATTAACTGTACCTAGGCATTAAAAACATAAAAAATGTTGGTATTGTGTGGTTGTAGACAATTATTAAACAAAAATTAAAGAGAACAAAAATTTGTAAGAAGTATTGAGCACTTCTAATTAAAATTATTAATCAAAGCTGCACCAAGAATCCTATTATTTTACTCAATATCTGTCTTTTATGAATATCTCCAAAAAAGGAGAAAAAATAATAATAATTCATTGAGTTGCCAAAAAGAGTTCTAAATCAATTACATGGGAAGTAGAATTTCCAGGCTGCATTCCTCCCACTGATCAAATAGATTGGGATATTACTGTTACTGTGTGTCTTGTTCATGTTTGCCGGAAAACAAGTGACTTTAGTTTGTTCCAGCTGTTGCAGCTGGTTATGTTTTGGGCTGATGCCATGATACTGAAAATTAGCCATCAACAGGGATCATATTAATTGTCCTGCAGAAGAGCAGATGAACACGGAGCAGATTCCAAGCTTTATTACATCCGTAAGCCTGACTCTGTGACTGCAAACCCCAGAAGTGTCATTGCACACAATTCCCTGTCTTGATTCTACAGTGTATCTTTCTTTTCAGGTCTGTTTCTCTTTCCATCTTCAGTGACAGGATTACTCACTCTGTTCATGGGCTCATGTGACCTTTGAACCTCACTTCCCTACTCACTGGCGATTTTTGTTTCCTGTTTATCATGCTAGACCGACTCCGGGTTGATACCTTTCCTCACTTTCTCTCCCTCTCTCTTTTACAATCTTCAAAAGGGCCTCCATCGAGACAAAATGGATTAACAAAGCAGAGGAACTGTGCGAAACAGTTCCAGCTTCAAGCATTAAGCATTACTTATTAATAGCATCGCTTCTTCCAGCTGCTCTCACCAAATACACGCACATCTTTGATCACAGCCACCCTTTACCCAGAAATGAACCCTGTTTTTTTAGAAAACAGCCCCAATCCCTGTCTCATTCTGCACTGGAGGGTATGAAATTGCATAAGACTTGTCTGTGGCTAGTGGGCTATGGGAGATATTGTGAAGGTTTAATTGGTAAATATCTAACCCCCGGTTTCACAGACAAGGCTTAAGCCTAGTCCTAGACTAAAATGTAAGTCTGTTTCAACTGAAATAAAATTGCACTGATTGATTTTAAAATATATCAGTGCCTTTGTTTTGTCTCAAGATGCACACCAGTAATGTTTTTTTCTAAGCATGTTTATAAAAATTACTTAAATGTCCTAATTGAACTATGGCCTAATCCTGGCTTAGTCTAAGCCCTGTCTGTGAAACCGGTGGGCCGGTTGCATAAACATAGCCATTATCTTAAGACTGTGTCTAAGAATAAGCCTGACCAACTAAAGTCAGTGGGGAAAGACTGTTGCATAAAATAAGTACATGGTTGTCTTTAGTAAGACAGTCTAATTTGCACTGCATTGTGGGAAAAGTAAGACGCTGAACAGCTTAAACAAAATGGCCGATAGTGGGCGCTCGTCGCAGTTTTCCTTTGCTGAAAATATTTGCATATTGGAGGAATACAATGCTGCAAAATCGATTTTAATGAACAAATTTAGCGATTACAATGCAAACAATAAAAAACACAAGGTTTGGTCCACAATAACGGATAAAGTTAATAGTATAAATCCTTATGTCCCGCGGACCGTCAAAGATGTACAGAAACGGTTTAAAAACATGGTCCAGAAAGCGAAGAAGGAAATATTCAAACGAAAAAAAAAAAACGGTCTTTGAAAAACCTTTCTCTTCTTATTGCATGTTCATAAACCCAAAGATTAAAATTTGCCATAGCACAAGACAAACAAAAGTCTATGCTGTTTAAAAATCTGTCACAGCTGACAGTTGGTTTCCATGGCAACATAGATTGTAAGGAAAAGTTAGCCATGGGGTAATCAGTCTAACTTTTTGGTCTTAAATTAGACCAGTCTAAGATTTTATGCAACTGGCTTACAAAGTAAAGACCCGTCTTAAAGAAAAAAATTAGATGACTAACTTGTAAGACCAGTCTAAAACAGTTTTATGCAACCGGCCCTGCCTAAAAGTGCAGTCTAATACTTCACAAAAGGAGTGTTTCAAAGAGATCTCAGTGTTCATTAGGGTGGAATTTGCATTGAATTGATTATGGTACCTCAGTGACTTAATCAACCATATATATTATAGTTAATTGTACATATATACATACATATATAATTATTCATTAGTTCATATATTATATTAGCAAAACAAACATGATTTGGATATGATGACAGCAATAACTTGATTCAGTAAATCAGACGTAAATCCACTGTCTGACTGATGCAAAGATTCTTTAGACTTATGAATTCAAGACTTTTTTGAGTTTAGTTCTGACTGGATTTTGGCCACTTTTGCCTGCAGTCTGAGTGTAGCAATTTTGACTGCTTCAATAAAAATCACTTATTTTTTTAAAAACATGCCTCAAGACAACTCTGTTAGGATCAGTTCCATCAATATAGTTCCATCTAGCTGTTTTTTGACCTCAGGATCATGTTCTGTATGTAGGTTACATCCTCTTCAAGCAAAAAGTTTGAGCAATGTTGCTGTCTGGACACAGCTATAATCTCGAAGATACACTTCACCATCATTTATGGTTTAAAATTTGGCATCGTACCATGCTATTTAACATAAATCCACTGACTTAAATATTTTATTTGCATGGGATACTTCAGTGTCAACAATGTATGCAATGTAGTGTTAATTTCGTCAGACGAGACGAGACGAAATATGTTCGTCAACGACCTTTTTTTTCATGACTAAGACGAGACGATGACAAGACTGCACCACTGTCCAAAAACGCTGACTAAGACTAAATTAACATGCATTATTGTTGACGAAAAAAGACGAGACGAAAATGTTTTGGATAAAATAAAAACTAAGATAAAATCTCTCTTCATTTTCGTCTACAATCGTCTCTGCTTTTTCATCAGCTGTTACGGCTTTAAAATATTCAAACTGCGCTTTGGCACGCTGGCTGGCGCTGAGCCAGAGACGGACGAGCTCTGCTCTTGTCATATAATCACAACTATGCAGTGTTTTTAACCACATAACGCTTATTTTAGGTTTCAGACATTTAAATACACATAAGTACTAGTAAAAGGAGACATTTAGAGTTTGTAAAATACACACATAGGTCTATGGAAGCAGCAAATAACAATCTATTCAAATATAATTTGCCGATGTGTTTTATTCATGTCACATACACATAGGCTTAGTAACTAAAAAGTTCACTCTATTCCTCTTCTAGTTCACCAGCCACTTACTTGCATGTATTTCGGGAGAAACGGATGAATGTATATGTGCTGTAAATACGGCTGACAGGACTCTGAACGGCAGCGCGAACAAACATGGCCGCGCCCATCTCACGTTACAGATTACGATCCAGATCATTTATATAGGGTTTTAAACGACGAAACATACTAATTCACACGTATTTGTGAACCGGAATATTAGATAGTTCATGGCATGGTAAGCAAGTGTGTGAGTATTCTGGATAAAAAAGGAAAAACGAAATAAAAGCGATCTATCTGTCATACAGTGTTATTGTGTCTGTGTTGTGTCACGTGACAAGCTTGATGAGTCGCCATGGAAACAATAAGAACGAACGTTCTAAAATAACGGTCGCTTAAAAACTCTCAGGGGTCCGCTAGAATATTTTAAACTCACCACTGAAAGGGTTAAAGGTCCACTGAAGTGCCTTGAAACACGCAGCGTTATTCTATGTGGTGACGTACTTTTAACTGAAACAAAATCATATCGCCCAGCCCCGCCCACTTATTTTGAATAGCCAATAGCGTTCCATTAATATCTGCTGGGCCAGAGCCGTGAGCTCGGTAAAGCCGCATTTGTAGCTTATGACAGCATAAGACTAATAAATTACCCCACAGATTCAATATGAAACTCTTGCTAAAACAAAATAGTGATCATAATCATGCTGAGGCTGTGTAGTTTAATACATGCCGATCGCACATATGATCTGCTCCGTGTATTGCGTCTTTGTGTAGGGGGCGGGACACTACGGACTCTAGAGAGCATTTGATTGGACAGAACGTTTGATGAGAAACTGAAGTGCACGGTGATATCATCAAAATCGTTGATTCATATTGGCGGAAGTGACAAGGCTGTAAGTTTTGAATGCCCATATCTTGTAAACGCGAATTTTGTCGTTGTTTTGAAGCACACTAGACTATAGATAATCTTAAGGGTAATATATTCATACTAAAAGCCAAAAAACTTTAATTTTGATTTCAGGGGGACTTTAATCATTTGTGAATGTGTCTCCTAAATCAGAAATTGAAAACCAGACACATTTAACATTTGCATTCAACAAAAATAATTCAACAAGTGTATTTTGTCAGGTAATTTTGACATTTAACCAATGTTTGAGATATGTGAAACACTTTTTTTTACTGAAATGTGTATCAGTAATAATCTCAGTAATAATGTGTTATTTTAAAGACTAAAATTTTTTGACTAAAACTAGACTAAAATTAAAAGACTTTTAGTCGACTAAAACTTGACTAAGATACCTTGAGTTTTCTTTTGACTAAAACTAGACTAAAATGACGAGACTTTTAGTCGACTAAAACTTGACTAACAAAAAAAGATATGTGAATGACTAAATATGACTAAAACTAACAAGGACATTTGGCACAAGACTAAGACTAAGACTAAATTAAAAATAGGTGACGAAATTAACACTAATGCAATGCAATACTGAAAACATTTTCACATTTGCAATGCTATTTTAAAAAAAACTTTGATATTATTACAGAGTAGCCAAATAATTCTACAAAAGATCAACATATAAAAAATATCAAATAATAGTTAAAGTGGTCCTATTATGCTCTTTATTTTGTTTTGGGGGTGCACTAGAACATGCTCTCATGCTTGGTGGTTTGAAAACACATTATTTTTCACATAATTTACAGTATTACAATAGCTTTTTCCCCAGCCTGGCACAAATGGCTTGATTAGATCAGAGTTTGATGAAGGCCCGCCTTCCGAAGAACGAAATGTGTTCTGATTGGTTAGCAGTCCCACTGCATTGCGATTGGCAAACAGCTTAGATGGCGTTTCAGTACTAGGCATGGGCCGGTATAAGATTCTGACGGTATGATAACCTTGGATAAAAATATCACGGTTTCACGGTATTACGGTATTGTAATCACTGCTCTACAATGTTACATTTAAATGTCTGGGTAAAAAAAAAAAACCTTTTTTTCCCCAAACGGATTACAGTATATTTTATTTTAGGAAACATATAGAACATTTTGTAACATGGAACAGAAGGCAAAATAATTAAAATAAATAATTGAATCTTCTTAATTAAATTAAATTGCAGTCACTTGTGTTAAAGGTGCCCCGTGTAATATTTAAGATGATCTCTAGACAGTGGTGCAATAACTATGTTTTCAGGGGTGCATAAAGACCTTAATTAACCATTATGTTTTTATTAACATAGAATCAGCTTGCGAAAAAAACACTGACACAATGATGAACAAGTAATATTCACAATAACATAGTTTTATTGAATGATAAAGTTAATATAATTCCTTAAATTACATTTTAAAAGAAATCTCACTATTCGTTGCTGTCAAAAAAAAGGTGAGATTTAAATCCTGTATCGGCTTCCGTAGTTCTGTAAAGGGAGGGGTGAGCGGTACTCTGCTGCAATTCACAATCTCGCCGCTAGATGCCACAAAACCTACACACTGCACCTTTAACGTGACAGAAGGCTTAAAAGCAAAGACGTGATTTCACTTTAGCTTAATTGTTGTGCTAAAGTTCACAGAAACGTAAAATTAGAACATATAGTCTGCTATTCCCCACTCTGCGTTGTGGGGGTTCACCTCCTTTGGCCGTCCTGAACTTATATTACTGCTGAATCTCACTGACTGTGGATCACGTGCACAAACACAGACACGCGCCTGAGCACTAACCGGTGGGGGAGGGGCTGCATTGTTTTCTCTGCAGGGACGCACACACACAACCTAGTAGGGAGTCCTGCGCTTTCACTTTGACACAGAAAATGCGCATATCGTAGGAACGGTATAACTTTTTTTGTTTCCGGTTTTGAAACCGTGACTTTTTCAAACCGCGGTAAACCTTGAAACCGGTTATCATCCCATGCCTAGAGTACTGCCACGCCCCTTCCCAAAGCAGCAAGTTCTGTGTACAACTGTTAGCGCAAGCTAGATTATTATCCGAAGCAGTTCGCGGCCACTTGAGTAAATGCTTGCGTTTATACCAGCCGCCCTGCAGCTCAGTGAAGCATCCCAGAAGCGGCTGTCCATGCTACATTGCTAAATTTCGGCTAATCCCCCACCTCGTCCTTCCCCACCCACCAACGATTCGAATTTCAGTAGGCGGAATTTATTTAAATTATATTCTAATGAGCTTTGTGACATCATAACATCCACAATGCTGTGTAGTCCAAACAAGCCGTTCTTTGTAGTTCTTGAAAAGCGATTTTTTTCAAAACTGAATATCTCCCTTTGGAGTGGACTTTGAGATTTTTAACTTTGTAGATGTTTTTTATGCTCAAACATATGCACCACACACTGACTAAAATTCAGAAAGTGAAAAAGCATAATAGGACTCCTTTAAAAAACATACAGTGGTTGCTAAAATTATTAGAACACTAGTATTTTCACCAACTAAAAAAATGGTTTTAAGTCATTTATTTCTATATTTTGCTGTAGTGTGTCAGCAGGGAATGTTATGCTTGCCATTAATTGTAATAATTCAGGGAGATTTTTGTTTGCACAACAGCCAGTGCGCCACACAGAGATCTGATCTCATCATCATCCAGTCTGTCTGGAATGACAAGAAGAAACAGAACAAACTAAGACAGACTAGATCCAGAAGAACTCTGGCAACATCTCCAAGATGCTTCAAGAGACCTACCTGCAAAGTTACCTGAAAAGCTATGTGCAAGTGTCCCTATCAATTACTAGAAGTTAATTGATAAATACAATCTATTTATGACATTATTTTTGACAACATCCTCATTTTACAGCATTTTTACCTAAGTGCCTAAAACTTTTAACAGTACTGTAGCTTTGCAGGTAGGTTTCTTGAAGCATCTTGGAGACATTGCCACAGTTTATCTGGATTTAGTCTGTCTCAGTTTGTCATTCCAGACAGACTGGATGATAATGATGAGATCAGATCTCTGTGTGGAGCACTGGCTGTTGTCATACTCCTTGTGCAAACAATTATTACAATTAATGATAAAATAAATGTTTGAAAATGTAAACTGACATTTACTGACACACAACAGCAAAGGACAGAAATAACTGACTTAAAACAATTTTTTAGCTGGTGAAAATACTAGTGTTCTAATCATTTTGGCCACCACTGTATAGTAGTATATTTGTAACATACTGTACACATGTATAGAAAGAAAACATTATTTAAATATGCATTAGAAATCTGTGAAGTGTGAATTGTGTTTTCCCATGAGAGTGATTTAGTTTTCATCAGTGGCTCGATAAGCAACACAACAGACAGACTCAATATTCTGTATAGATACACAGCGCAGCACCTGAGCAGCTGAGCCTCGTTCTATTGGCTACTCCTGCAACTTTCCCCGCCCAATGCTTGCCAAAGAAAGCATAAGGAGCGGAAGGGAGGCACTGCCTTTGGAAGCATGCCCAATCACGCTGAGAGGACCGCGAGCATCCATCAGAGTGATAACGCTGATGAACAGCAGGAGACAGACGTGTCTAGAGACCCCTGAGGAAGTGTTACTATATACTCCAGGGTGTAAGATATAGAATTTCACACCCGAAAGGAAACTGTAAATATTTCAAGATGTGATGTGTTATGATGTAAAACAGACTGTATGCTGCCTTTAAGGAATTTTTCAGATTTTTGTTTCATATGCGATCGATTTGACTTTCAGACTGAAGTTTTATAACATTAGAATACTGTACAGGCTTACTTTTAAAAATGTTTTAATTTTATTTCAATTTAATCTCTTCCTACATCGATAAGCAGCCTATTACATAATAATAACAATGTAATAACAGAAAAATGCAGCAATGCAATTTATAAATAGTGTTGTTAGGCATGTAACACTATCAGGCTGGATTGCTGTATCAGGACCACAACTATCTGTATTATAAATTATAATATGTGCAAATTTTCCCTCATTAAAAAGTATTACACACACTCACACACAAAAAGAATGAGCAGTACTTGAAGACAAATGAATAAGATGTGTACATAAGCATGCACACTGTCAAACCCTTGAACAATGAACAAAGTGTGATAAAATCAGTACCATGCAATTTGAACTGGAATCAAATGTCACTTAATTTGTTGTTTTCTATAATCCTCACAAACATGTACCATGGTAACCATATTTTTTGTCAAAAAATAAAGTTACCATAGTTTCTGTTACTACAATAAACTTGTAGTAACATGGTATTTGCCAAGAAAAGACAGAAAGATTGAAAGCTTTTTAGAGTTCTAAGGTGACACACCATTACTTTAATAAAGGGTTAGCAACTGCTAACTATGGTACACTGGCCAAAACTACAGTTTGGTATATAGCATGATAAATGATAAATGGGAACAGAAAAACAAGAAATAATAAAATAGACTTCTGTGCTCAGTTATAGTGGTGAGTGAGAATGACAGTCTGAATGATAGCTAGCTGTATCACCTCTGCACCTGACAACCCCGCAGAGAGATATTATTATTTCTTCACCTCACAAATGAAATTGCCGAGTGATATCAACATAAAAAAAGAGCCAAAAGACCTTTCCAACTGCACTTAGTCTCAGTTAGTTCTGTGAGACAGTCACATTCTGTATAGTAGACCAAACTACAAAAAAGAAGCCAACATTAATGGGTAAGGTTAGGGTCAGGAATATATATATATATATATATATATATATATATATATATATATATATATATATATATATTAGGGCTGTCAAAAATAACGCATTAACGGCGTTAATTATTTTGTGGTTGTTAATTACGTCAATTTTTTTTAACGCATTTCACGCATGCGCAGTGTGACGAATTATTTGTCAGGAAAGTGGTTGGGGAGCTAGAGGCGAGATGGAGCAAGGTGAGCCTATGGAACAGATTCAAATATAAAAAGAATGATGATGGTAACAGTTAACAAGTACAAGTCTGGGTGACAACCCCTCTGCAACTGGAGTGGTTAGCCAAGCTTAGGCCTGGTTCTACTGGGGAAGACGGTGCTATATACCCTCAAACGAAAGCAAAGCAATTGAAGATCTGGCAAACAATCCAGCCTTGTTCATCTCATGACTAAGTGTAGACGCGATGTAAATAAAAGATTCATTGTGTAGTTTAGAAAGTTTTATTGATTATAACGAAACTTTGTGAGATCTCTATGAACTAAGATTTGTGACGGTTTTAGTGACAATAAAGGGAGCGCGCTTTGCACTTTCCATGCCATAATCCATTCAGAGTTTGTATGAAACTTTCGTTTTTCTTTTGTTTTGGGAATTACATTTGCATAGTTATGCTGGGAAAAAGCGGTGACTGACACAGTGATATCAAAGCAATTGACGGAACAAAAATTATGCGCTTTCTGTCGTCTCGTTCTTGTGAACAGGCGTGCTTAACAAAAATAAAGCGAAATGCATGCCTCACACACATGATAAACATATCTATAGAGAGCTTTAAATTATTACTTAACGAAATAAAACAAATCGAAAACAAAAACTTGTTTATTATGTAATCCGTAAAGATAAATTTCTCTCTCAAGGCGCTTCCAAAAAGGAGATTGCTGTCAGGATCTTTGCGACATTGACTCTGAATACACTTTATTAATAAATAATTCAGATATGTCCTTACTCTTTCCCGACACATTCGTTATTTATTTTTGCCTGCATTTTGTGGCAAGTTTCAGCCCACTGCGTGCAAATGAACTCGGATCTCTTCCAGCTGTGCCATCTGAGCCGGTCTCGAAAGTAAAACCGAAAGTCTCGTGTTGTTTCCACCAGCGCGGCATTTTTTTCTTCTTCAGCATAATTGATAGATGTCTAAAATATAAAAAATAAGGAGTAGCCTAAAACAGGCCCGATGCCGGCCCTGACATAATATGAAAGTAAGAAAATGATGTATCTTTGTTCTGTTATTTATTTTTTGGTATGCATTTCAGAAAAAAAATACTTAGGATTCAGGTGTAGTTGCAAATAGTGATTAATCATGATTAATCCACTGAAAAGTCTGATTAATCTGATTAAAAATTTTAATCATTTGACAGCCCTAATATATATATATATATATATATATATATATATATATATATATATATATATATATATATATATATTACTGCTGATCAAAAGTTTGGGATCAGTAAGATTTTTAATGTTTTTAAAAAATTCTTATATGTTAATCAAGGCTGCATTTACTTGATCAAAAATACAGAAAAAATGTAATATTGCGAAATATTATTACAGTTTAAAATAATGGTGTATAACTTTTGAGCAGCAGTGCATATACAGTTAAGCCCGAAATTATTCATACCCCTGGCAAATTCTGACTTAAAGTTACTTTTATTCAACCAGCAAGTTTTTTTTTGACCGGAAATGACACAGGCTTCTCCCAAAAGATAATAAGACGATGTACATGACACATCATTGTGGGAAAACTTATTCATACGCTTTGCAAAATGTCACAGTCTATGGGAAAAC
>NC_133382.1:11419344-11677717 GCF_049309525.1 Garra rufa | reverse complement strand
AAAAGCCTATAATTGTATGTCATAGCAATTTTAAGCAAATTTTAAGCTCTATATAAGCAAAATATAAATAGAAATAAACTGTGAACTGTCAAGTTCGGTATCTTTCACACTAAACAACTCTATTGTGTATCATGGTGTTGCTTTGGTTTGCACATTACATGACGGGTTCGGTGACTGGGGGTCACACATTACACATTCACCAGGTGGAATCCTCAACAGTCTCATTTACAAGACAAATACACAAGAAGCAATACAGGGAAATATGTAAGATTACAACTCCTCCCCCTGGAATTTCCATTGCACTGTATCTTGCTCTCTCATTGGCTGTAGGTTTTCTCCAATGTAATTTCCAGTCAAAGCACATTTCACACTGCATGTTGCAGAGGTGCGGACAGATCCAGATATTAAGCCTGCTAAATATTTCTTAGGCAACAGCGCCACATCAACACTTCTCTCAAAATGTATCTTTGATAATTTACCCTAATATAGGGTAAACTATTAAATTGAGGCTCATTCACGAGTGATGATCACATAGGGTGACCCTGTGAGTATCAATTTGCCTCAATTTTTTTTGTCTTTTGTCTGCAATCTCCAGAAAAATGTTGGTGAAAATCAAGCCGAAAATTGTGTAGTGCATAACCAACATTAGTGCTACTGAAGAGGCAATTTCTGACTGGAAAAAAAAAAAAAAAAAACTAATTTAAATACTGCCTTTAAAAATATGTAAAAGTGACGCAAAGTCTAGATATAAAGTGTAAGTAAAGTAAGTGTAAGTGTATTTTTCCTGTAGTGTCTTGCATACAACTCTGACATATATATATATATATATATATATATATATATATATATAATCAGTTTTTTTTTCAGGCACTGGTCAATTTTGAGACTAGTGGTTCAGTGGTTCAAACACATTTTAGTGTTTATTACACTTTTCTTGTATCTTGTGTCTTACACTTTATATCTAGACTTTGCGTCACTTTTACATATTTTTAAAGGTAGCATTAAAATTAGTTTTTTTTTTCCATTCAGAAATCGACTCTTCAGTAGGACTAATGTTGGGTATATATATATATATATATATATATATATACACTATATTGCCAAAAGTATTTGCTCACCTGCCTTGACTCGCATATGAACATAAGTGACATCCTATTCCTAATCCATAGGGTTCAATATGACGTCGGTCCACCCTTTGCAGCAATAACAGCTTCAACTCTTCTGGGAAGGCTGTCCATAAGGTTTAGGAGTGTGTTTATGGGAATTTTTGACCAATCTTCCGGGAGCGCATTTGTGAGGTCACACACTGATGTTGGACAAGAAGGCCTGGCTCTCAGTCTCCACTCTAATTCATCCCAAAGGTGTTCTATCGGGTTGAGGTCAGGACTCTGTGCAGGCCAGTCAAGTTCATTCACACCAGACTCTGTCATCCATGTCTTTATGGACCTTGCTTTGTGAACTGGTGCATGGTCATGTTGGAAGAGGAAGGTGCCAGCTCCAAACTGTTCCCACAATGTTGGGAGCATGGAATTGTCCAAAATGTCTTGGTATGCTGAAGCATTCAGAGTTCCTTTCACTAAAACTAAGAGGCCAAGCCCAGCTCCTGAAAAACAACCCCACACCATAATCTCCCCTCCACCAAACTTTACACTTGGCACAATGCAGTCAGACAAGTACTGTTCTCCTGGCAACCGCCAAACCCAGACTCGACCATCAGATTGCCAGATGGAGAAGCGCGATTCGTCACTCCAGAGAACGTGTCTCCACTGCTCTAGAGTCCAGTGGCGGCATTCTTTACACCACTGCATCCGACGCTTTGCATTGCACTTGGTGATATATGGCCTGGATGCAGCTGCTCGGCCAAGGAAACCCATTCCATGAAGATCTCCGCGCACTGTTCTTGAGCTAATCTGAAGGCCACATGAAGTTTGGAGGTCTGTAGCAATTGACTCTGCAGAAAGTTGGCGACCTCTTCACACTATGCGCCTCAGCATCCGCTGACCGCGCTCCATCAGTTTACGTGGCCTACCACTTCGTGGCTGAGTTGCTGTCATTCCCAAATGCTTCCAGGTTCTTATAATACAGCTGACAGGTGACTGTGGAATATGTAGGAGCGAGGAAATTTCACGACTCGACTTGATGCACAGGTGGCATCCGATCACAGTTCCACGCTGGAATTCACTGAGCTCCTGAGAGCGACCCATTCTTTCACAAATGTTTGTAAAAACAGTCTGCATACCTAGGTGCTTGATTTTATACACCTGTGGCCATGGAAGTGACTGGAACATCTGAATCTGATTAGTTGGATGGGTAAGCGAATACTTTTGACAATATAGTGTATGTATATATATATGTGACCCTGGACCACAAAACCAGTCTTAAGTAGCAAGGGTATATTTGTAGCAAATAGACAAAAATACATTGTATGGGTCAAAATTATGCCAAAGATAATTAGGATATTAAGTAAAGATCATGTTCCATGAAGATATTTTGTAAATTTCCTACCATAAATATATCAAAACATAGTTTTTTATTAGTAATGTACATGACTAAAAACTTAATTTGGACAACTTTAAAGTTATTTTTTATTATTATTATTATTTTACTGGTATATACGATAATAAATCTAATAACATGGATAATCGAATTAACTAATTAAATATTTCAAATAATAAAATGGTATGTCATCCCATTTGATTGTTCCTTTTTAATATGGAACTTGATGGAATTCAAAATATTATTTATGGGTCATTCTATGGAAATGTAAATTTTTCTGTCCTTAGCCTTTATAGAAATATTACACTTGAAAAACACGTTAGAGTCACAATTTCTATAGATTTTAAAATAAATAATAATAATAATATGTTATTGAACAATTACACGTTATTGAGCCATCAATGTGGCAATATTTGTTTTTTTAAGAAATTATATAGAATTCCAAGCACCACGAAATTGCTCGTCCCTACAGCCATGTACAGAGGGAAAGTATTCTGAAATCAAAAACAGGTTTTTCTACCATTTAAAACACAATAATGTATTCCTAACTATTAATTATATGATGTAAATGGCATTAAACTAAATAACATAAAACTAAATGCTGAATAAATATAAAATACAAGTAGTGTAATACAATAAAAGTAGTGGTCCTTTGGAGTTGTGTCACTGGTGTTACAGTTTATCAAAAATTGTTTATTTTGAAATAAAAATCACACTAATGACATCACTTGACTTCCTTCTTCCTATTTCCTAATGATTTATGAAAAAGGCCCATGTTAGTGTCACAAGGATGGTCTGAGACGAGCGGATCCATTCGCAGCATTTATTAGATAAGACAAAACAAAACAAACACACAGGGGCAGGCAGAAATCGTAGTCAAAACACAGGCAGAAAGGTCGGGGCTGGCAGCGAGAATCAAACACGGGAGGGAGTCCAAGAATTAAAACACGGGAAAACAAACACAGGAAGAAATGCTCAGAAATGCAGCCGGGGCAATACAAGACTTCGCGAAGAAGCTGAGTGTGAGAGTGGCTTAAATGCAGTCCTAGAAATGAGGTGCAGGTGTGAGCGGTAATCAGTGCAGTGAGAAACAAGGAGCAGGTGAATGCAGTGATTAGTGCAGTGGCTTGTGGGGAATGAAGTCCATGATGTGTAGTGCAAGAGTTTATGATGACAGGACGACTCAATTCGTGACAGTTAGGTTTACTGTCTCTTTTCAGTTATCAGAAATTATCTCATTTATCTCATGATTTCATATGAAGCTTTCAGTTGAAGTCACCGGTGTGACCTACTTTATTGTAAGGGAATTGTAAAAATAAAATAAAAAAAATAATAAAAAAAAAAACAGAATAGAATACAAATGGATTAAACTTAATTTAGTGAATATATGATTGATAACATGTGGTTATAATATATAATAATATTTCATTAAAAACTTTAATATTGCCAAAGAAAGTAACACCAGTGACAAAAAAATGTGACCTTAAAATATTTGCACAAAAAAGACTCATCAAAAAAATCATCAAGCTATCATGTATATGTATTCATAAAGTCAAAATGTAAGTGTAGTTTATTTAAGTGTTAGATAATAAAATAATAATTTAAGACATCTTGCCATACCAGAAACTGACATTTCTGAAGAATGACCCTGGTGTCAGTGCAAAAAACACTTTATTATTTAACACTTCAGTTAAAAACTAAAATTTTAATACTTTTATTACTAATAAAAACAGCTCATACACACACTTGACCATGCTTCAGTTGTTCTTCCTGCTGATAGCTGTGGAAATGTATTATGGTATAAATGGTGTGACAAAATCTCTAGAGGTTAACACCTTTCTAACAGTGATGTTATATTCCATCATCAAACCCCCTACCCTAGCTGCAATAAGTCAGAAACGGTTTATAAGAATGGAAATGCATGCTGTTCCGGCAGGAGAGAGATGAATCGATACCCAGGGAGTCAAATAGACACTAGACGAATAGACAGACAGACGATTTCTCGCAACCATGAAGGCCAGATATCAGGTGGGCCTATTGTCTTGTGCTTGAGACAGTCCTGATGAGCTGTTGACAGGGAGAGAGACTCAGCTGGAGAAAATCATTCCCGCCGGAGCAACGGGAGCGAGAATCCTGCCACGCATCTGTAATAGTCTTCATGACTCGAGGCCTCCACAGGAGAGAGCTGCCTGTGCTGTATTTTGCTAACTTTGCTGCTGACTTGCAAGTCTGGAAAGTAGAGCGAAATACAACAGATTGTGCTGTGCGTTCCAGCGGCACGGCATATCAGAGGGAATTCTGCTTTCTGTTTCAGAGCGGCACTAAAGAGACTGAAGAAACAGACTCTGGCACAGACAGAGAAAGTCGGTTTTAAATATTCCATGTTCTGGTGCATTCAGGAGAGAGAAAAACCCACGCAGCTCGCTCTGTAATCTCAGACAGAATGGGGCGCTCGGGAGGGACTCTATTACACAACCCAAAGCCAAAGTCCATTTCAGAACATTAAGATGAAGTTTCTTTCCTAACGAGACCCACTACGCCACACCCTTCGTTTTTCAGTGCATCGTGATTTCACACTTGAAGTTATTAAGAACAGACTCTTATTCCCCCTCAGAAAAGAGCGTAACACCACAATAAGAGGCAAATCTCCAGCCCCCCGCTGAACAAACAAATGGAGATTTGTCAAGCTCTGATTCTTTCATTATGGGGTGGGTTGGTTGAGGCAGCTAAGCTGTGTGAGATGGCTCAATTGGTTTCATGTGACTCTTGCTGTTGAGGTGCTGGGGGATTTGATAGTAAACGGCTACGTACACGCCACGGCTAAATACAACGCTCACTTTTCTTATTGCTCAATACCATTCTGTTAGGTTATTTACAGTAATGAAAACAATCAAATCACTCTAGGAACAAAAGCTGTTTCATTAAATCTGTTTAGTGTGTTCAGAACAAAGCAAACACATTTTGGCTGTACACAAACTGAACGATAATTTAGGGGATTCAAAACTGATCTAGGGTTTAATTAAAATACAGTTCACACTACATATTCTGTAAACACTTTTAGTAATAACTACATTATATATATGCTGTTATATATGCATTACATATATTTTATTTACATCAAACCATAGTGAATTTCCCTAGAGATTTCTACAATAATTTAGGGGATTTACTCCCATTTACTACCATTGTCCCTCTTTTTCTGATGATATGCACTGAGTACATAGTTATTTTGGAGGATTTTCAACGCATTCCTGAAAAACGAATCTCTGTGTTGTGTACACAGTCAAACCAAACAACTACAGTATTAATGCAATTACATAATTTATAGTTAGGTAAACTGTTGTTCATGCAAATGTTGTTGTCATTACTAAAACTTGCAGTATGTCTGTTTTCGCATGTGTTAATTGTATTGAATGTACACTTGTAGTGTACTTCAAATCCTATAAGTAAATTAAAAAAACTGTAGTTGCTAATAATACAATATTAATGAAATAAAAGGCCATTTGAGAGTATACCTTCATGACTAAGTTCACTTACATAAAGTACACTCTTAAAAATAAAGGTGCTTCAAAAGGTTCTTCAAGCGATGCCTTAGAAGAACCATTTTTGGTTTCACAAAGAACCATTTAGTCAAAGGTTCTTTTTTACCTTTTTATAATCTGAAGAACCTTATTTGTCACAAAGAACCTTTTGTGAAACAGAAAGGTTCTTCAGATGTTAAAGGTTCTTTATGGAACCATTTAGACAAAAAGGTTCTTCTATGGCATTGTGAAGCACCTTTATTTTTAGGAGTGTACACTTACTTTTGAATCACAATCATAACGTTTTAATCATGTTTTGTTGTGCTTTAAAGTACACTTATTTAAATGTGATGATACTCACTATATTTTTAGGAATAAAATGTTACAGAAATCAGGTGACTGTTGTACGAATAAACTGTAATTTTGAGAAAATAGTCTTTAAAAATGTTCTTTAGCTTATTTGAAGTCTACAGATGAAATTAGACAAACTAACATATGAAAGCATATGTGAAGTACTTGATTATAATTTACATAATACACTTAAAATCCATATATTTTAAATGTACTAAATTGCAACTTTATCATTACAAATGTGTCTTTTGAAATGTATTTAATACATGACATACAAGATTTAATAGAAATTATTTTAAAATATACATTTAGCTGTCCATAAATACTTTGTAAGTACACATTTCAAAGATAATAGAAATAATATATAAATTAAATTTATATGAAATAATACTGCATGTTCCTTCATGCAAAATGAAGTCATAGGAACTAATAAGCAGTAGCTTTGAACATCTTATCAAAAGAAACATGTTCACTGTGTGATAATATACGGTAATGATATGACATGATATTTCAAAGAAATAATATATAAATAAAATCTATATAATCATGCACTTACTAAGTGGGTCAAAAAAGCACTTAAAATAATTTAAAAAATTTTAAATTCTTATCAATTTAAATAACAGAATTTCTTATCAATTTAAACTTATTTTAATTAAGTAAAATTCAGATATTACATTCAGTTCACTTTCAGTATAATATATTGTTTCAATAATAAGTACACTTTTCTAAAAAATGCTAAAGTGTCCTTCCTTGTCACAAGGGCCTGTCGCCCAGAAAACGGTCACCATTTATTTGCTGACAATTGTGGTCAGGCATCTACAGCTGGGCCTCTTCTGCAATGCCATGCAACACTCTTGCAATTTCTGGGGTCTAATTTTAGGGACCATTGGCACTGTTAGATGCTGCAAAGGAGAATAATTGGCCTCTTGGACATCTCAGAGAAATTCCTCATTCTGATTGGCCAAGTCTCAAACGCCAAGGGAGGACATTTCATTTTCTTTTCAACATGTGGGCCCGATAAATGCGATTCCATCCAAACTCAGTGAACATGTACAATGTTTCTTTTGATAAAATGATCAAAGCTTCTGCTTATTAGTTCATAAGACATCATTTTGCACAAAAGAACTCAGGATGGTGAAATATCTCCAGGCAAAGATTGTCAAAGCTAACTACAGTCCATAACCAGCTAAATAGTTCTCTGTGAGAAACAGAACAGCAAGAGCAGAAATCAAACCAAAGATATTATCGGAGAAATTTGATCAAAAAAGTATGTCTCAGAAACAGTATGACTCATATATACAAGACTCTAAAAGGCATGGCACTAAACTAAACAAACTAAAGAAAGTGTGAGTGGTCCTCGCTCATGTAAAACTGGTTATCGCGATCCAACCGAAAAAAAGAAAAAACTACTTTTGCATCAGCAGTGACATCCAAAAGCAGGGGTCACGGGAGAGGGTCAAAGGTCATAAATTTAACCTTCACAAGACATTTATCAGCCCTCCACAAACAAATAAACACAAAAACTTGCTGACAACAATTCAGCAACGTTATAACGTGAATGTGACTGGGAGCTAATGCAGACCTACTGCGGCCAGTTCCCTACAGTTATGTCTCTGTATATGGCAAAGGGGGGAAAGAAAATTAATAAGAACCTGCTGTTAGTGTCTCCAGTGGAAGAAAATGCCCAGCTTATATTAAACACAGTTAAGAGCTGCGTCATTGTGTGTTCTTTTCGATGATTGTGGTCTGGATTGAATCAGAAGTTCAAAACGCTGCCAATTACACTACTAAAGCTGGCAATTTACACGTGCAGAGTGGTTAAAATTATACACGGCTCAACATGCATTTTTCCAAAAAGAAAGCTGAAGGTTAAACTATATATAGTTGGCATTCAACACTTTTGGAAAGTTGACATGTCCTGCGGTGTGACATGCTATACTCAACAAAACATTTAAAATTAGGCATGGAGCTTTTATGACATTTCATGCTGCAAAGACTACATGGAATATTTGTACTTTCAGAAATGAATTTGTCACACCAAAAGACCATTTCAAATTAATTATATATATATGAATATATACACTTTCTCTTAATGTCCATGGAGCTGTTATGCATCAACTATTCATTTACGTAACATCAACAAGGGTTGCACTCTTCAGACCCTACAAAGCGAACAAATTCGTAAACAGACTTGTACAGAAGAGTTACAAAAGAGTTGTTTTGTAATAGTGATTCATATAACTGCAGTTGAATAATGTTATTGAAGAAAATGGTGACAAAAAGAGGCAGACCTCAACCCCCTCCACCAAGCATCTCAAGAACAATTTTACTGAAAGGTCCGTTTGTCTTAACGGAGCGATTACAGTATTCTCCTGGAGCATCAGCATTTATGAAGTCTTTACAGTATCAATTACAAACAACTTAAAATATTTGTGGCTGCCAAAAGCTCATGGGAGATTGTATTAGAACAATGAGCGTGAGAGGAGAGAACTGTTTGTGGTTTTATCCTGTGTCAGTTGAGTTATGATATATGGTTTGGGTTTGGATGTTCGGGACGTTGGCCAGAAGCTACCACATAAGACGCCGTTGTGCCCATGCTTCAAAAAAGTGGGTTGAGGCGAGAAAGATGCAAACCGCAGTTAACAATGTGGAGGATGATGTTCGCAGTGCAGTTTCAAAGAGGCGGACAACCCTCGCAAAACGCCACGGATACAACAAACACTGGGTGTGATCACAAGAAAACATCGCTTGAGACAAAGACTGACAGAAAAAGTAACACTTCTTGCATTGTGCGAAACTTTAACAGCAATTTGTCAGCATTGATTTGCAAATCTTCACGTGGGTTGCTATGGTTGCTTTTGGAAATGTGTGTCAGGCGCTACAGTTAATGGGAGTTTAAAAATGAATTATGGCAGGGAATTTGATGAAGGCGCTATTGAAAGCTGTGTTGTGGGAGTACCAAACATCAGGGAGTGATAAATTTCGTGACACATTTTCACATGAGCAGGCTCGCTTTACCGTGCGCTGATTGCGTTCCATTTAAAAGGAAATTGTTTTTAAAAAGCTCCCAGTGAAGGACGAAAAGACTTGCTCTGTAATTGAAAAACCCACGTCTCTTTCGCCAGGAATTTTTTGAAGGTTGATCCAGTTGGATTGTAACAAATGTCACCAGTAAGTATCATTATGTCCTTTACAGCTGCAGAAGACGGCCACAGTCTTTCTTTGGACTTCCCTTTTGGACATATTTTATTCCCGCTTCTTATGCTCCAATTAATTGGGTTAAAAATGGAAGGGGTGTAATATCCATTGACACACACACATGCGTCGTTAAAATCAGTTTGTGCATCTGAGACATTGTAACCATGGAGATGAGGCTATATTTTTCTCATGAAAATTAGCACTTTGACACTTCATCAGTTAATATTTAGAACACAAGGAGAATGGATTACTTTTTGAATTAGAATAAAAAAAACTCCAGCCAACTTTCCACACCTTAAGGCTAGAAATACACTACACGACTTTCGCACAGATTTTTGTCCAATTTTGCAGTCTGGACGAGTCGATTGCAAGTCAAATCCAGTCTGCAGATTTTGGCAGTCTGAGTTGACATATTTCACAGAAAAATGGGTGGTGTATGATGGGCACAAGCTTCGTTTTTTGAGTTTTAGACTTATTCGATGAATGTTTGGAAAAAAGTAACACTTTAGTTTAGGGAACAATTCTCACTATTAACTCATTGCTTATTAACATGTATATTACTAGCATATTGCCTGTTTAATAGTACTTACAAAGCACATATTAATGCCTTATTCTGCATGACTATATTTAGATCCCTTATATCCTACCCAATACCTAAACTTACCAACCACCTTACTATTAATATGCAGCAAATAAGGAATGTATTAAGATAAAAGTCAGAGGTAATAGTTAGTTAATAGTTAGAATTGGTTCCAAAAGTAAAAAACTGGAAAGTCTGGTAGTGTATTGTGTGATCCTCACTTGTTTGGAGTATGATCTTTATTTTTTCTCTGTAACTATTATCAAAATCACAAGGGCATGATTATAAAAGTTGATTATATTCAGATTATAAAAGTTGCACAGAGTATAGAGTCTAGCCTTAAGCCTTAATCAAATTCCTGACTAATCTCTCAGGAGAAAAAAAAGTACAAAAGCTTTCAATAGGTTATCCTTTTAGAAGCTACAAGTATATATCATTTAGGTACTAATCTGTAAATGTTAGGTAATAATTTTAATGTAGCTTTAATGTACAGTACTAAAGTACTACAGTACTAAAGAATTGAAAATTCAATTACCTTTAAACGTTGTCGTCACATATACAGATTCATATGCATGAGTTTTCTAATGCAGTCAGTTTCTCGGTAGCTCACGCGATTGCACTTGGGTGATAAAAAGCTACGGTACAAGCTCCAAGAAAATACGGTTTGACAAAACAGCTTAAATCTTCATGAGGAAGTGAAAATAACACGGCGGCATCACCAAATTTGTTTTTTTTTTTAACACTTTTGCATTTGTTAAAGGGGTCATATGATGCGGTTCTTATTTCTTTTGTCTTTGGAGTGTTACAAGCTGCTTGTGCATAGATAAGATCTGTAAAGTTGCAAAGCTTAAAGTCTTAAAACCAAAGAGATATTTATTATAAAAGTTAGGACTCAGCCGCACCTTCCTAAAGGTGAACGGCTCGTTCAAACACGCCCCCACTGGTCCACGTCATGGGGTGAGTAGATTTGCATAACACCGCCCATATGTATATGGAAAGAAAGAAGGTGCAACTTTTACCGGCTGTAGTATTGTTGCAGCCGCCATGTTGTGGAGACGCAGTGTGTTTTATTGCGAAAGTGAAAGTACTTTGTTTGGCCTTCCAAATGAGGGCACAACTAGAAATCAGTGGCTAAGTTATATTTACAACACTGTTCCAGAACAGTACAACGCAAATATTCGAGTGGGTGATTCACATTTAACGGAGGACTGTTTCCTGAACCTCGGAGAGCAGCTTACAATGCCAGCTGTACACAAAGGGTTAAGGCAATAAAGTGGGGCAATTCCAATGTTGCAAGTACAGTCTGCGCTTCTGACTGATGGCCTGCAAGTACGTTTTCATATTTAAAGAATTCAGTACTGACTATTCAAATGCGAGTTTTGAGCATTGTAGAGTAGTGCTTGTTGTTTCTCGTTCTATGATCGCAAATGCAGACATGGTGTTATGTTTACGTGGCGCGACGCAACGCTTAAAAAGACAGTATGAGTCATTATAATCAGTAGTTATGTCCCCACAGGATGCAACAAATGCCTCATTTATAATGGGTTTTATTGTTTCTGTCTCGTCACCCCGAGAAAGGGCATTGTAAGGGGCATAACATTTCTGGCCAATCACGACGCACCAGATAGCTGGCCAATCAGAGAACACCTCGGTTTCCATCAACGATGAGTTTTGTAAAAATCTAAGCCTTTCCGAAAGGCGAGGCAGAGAGGAGCAACAATAATGTATGCTATTTGGAAAATAATGTGTTTTTTAAACCTCAAACTGCATATACACATTGCATTACAACAAATACACAAAATAATGCTCTTTTTAGCAACATCATATGACCCCCTTTAACACTATCGGTTAGGTTTAGAGTTGGGTTTGGTGTAGGGGATATTTCCAACAACCATTAACCTTTAGCGACACTCCCCGGGTATTTGAATTCTGAACAGCTACAATCCGTATCTTAAGCAGCGTAATAAAAACGCTGAAATACGTGCCTGTACAAGCATAATAAAAACGTGCTAAGGTCACGTATTGAACGTGTGTTTTAGCGCCACTCTCTGGACATTTCACTTTAAAACGTTCAGTAAGGTACATAATTACAGTTTTGCAGAATTGTATGTACAGGCACGTATTTCCAATGAGGTTGGTTAGTCCTGCTATTTAGGTCTGTGGTTAGGCTCTAATTACCAAGAGTGCTAAGCTAATATTTAGTATAACAGCACTGGGATTTGCGATTGTTTGTGTCACTCCGCTTGTCTGTTTTCGTAGTGTTCTATGCCGAGGACCAAATTATGAGAGTTGTGAGGAGTGGAGTGGAAGCTAAGTGGAAGCTTTTTTTTGAAAGCCAGGGCATCTGTGTTTTCTTCCGCTCTTGAATATCTCAGAGTGTGGTTTCGCACATTAGCAACTGGGAAGATGAAACTGATGTCATTTAATTTCACTTATATACTCCATTGCAAAAAGTCTGTCAGTCTGAGTGTTCCTTGGCAGAATTGATAGTTTAGTTTCTTTTAGAACACATCTTTGTTGATGAATATACAACACACACACACACACATATATATATATATATATATATATATATATATATATATATATATATATTTGTTAAAACAATCACACTCCCAATATCACATATTATTACAGAGCTGCCTTTATCTATGTCTACCAAAATACTGGTGCATCCTTATAGGAACAACGAGTCTGGAAATAGGCTGAAATCACAAAGCACTGTATTTAACTCTCTTTGTCACTCTTTGTGTTGAGCTCCGTCCCTTCCATAATGTTCTGGATGTTGATGGGCCCTGCGGGGGCTCTATTCAGCTGCAGGCAGCTCCAATCCACACTCAATGAAGAGGAGGGGCAGCACACGGACGTGTTCTAATCACTGCTGCGATGACACCAAACAGAGAGCGGTGCTTCAGTCATTTACAGCGCCACATCTGTCTTGTTCTGCCCAATTTACTCACACAATTTCAATGAGACACTGGTGCTGGCATTCATCAATATGTTTTGAGGTGTCTATGGACCGAGTTTGTTTTCATTGGCTCCCTCGGCTTCCCGGTGCAATGAATCAATCACTGCACGAAGTCCCAATGTAGTTACGCAGTTGCACGCAACATAAAAGACACCGCAGGTTTGACAAGAACAACCAGTGACTTGAAAAATGGCAAGAGATGTATAAATAACTCATGTGTATTGGTAATTATGGGGAAATATTATTGGCCCGTGCCCAGACAGCTTTATGCGATACTTGTTTACCAAAATTTGCATATTACATGCATCTTCACTGAACACATCTGATTAATGTTGACTGATAATTGCCATCATATTATGGTTTCATTTGCATAGACAATAAAAAAGAGGCCATATGCTGAAATGCAAATGGAAATTAGCACTCCGAAACCTTCATAAAACAATGAAATTTATATAGAATGTAAAATGCACAGTCAGCCGATCATTACCACAAAATAAACACTGATGCATGCATAAATAATGTAATAAACAATTATCATATTTTATTTTTGATGTTTTGATGCTGCCAGTGTTGACAAGGGAACACTTCTATTTCAGTATAAACAATACTAATTATGATTGGTGAATAATGGAATGCTGAAGTCAGGTATATTTGTACAGTGACCACTAAACTGCATAACTAACCATTGTACCAATAATCAATTTTCTGTAGCTGTGTTTGGTTTATGTCTTTCGTGCTCTTTCTTCTCACATAAAATTAATAACTTGAACTCAAATCAATATTTCAAGTAAATTTATTTTATTTATTTATTTCTTTGGCAAGTAGCTGTGTAATATGCATAATAATGTACCATAGGCCATTAAAATAGCAGGTTGTTGCCTTGAGCAACTTTTAAAAATGGGCCTTTTTAGCTCTTTCTGAACATCTGCTTAAAAACTGCACTGGTAACTCATTAAATTAAATTTAAAACAACTGGTTTCTACCAACATTTCTGCAAAACTCAGAGTCCAAAACATACCAAACATCAAGTTTACCAGCTGACAGTAACAGTAAAACACTACAATTTTTTTCCACTTATTCCACATTTCTGTTGAGCTTATGAATGCAATATCCAATCAGAGGTGTTTTGATTCGTCACCACAGAGAACTCCGCAGTTGTTTTGCATGCAGCATTTATTGACTTCTGAATTCTCTCATCAGCTTAAACAGTTAGACACAGTTTCAGTGATTATAATCGGATGTTTTGGCGAAAGTGCACATTAGACTGAAGTCATGGACTGCTATAGTATTCTTTGCTTGCTTTATTAATAGAATATTCCCAGTTTGAATAACCATTTTGTTTTTCATGCTACTAAAATAAATACTCAAGTTAGCGAGTTACTAGTTACTTTTGATCATATGATCCAAAGTAACTAGTAACTTGCGTGAGTGTTTTTTTCATTGGATACTTTTTTTTACTTTTACTCAAGTAACTATTGCAATTATTATGTTTACTCTTACTTAAGTACTTGTAATTTTAACTGAGTACAGATTTTGGATAATCTACCCACCTCTATTGATGTGTTCTATATACTGTATGTGCAATGATCAAAGTTTATATGTGAATTAAAGGCACAATATTTTGAAGTTTAAAATAAGTTTTCGCCGCTAGAGGGCGCATATTCAAAGCAAACAAAAAACGAAGGCATAGTTTGATTGTAACGGAGAGACGAGGATGTGAAGCAGGCGGATCTAGACGCAAGCTTTTATTAAACAGAGACATGGTCATACACATGCAAGGGGTCGGACATGGCACAGCAGGTACAGTATAGGCAAGACACAAGAGTAAGCCGCTAAACAGACGAGGGTCGATCGGCGGCGAACATAATCCAAAGGGCTAGGCAAACGGGTAATCCAAACAGACAGTCCATAGAACAATCAAAGGGCAAACAGAGTCCGATACAGCAAGACGAAGGGTTAATCCAAACAGGCGAGAGATCCTAGGCAGGCAATGAAACAGACAAGACTATAATAGCCAGGCAGGGAATCAAGGCACGAATGACTAGACTAGATACAAGACTTAAGAAAACTAGGAAACTTAGAAACGGCTCCGCAATGTGCTAATGCTAGGAAAGCGTTAAACACAGACAATACTAGGCCACCAGAAAGAGGAAGTGCATGGCTTATAAGGAGTGTGTGATTGGTTGCAGCTGTGTGTAATCAGTGCAATGGAGGAAGGGAAATGTAGTCCGGGGTGACCTGCAACAGTCTGTGTAGTGTAAGAGTCAATATACTGTGAGGGTGACATCTGGTGGCGAGTGGACGGAAAACCACAGATGGGATTCGTGACATTGATACATTGATGGCATTGTGATTGTGTGTGGAATCATGGGAGTTGTAGTGTTCAATTCCCACAGTCGATGCAATCTGTTGGGATTGCAGAAATCATATCCATTGATGAGCTAATGTATTAAAGACTTATTAAGGTCACTTCAGTATGAAGCATGGTGGGGCTGAAAGTCGTGGAAGCAAAATGAGGTTGCTGGAGCAATTGCTAATGAATTTAAACATTCTTGGAAACATTTGGAACAATGTAAGTGCACACGTCAGCAAAATATATAACACTGTTCTAGTGGTTTTTGGATATTTTAATCAAAAAATTGTACCTTTAAAGACAAAATTATATGTGTCATCTTCTACAGCAATATGGATTATTTTACATACTTTTTGAAGCATGCAAATGTTGGTCATGTAAACTTTCAATAGACAGAAAAGATGAGAAAAAAAATGAAAAATATTTTTGAAATTTTGTTTTGAAAATGAATAAAAAAAGTTAACAATGACAGAATTTTGAGTGAACTAACCCTTGAACTTGTACTGAATCCAGTACTTTCCTTTAACAGCAGGACTTACAAAAAGTCCAACCCAACCACCAGCCTCAGTGCAACAACACATCCACATGACCTCTTAAGTGGGCAGCAGTTGTTCAGACTTCACTGGTCGGCAAAGCTAAGCACACCCATGTGTTTTTGACCGAGTGTGACTCCGTACGGCTGCCCAACCCATTGCAGAACACCACACGACTGACCGCAAGAATGAAGCCATGCTCCCTCCTGGACCAAAACTCAGCATGTGGAGCACGCTGGAATTCAGCGGTGCAAGCAACAGAAAAGAAACCAATAAAAAGAAGGAAAACAGTCAAACGCTTCACCATCCTGGAGGCTGTTTTATAGAGAGTGTGGCAAATTAGCACCAAATTGACAGGAAAGAAAACCTCTAATTGGTGTGGAATAGTAAAAGCTGTGAGAGTCGTGCATGGTGGTTTTATGCATTGTGTTAGTCAGGGGGAGGCCAGAGAGGGCAGGAAAGAGTTAATGTTACAGTGGCGCTGTACTGCAAGGCTCCACTCCAAATGAAATATCAACAGCATGTCCCATAGTGCTGAGCGAAGAGTGCGAGACAGGAAAGGAGCTAAAGAAGAGAGAAAGACGTAGAAAAACAAAAAATGGAGCAGTGCGATGGAAAAAAAGAAAACAGAGGGAAACAGAGAGAGACAGCACAAAAGATGATTTGGAGTGTGGGGTGATCTTAAGACCTGAAACATTGATCCTTCAGACATGGAACAAAATGTGTGGGACATTAAACTGGCTACTGATGTCTACTATGTCCAGGCTGAAGGATGGTCATTTAAAAAAATATTTCCTTGTTAACATTAGGGTTATCAAATACTGTATTTATGAAATCTTTAAAAGTTCAGCAGCTCATTGAAATAACCTCACACTACATTTTTGTCAAATACCAAAAACATACACTACCAGTCAATGGATTTTTAGGGTTTTTACCCTAAAATTGCTCACCAAGTCTGCATTTACTTTAACCAAAGTACAGCAAAACCATAAAATTTTTAAATATTTACTATTTACTGAATATATTTTAAAATGCAATTTATTTCTGTGATCAAAGCTAAATTATCAGCATCATTACTCTAGTCTTCAGTGTCACATGATCTTTCAGAAATTATTCTAATTTTCTAATATATAGAAATTAATACTTTTATTTAACAAGGATGCTTTAAATTCATCAAAAGTGATGATTTATAATGTTACAAATGACTTTCAGATAAATGCTGTTCTTCTGAACTTTCTATTCATCAAAGAAACCTGAAAAAAATTTACTCAGCTGTTTTTAACATAATAATAATATTAATAAATGTTTTTTATTATAATACTTTATTATTCTAGAAAATTAGAATATTAGAATGATTTCTGAAGGATCATGTGACTGGAGTAACGATGCTAAAAATTCAGCTTTGAAATTACAGGAATAAATTACATTTTAATATATATTTAAATAGAAACCATTATTTTAAATAGTAAAAATATTTCAACTGATTTTACTGTTTTTGCTGTACTTTGGATCAAATAAATGCAGGCTTGGTGAGCAGAAGAGACATTAAACATTAAAAGTCTTACTGTTCAAAAACCTTTGACTGGTAACCTATATAATTCTTTGCAACTTCCATTCATTTTCAAACAAATTATGATTCCAGTGACAGATTATTGATTAGTGCAATTTATTGCATAACACTATTTTGTGACCTCAAACTATTTAATAATGTTTGCATAATTTGTAAACAAATACATTTCAATGTTTCCATTACATAACCAGGTCCATATGTATGACTTTTACAATGTAGTAAACTTGCTCAGAAGCTCACCTGGTACTGCAGTGCATTTGTGAAAAGAGCTCAAAAATTAGCAGAACCACACTAACATGGCATGGTTGCTACAGCAAAAGTGTTTTATCTACTTTATGATTGCTTTTTATAACACTATAGGTTTAGGTTTTAGTAAAGGTGGCACTTTATTATCAAACAATAGATTAACCTTTTAGTAGCACTCACTCAACTTAAACTTAAACAATAAGCAAACACAAACCTGACTCTCACTGGCCACTTCACATGGCTGCCAGACTGTTGCTTTCTGTTTAATAAGGTAGTTTATAGGCTAGAATAAGCTGTGAAGTGGACCAGACTTTATGCTAATAGTCAAAAGTCTGGGTATGTGAGACTATTTGCTCCTACCCACCATCAACCACTAACAACTGCCTGGGGAACATAAATACACCACCAATCATTACTTATAGCCAGATTATAGAGCTGACAGGCCTGCTGAGATTATGTCAGGGCAAGCTCTCACAGGCTGATGGGATAATATTAGACCGAAAGACAGCAAGCGAGAAAGAGAGAGAGAGAGAGAGAGAGAGAGAGAGAGAGAGAGAGAGAGAGAGAGAGAGAGAGAGAGAGAGAGAGAGAGAGAGAGAGAGAGAGAGAGAGAGACGCTAAGGCACAGCAGGGCAGATGGGTTTTAGGGCCTGGGTTTTCCTTGGCACTCTCAGCTCCATGTGTATCTGGTGAGGGTCTAAGCTCTGGAGATAGCGCTGAGGAAACTGATACTGGCAGCAAAGGGAGGGAGAGGGGAATTCTGCTGATCACAATAAGGCCTCTTTTCTCTGAAAATGTTATCAGGTTCAATTAGGGAAAGGACAGGCTTGGCTTTCTTTTTATAGTAGAGTGCCTAGGGCTGTGTGACATGTAATTACATCGTAATGTAACCTGAGAGCTTGTCTGCAGTTTACGGTCTGCTAGTTAATTACAGTGTGTATGATGTTACCATAATGTTTGAGTGTTTTACTGCACTGATATTGGTGATAATTTTAGTGTATTTTTTTCCTACTGAACAAGAATACAGTGGTTGCCGAATGCTGCTCACATTCTTGCCTAACGAATCAAACTCGCTCTTGAGGCCCACAATTTGGTCAGTGAGGGTGTATGGGAGCATGCATTGGGGACAATCTTAGACATTATGGTTTGATGTTCAGGTCAACATGAATCAAAGTAGACTCAATATACTTTTTTAATGCACATGATGTTCCACACAGAACTTTCCTTACTGTATGATTAAGTAACCAACCCAGTGATATAGTCCACATCTCCAGTGCTTTTTCTAAAAGTCGAAAAGTATTACTTAAACTTTGGTTTTTCCCATTTCCATGCATTTTTTGCTCCACCCTATTATATAAGTTTTGAACGTTTTCCAGAGTCACTTTTCCTGTAGGTCCAATAAAATATCTGTGGGAAACACCTATGATTAAAAATCCATATGAGGAGTCGTCTAATGCACAATACACCAGCTTTATCATCATATAATACATATTTCATGTAATACTTAAAAGTGTTAATAAAAAAATTCACAATGTACTTGTTTGTGAACTTAAGGATTTCATGTAATACTTAAAAGCAAAATCTGAATTATTTAAATTCATTCAGGAAACGAAAAAAAAAAACCCAGTCATTTTTTAGTGTGAAAGTGTTCTCCTACTTTACTGACCTAACTGTTCTCTCTCTCTTTCTCAACATCTACCTATTCTTTATCTTTCGCCAACTCTCTTTCTTTCTTGCTCTCATGAGCACAGGGATTCGTCTCGTCTGACACGTGGAGATTATCTAATACCATCAAAGGAAGCAGTAAGATAAAAACGATAGTGTTTTAAAATACGTGGAGTCAAGACTTAACCATTTCACTGTGTGTGTGAAGGTAAAGAACCTTAGTATTTCCAGAGAACCCTGCATAGAGCTGTCTATGCCTTCGTTCACTCCAGGCATCATAAGGGTTTAGGTTAGGTTTAGGTTCCCAGTTATTGCTACCATTCCTGCTTTCCCTCTGTCTCTCCACCTTTTCCCACACTCACATGCTCTCTAGAGGCACTGGATGCAGCATCATGGCTTCAGGCAGTAAAATCACCATAGCATTACCAGCTTTTACCACACAATTTGAATGCCCATCTTGCAAAATATCTGTGCATTCCACATTGTTTGCATGTTCGTCAAACCGACCATACTGCATTGGATACAGTATTCCTTGTGGTATACACTCTTGCATACACAAAATCTGCATACTGTATACAGTATACATACAATAGATTGCTGAAAAACACAAGCAGCTTACAGTATCATTGCTTTATCATCATGTAAGCATTATAACGTCACAAAAATGTAAACAGCTCTACATATAAAGTTGCATATTATATTTAACTTTATTTACATACATACAGTACCTACAATCATGTAAAATGATATTATACTATATAGCAAATTTCACCTGTCTAATTAGGGATTCAATCGGAAACATTGGCTCGCGCCGGACAAAAGATTTGTGCTTCAGATTCATCTGAAATTTTCGGGTATTTTGAATTTTTGAACCTACTTTTGCAAACTGGTCCTAGTTTTTTTGCTTGATCGGAACCAAAACAGTGCAGGATGATTCTTTAGAGAGTGAATATCAATCATGATCAAAAAAAACCTTCGCAAAGGGATGCCAAAACATTCGAAAGCGGGAGGGCTGTCTTCACTAAAACAGCTATAACTTTTAAAAGGAATGAGATATCTTCTCCAAACTCACAATGCGTATGTAAGAGCTGAATCTGAGGTCACATAAAAAAAGTCGCAGAGCTTTGCCATTTGGTGGTGCTATAAAAGGGAAAAAAACATACATACAAACAACGGCCATAACTATGCAAACGTTTGTCCTATCCACATCAAAATCTTGGTCCAAAGTGCCATAAGCATCTATAAGGACATCTGCGTATCTCAAAAAACAAGGCCACCATAGCCTGATGAACTTTGAGCACCTATTAGACAAGCTTAACAGAGGTTGATCAGAACGAAACTCGGTGGGCCTGTTTGACTCATGGCCATAAAGGTCTGTGAGAAATTTGAAAGAAATCGGCCACTGAGGGGTGTTATCGCATTTTTCAAGGGAGTAAACAATTGTATATTGCACGTTATTCATATCATATGATAGACCTCCTCTTTCTGAATGATTTTGCCTTCAGAACCACTGCTGTCAATTAAACCATTTGTTAAATGATTGAGAAAACGTAAAAAACCTAGAAAAAGTCCTAGGTTTTTCATGAAAGGGGGTTGTTTGGAAAAGGGGCCTGTCCAAATATACCCAAAAGCCTATAAAGCCTGAACAAAAACTTCACAAAACCCAGTGTGCGCATATGACAGGTAATTCTAAACAAGCATGCAAAGTTTGACGGAAATCGTACCACAGCTGGCACTATAACAGTAATATGCTTTTTATCATTGATTTAGGAGGTTACAGGCTTGCTAAATAATATGTAATGTCTTTTTCATATGTGCTTAAATGTCTTATAGCGCTTGAACACAAACTTTTATCACAAAATATAAACTTAATTATATATATTATATATTATATATATAATGTAGTACTAACACATCAACCTCTTGATTGCTTGTATTGTTAAAACATGTAGACTTAAGAAAGAAATGGAAGAAATGAATACTTTTATTCAGCAAGGTTGCATTAAATTGTTCAAAAGTGACAGAAAAGGCATATAATGTTACAAATGCTTTCTATTTCAGCTAAATGCTGTTATTTTTAACTTTCTATTAATCAAAGAATCCTAAAAAAAAGCAAACAACTGTTTGATACCACAATATTGATACTAAAAATAAATGTTTCCTGGAACAGCAAATTTGCATACTGAAATGATTTCTGAAAGGTGACACTGAACATCAAGGAAGACTGGAGTAATGATGCTGAAAATTCAGCTTTGCCAACACTGGAATAAATTGTGTTTTATAATATTTTCAAATCGAAAACATATTGTAAAAATATTTCACAATATTACTGTTTTTGCTGTATTTGGTATCAAATAAATAAACACATTTCTGTGGCATTAGTGACACCAAAGAAAATAGCAAAAACAGCAACTGGTTTCACACAGGTCCATTTGCTTTTGTTCAGACAAACAGGTAGTCCAGCCATTGGCTGAGACAGAAGTGGACAGGTTGGGCCACATATAGAAAACTGGGCAATGATTTGAAATGTCAGCAGTGTCTCCAGAAACTCCAGAAAAATGTTTGGCAAGTTGCATGTGCGCAGTCCGGTTGCATAACCTAGCATGTGTTCTTGCATCACTGCAGTAAAACTTCAGAATAGTACAGTTCAAATATCAGTGTCATTAAAACAGATGTTTTATTATTTAGGTAGCTAGCTGTAAATGTTGATAGTTCTGTTACAGCTAAAGACAGCTTTCCACAAACATACTTAACATAATGTAATGTAATATAATGCAAGGTCCAAGAGAAAAGAAAAGCTTCTTTGAACAATATTTCTATGTGATATAATAACTCCATTCTAAGAGCTATAATAAGGTTAATCAGGTCTAAACTGAAGCAGTTATACTCTATACTCTACAAAAAAAAGAAAGAAGCTCTGTTATATTACAGCCAAGCATACCGGATACACGTCTGATTTAATTTGCAAAACAATCTGGTCCATGCACCACGCAAAAACAACTGAAATAACATTTTCGAAAACAGAGCAATTGACATAATTAAATATCATTTGCCAGGAGATGTTGAGTCACTATCATGTTCTTAATGCCAGAATGCTTTTTCCTTCCCATGCTGACACTGGCCTTACTCATCGGTTAGAGAGGTCTAAGAACAAGTGGTCTCAGCTCATCAGGAGATGAAGAAAGAGCTGATTGTGCGTCATTTTGGAACGTCAAACAACGAAACACAAACAGTGAAATATTATAGCCATTATTACAACGCAGGGGCGTGTTTCCCGTTACATCTGTGTTGTACTGGACATTGTTTGCATTGGTGTTGTGTATCAACACACACAATACATAACAGCTGTTTAAGATTGAAATCATGGCCAAAACAACCAGCACACACAAGAGTTATTTGAAACGAGGTAAATACGATAGGTCTGAACTCACACACATACTTGACAACAGTGAACAGGGCACTGCATGTTAGAAGAGTGTATTGTACAATGACCTTGATTTAATTACCTGCAAGCTAACAGAGTTTGCATTAGTTATCTCCCCTAAAACTCTACAGAATAACATTTAGACTAAGGGGATAAATATAATAAATAAACCCCTGACAGTACAAAATTGGATTTGGGTATATATAATTATATGCAGACCCTTTGCAACAATAAGCAGTTTACAGTATATTGTGCCATCTACGTTCATAAAAAAACAAAGTTCTACTTTCATCTTGCCAGTATTGCTGAGTTTGTATTATCATTCTTTAAAATGACATTGTTGTGAGATATCTAAGCTGTTGCTTTCTCAGTAGCCTTGATTCAGGATACATTTTTGGTAAAGAGTTCTAAGTGACAAAGGCAATCATTCAGCCTAAAGATGAATCAGATTTTTACAATTATTATTATTTTGCCATAGTAACAGCAACTTCTCTGATTGGCAGTCCTTCAAAATTAGAGGATTGCAGTTGTTCACCGGGAATTCACCAATTACACTTGTCATCATCAAAGATGTAACCAAATGTTTAGTAGGGCCAGATGTAAATGCTTAAGAATCAATCAATAACAAACTCAACACAATGTCATGGTTATTTGTAATGTGAATTGGTGGCAAATTTGTATCAATTTCTTATTTGTGTGTTTTCACATGATCAGCTTACTCCTTACTGACAGTTAAGTTTAGGGTTGCGGTTAGGCGTGGACCTTCATGCTTACTCTTTTTTCCCTCCTAAAAATCCCACATTTCAATACAAATCACATTGTACAAATACATACTGAATCACCACCTCATGAGATTGGACTGGAGAAACCTACAGTGATCAACCACTAATCTGAATATTGAAGGGCATGTGCCAAGCTTACTGTCACCAATCAATCAATTAGTAAAACTATTAAAAGAAAAGTAAATAACAAAAAGATTCTGTAATTTTTTAATTTTCCTTAAAAACATGGTAGCCTATAGTGTTTTCACCACCCGTCATCAATCGGCCATTTTGGCGGCACTGAACATAAACAATGCCACTGAATCGAATAAACCTCGCAAATTCAGCTGATTATTGCTGCTGAAAATGATCAATTATTGTCATGTTTTGGGCTGTACTAGTTGGTCGGATCGGGGAAAAAAAACATTTAGAATACTATAGACTGCCAAATGTTATAGCAAATCAAGAAGAAGAGTGTAAAAACTGTCTGAGGAACAAAGGCCGTTTGTGGTTGGCCAAAATGAACCAGGATTTCCAGGGCAAGAATCTGAACAACATTTGTGTTTGTTCTTATCATTTCCAGTCAGTTATCTTAATTAATCCTGCTCGTATCTTACTAACTTTAGTTTTTCAAAATATTGCGCCCTTTCCTGCTTACTAAGTTTTCTATATGATTTAGCAGCTTCCATACATTTGTTTCTGTGTTTTAGACAGCATAAATTAGCAGAACAACATATTCAGTAGTACATTAACTGTCCAATCCATGCTGTTGTTTACATCCAAGGATCGACAATATGGCCGTGCATCCAGTATAAAAGCTTTGATTTTTTTTTATGATTTGAGTTCTAAGATGCTCCGTCTTCATTGGTAGTAGGTAAATATTCGTAATGACACCGCACAACAGAGGATTTTTGGACCAAAAATAATTAGCAACAAGCCTTGAATAAGGCCACACCCCCGATCGCTTGGGGGTGCAAACCGTGCTTAAAATCAGCCTTAAAATTGTCTAGTGTGCAGCAAGCTTAAAGGAGTAGTTCACTTTTAGAACAAAAATTGACAGATAATGTACTCACCCCCTTGTCATCCAAGATGTTTATGTCTTTCTTTCTTCAGTCGTAAAGAAATTGTTTTTTGCGGAAAACATTTCAGGATTTCTCTCCATATAATGGACTTCTATGGTGCCCGAGTTTGAACTTCCAAAATGCAGTTTAAATGAAGCTTCAAAGGGCTCTAAATGAACCATCTGAGGAAGAAGGGTCTTATCTAACAAAACAATCAATTATTTTCTAAAAACATTTACAAGTTATATACTTTTTAATCTCAAACACTTGTCTTGCCGAGGTAGACAAGACGAGCATTTGAGGTAAAAAAAAAAAGTATATAAATTGTCTTTTTTTTTTAGAAAATAACCCATCGTTTTGCTAGATAAGACCCTTCTTTCCTCGGCTGTGATCGTTTAGAGCCCTTTGAAGCTGCATTTTGGAAGTTCAAACTCAGGGGCACCATAGAAGTCCATTATATAGAGAAATCCTGAAATGTTTTACTCAAAAACATAATTCCCTTATGACTGAAGAAAGAAAGACATGAACATCTTGGAAGACAATGGGGTGAGTACATTATCTGTAAAATTTTGTTCTGAAAGTGAACTACTCCTTTAAGTGACCAAATTGTGACGTAAGTAAAAACCCTCTATTACAGTATTTTTTACTTTGTGCCATAGTACCAATTTATTATTTTTTTTTTAAGTAGGCTATGTAATTCAGGTTATGGTCATTCATTTCTATGAAATATGAAAATTTAATTTAACCATCTTTAAACATCACAGTACTATGCTACTGTTTTTTGTGGTGTGTAGTTTACCTAAGTAGCATTTAAAATTTGAGTATGCATATGCTGGTTAGGTATGTTTTGGCGCTGGGATGCTGATTTTAGCTGGTTTATGCTGGCCCTTTGCTGGTTCATGCTGGTCCTTGACCAGCATAAACCAGCAAAAGACCAGCATTTACCAGCAAAGGACCAGCATAAACCAGCAAAGGACCAGCATTAACCAGCTAAAACCAGCATCAAAACATACCTAACCAGCATATGCTGTTTTTTTCAGCAGGAAGAATGGATTTAAATATAAGTTTCCATGAGCATCTTTTATGCCAGAATTATGATTATAATATTAAGGTTCTAAACATTTGCGATTTTCCCTAATCTGTCAAAAACGACGATGTTTTACTCTTGTATTTCAACTTTCAGTAAAATGATTGGTGACTGAATGTTCACTTCAAAACTTAAAACAGTGGGAACAACAGCAAGGCTATCAGCATATTAAAACAAGCTAATAAAATATTGTCAAAGTAATGATACACAATGACGTTAAAACCTACAAATCTGCCTACCCTGACAGCATGTATGTGCGGTATTTAGGCAATGCCTCAAAATGCTGTCTAAGTACAGTATGTGGCTTAGTTCAAGAGGATTTGAGACGCTGCCCATATTATTCAGCACTATCGGGGCTGTTCGTGCAAAACAACTTGCAAAGTTAATCTCGCAGTGTCATGCTGCATATTTAATCCCTATAACTAAAACATCTCTAGCATGTGTCATCTTCGGTAGTTGTTTAACGAAGGTGAGAGAGTAAATGATCTTGAATAAATACCTGAACCTGTTGACTCCGCCCCCGCTGCTGCTCACCGCCTCAACTCCTGCCGCGCAGTTTAATCAGAACGATGCTGCAGTAAAGTTCCCGTCCGCTCAAGAAAAGAGCAATAAGCGCGTCATTAGGAGCCTTCAGATGTGTTTTAGCAAAAGTTGAGAAAGAACCCCGTATGAGGCAGCGGCCATTGGGGAGTCATGTGTGCAGTGTGTGTGTATGTGTGTGTGTGAAACCCAACACGAGTAAATGAACCCGCCCCGTTTCCTCAAAGTCCCGTTAACTCTATCATCTCCATCTTTGACAGTCTGTATCACTGCCTGTGCTTCTGATAAAGCAACATAGTGTGACTTTCAATAATTATATCAACAGACGTTATATGATATACAGTCAAACTAAAAATTGATTCAGACACCTTTAACATATTTCTCACATTATCACTTCTTCGCTATAGTAATAAAATACCAGACTTAAACTCTGTCAGAACAAATTCATCTTGATAATGTCAAATAACTTTGGTAGAAAGATATGTAATGAATTAGATTGAATAGCTGTCACCTGTTAGATAAGTAAACAATTAAATTTAGGTCAACTAATTACCAAGCAGTGCTTAATTTTGTTCAGTCTGTCCTGTAAAAAGGTCGCATTAGCAAAAAAAAAAAAAAAAAAAAACACTTAAGCAAAACACGGTCAGGTCAAAGTGTCTGAATCGTTGTTGGACCCAAATTGTATTGGTAGTCCACTGTATAAAGAATTTTTGGGTATAATATGACACAGTTTACTTTATTTAGCTATCCTCACTTACATAAATTAATAGTGTCCTGCACCCACTTTTAAAAATAATATCAAAATTATATCTGGTGTCTGAATAATTTTGGTTTGACTGTATGCATTAGGGCATTTATTAATGTGGATTAAATGTTGGTTAATGTTTCTACATGAGTAGCTTATTTATATTTTAATTTGCATTAGGCTATGTATGTGCATTAATGTGAATTCTGTAATATTATAATGTTTTACATTTACTGAGTTTTAAGTCCTGGTGTATCTTAAAGAGAGGGGTTTGGTCGTGATAGATTAATTTACTATTACATTTTTTTTATTATTATTATATTTTTTTTCCCTAAAAAACTGGCATTACAATAAATAAAATAAAAAAAATACAGAAAGCTGAACTCTAGCTATAGCAGAGCTTCATGTTGTGGGTGCTGCTTGTAAACAGTATTTCAGTAGTGGTAATGTTCAGTAATATTCTTTGGTAAACTGTTTTAGAACACTTTCAGGCAACTTTATAATTATTTGGAACCCAAGCTTTCTCGCTTTCGCGCACACAAACCACAAAAGCAAGCTGTTGCACTGAACAGAAAATACATTATTTCACAACTGAATTACATAATTTGACTGATTTTCAGGTTGCTTCATGTAAATCTGAGGAAAGTATGAATTGACACTGATGCTGATTGACACTGATGAATGTTTATACTTCTTGCTGTAAGCAATAACATTTCAGTTGATATTATGGAAAATGCAATTTATGAGCATCTTGACTAGACATAAACATTGGCTCAGCTAATGGCATGAGTTGGCATCTGTCTGTTTGGCTGACCAATAGCAGACAAAGGCAGTGTTCAGAAAACGCGTTTGAAAGTCATTTTTCTTTTTGCAGATGCATTTGGTAAATAACTTGGTGGCGAAATTACATGAAATCTAAGCTGACTCTATTTAATTTGTATACATGTAGATGTTCATCTGTGCACATTATGATTATTTTTAAAAAGATGTCTGCAGCTCAGAGTAGAGCATTGCTTTGGCAATGTCATGGTCATAAGTATGATTCACAGTGAATGCATGAACTGATAAAAATGTGTACCTTGAATGCAATGTAAGTCACTTTAAATAAACTGTCTACCAAAGATAAAATGCTATTTTCCTGTGGCTCATAAATGACTTTCTTTTTCAGCTGATGTCAAAATGTCTTAACCCCCACCCCCTTGATTAAAATTGTTTCACTTAAAAATACATCAGATTGTGTAAAAAAAATGTGGTTTGAACAGTCTTGTTGCCATATTTTTCCATGTGAAAGACATGACATTATCAAAAGAATGGAATAGCCTGCTATAATTTCTAAATACAAGAATACCAGGGCAATGTCCTGGCAATGTTTTAGGCTTAAAACATAAACTTCGTTAAAGAAACATCTACAGTAAATTACCGAACAGGCTTTTGTGGTGAAAATACTGGTGCTTGCAAAGAAACCAAAGCTATCATTCCCTTGAAGTTACTGTCACCTCACATGGACTAATTGTTGTATATTGGCTTTAATGTGTAGTTTTGTCTGATCACTTTGACTAGTGCACTGACTGTAATGGAAACCACAGACGTAAAGGAAGTCTGGGATGTTATGTTCCAGATTTAACACATTGTAAATGAGCCCCTTTTCACAGATTGTAAAGTGTCTTCCACACAATGGTCAAAATAAGCTCTTAAAGAGCCCCATGCCTGCCTTAAGAGACATTCATACTGCTGGAATTTAAACAGTGGAAACAGACAGCCTAAAATGTTGCTGCTACAATAGATTCACTCAGGCCCACACAGAAATCAGGATGAAAACAATATGCAGATTCCATCTGTGCATGAAAAACATCATAATACAGTCATCATTGTAATTTTTTTACTTCCTAGCTCAAATATGTTACTGGTTTATGCCGTCCTTAAGGCTGTAATACAATTTGTGATACTGCATGTCAGCGTATGGGGGAAAATAATGTGAAACAGGAAGTGAATTACCTGGTATGATCCCAGCAGGTGTTTCTAAATACCCTTGTTAATATCATGTTGTATGGTTTTTACCCCAGGCCTCTGCCCAGGCCTATTTTGGGAGTAACATTAGCCAACCCAATCAACATCCATAAGCACCATTTCTACTTCTCACAGCCAGAGATGTGACCCTCCCAAGAAAAACATTTTCGGTATCTTAGCTAACATGCTGGTGCCAAGTGGACAAATAAAGTATCAGTATCATGGATCATGGACAGTCTGAAATCAGAATGGTGCCCAAAAGATGCCCTGCCCACTTTATTGCACTCTTCCTAGAATGGACAAACCCTCCAAACCCTGGAAGAGAAGACAGTATAACACTCTTAATCAGTCCATTCTGACAGATGCCAAACTGAAATGCATTCTTGTCAATCAGTGTGACAGCCCGTCTGTGATGGCATTAGAAACCTGAGAGACCAACAGAGTGCACTGTCTCATGTAAATATTGAGAAAAAAACACAAAAATGACAGAAACTACAAGCTCCAATGAATCTGATTGGCAGGTTAAGGCCTAATGTTACTTCTGGTGCGCAGTTAGAGTCCGCTTGGAAACAAAATCGTGTTTACGAGGTACTGAGCTGCAACAACAAGCATGTTCAAGAAACAGCTAAATCACTGGATTTGCCACAGTTTGCCAGTTGTTGGGTTGTTTTCATCAAACCTAATTAGATATTCAGAAATAAAACTGTAGTCATAGTTGTAAAATCAGTAGTTATTACGTTTAGATGAGCAGAAATTCAGAGTGCAAAGTACACAACCATTTCCAAAGCTGGTTACAAACAGACATATTTGTGGCAGATTTCTTGCTTTTAAATGACACATGTTGGCCATGACATCTTGTTTAGGCAGTTGCTTTCCATCTAAATGGATCGCTCTTGGCCAGAATGTTTTGCAAAGTGGACCAAACTTCATGCCAGTAGTCAAATGTCTGGCTATGTGAAACTAGGAAATATTTTGGTTGGTCTGTACACGACTGTCAAAAATCCAACAAAGTAGACAGAACTGTTAAAAACTAGTTCAACAGCCTCATAATTTAAATCCACTGGATTTTCCCATACAATGAAAATAAAGAGTAATTGAAGCTGTTATTTTTCCCAGCAATCTCTTTTTGTGAAGCACAGGAGAAAGTAAGTCATACAGGGTTGGACTGACAAGGGGATAAACAAGCAAATTACAGAATTTTCATATTGGGTGAATTATCTGACCAAACAAACCAAACTCTGCCCTCAAATGGACTTAAGTTAACATCTAAAGCTCCAAGTGTCATAAAATATCACATCCCACTTTCATGTTGTTTACATCCTCCTGTCCCTATGTATGACGTACTTATCATCCTGCTTGTTGCTAACACGCTAGCTTGTCTAAAGACTAATGACACTAACCACAAGCACATTGTAAGACACTTTTTGCACACACTCCCCTGCCTTATCTAATGAAACTACTGGCAAAAAGACCAACACAGGCCCTCTCTTGTAAATATTTAATGTACCAGGATGTTACTTTCATAGGCGTCAATTACAGTGGGGACAATGGGGACATGTTGCCAGCACTTTTTGTCAAGGACTATTTGGTCCCCACTACTTTCAACAGAAATGTATCCAATAAAGAGGAAGCATACTCAGTTTAAAAAGGGGTTTCATTTTATTAGTAGGTATTATAATGATTGGTGATCTGGTGTTACAGTTTGTTATCTCATAATGTTTAATCAAACTGTCATAACTGGACCTTCTGGTGAATCTGAGTACATACGTTTTCAGATATTGATTTGTAAAGAACTTTTGTACTGAAATGTATTCTACATTTATTTAAAAAAAATGCTGAAACAAACCATACAGCAAAAATTACATACTCTGGGTGAGGTGACCTTATAAATGTGTTAAAATGAAATTTTATACATAGATATTTAATCGTAAATATATTTTATCATATACTATACGTATATACAGAACACAAGATACAGGAGTAATATGGTCACGATAAAAAGGTCCTTTGTCTATATTGTAGCGATGTATGAGACACAGCTCAGAAATCACTTTCAAACCAAGCAGAGCGTGACCAACTTGAACGATTGTGAAATCTGCATGGAGAAATGTTTCCTTTGCCAAAAATACAGATAGGCTATGTGTATGTATAAAAGCTGCTTATTGGGTTTGAACTGGTTTTCAGGTTGGCACACATACTTAAGGATTTTGCTGCACATGTGGCAAAAGCATGTCTTTAGTGCATAGCATATGTTTGCTGTGAATGATGAAAGGCTGTAAAGGAAAGTTTATGCGGAAAACCTTTAAATGGAGATTATGGTTTGTTCACACTTGTCATGTTTGCTTCAATTAAAACAAACTCTTGTGCGATTGCTCTGTTAGTGCGGTTCATTTGAGTAAGTGTGAACGCTGTCATTAGAACCCTGGTGCTCACAAAACAAGCAAACTGAGACTGCTAAAAAGATGGGTCTTGGTCTTCTTTCAAACAAACTCTGGTGTGGTTCGAATGAAATATGTATGCAACAAGGACTAAATACTTCTAAACTAACCAAAATCAGGAAGTAATGACAAGATTCAATGCTATATGCGACATGATTTCACGAAGGGAACAAGTGGTGTATACAAAACAAAATGAGCAGAGGGCAAACCTGGAGCAACGAGAAAGTAAAGTGCCTTTTATGAGCTCTTTCTGAGTTCGCAGGTGGTGAAAAATAAAATCATATACACACAACAATGAGTGTGCTTAGTTCAGCAGATGGCATTATTCGACTTAAAGCATTGCTGAGAAGGGAGCTCAATGAATGAGTACTCTGATGTCATATACCAGCAGTGCCGGTTTAAGTTGAACATACCTTTTCCTTTTGTTTGGAGTGTTTGGTGAGGTCCATCACAAAATATACAACATTCTACCTTACCAATCTGGTTGTGAACCCTTTAGGTTCGGTATCTTTCGGTTCGCTGTCAAAAATGCCAGTGTGAATGTTAAGCGGGCCAGGACCAAATGTATAATTTTCCTTTTTGGTCCAGACCGAAAGAACCAAATGAGCTGAACTACAAAAGTGAACACACCCTTAGAATACTCCAAATCCATTAACATTAAAACAATGTTAAAGGGAACCCCGGGTATTAAGACTTGTATGCATTAATAAAACATAAATGATGTCTCTTACTGAAATATGTAGTAGAAAACCCATAAAAGATTTACATTATTTAAAAAAATCCATATCTTTTTATACATACTTTGGACTATGGGGGTGCCATTATTTTAATAACGTGAAATGGTTGCACTCTGTTGTGGATAAAAGGGATACGGCTACGGCCTGAAAGTAACAATAAATTAAATTTGCTACCTGTTCGATCATGTTTATCTACACCTACCCCAACCCTAAAACTACCCCTACAATAAGCAAATACAGTAATTATTGTTGTTCAGCATTACAAAAATAATGCAATATTGACATGTGCATGCCCAGTAAGCCCTGGTGACTGCAGCTGTATCCCTTCTAGACTTAACCTTTGTACTCGGTGAGCTACTAGTGCTACCTGTTGCTCTTTTTACTGCCCACAACTCGAAATATACAACTCAGAAAATAAAATACTGATGCGATGACCACAGCTACTGAAAGAGCTTACAGGTGGCGAAAGATATAAGTGTAGGCTTAAACCAAATGCCATATCATCAATATTTCCATACAAGGAGGGTTAGGGTTTAGGTTAGGGTCTAAACGTCACTGGATATTGAGTGAAATCCATGCTGAAAAACTCCATGACAAGTGTCGGCATGTTAACATCCTGCCAGGTGTCATGTACACACGACTTCAGACACGGAGGTAAGTATTAACACAGTGAATTTATTTATAGTAGCGAGGAATGTCTGGAAGAAGCAGGGCAGACCAGGTAGGATTCAGATTCCAAGCCAGATAGGTTGTTTGGAGATTTACTAAACTTGTCTCCGTTCTTTACAGGAATGATGAGCAGAGTAGGAAGGGGACGGAGTAGCCAACCACAGCGTCGGAGGGATCTGGAGACTGAGAGACAACGAGGAGAGAAACAGCGGGTAAGTATAATGCAGGTAAGGAATAAAGAGGTAATACTCAGAATGTGTAGATTGCAGGAACGTAGTCCACGTTGCATTAACGAGATCGGACAACCATGGTAGTGAGGCGTTGGCTTTTATGTAGTGTTAGAAGATGAGGTGATAGGATGCAGGTGCGTGAACTTAGTATTCAGGTGAGGCGGATCGTGATAATTGGCAGGAGGGAGAGCCTGACCGTTCTGTGACATTACCCCCCTCTCCACGGCCCGCTCCTGAGGGCCGACCCCGATGTCGTGGTGGTCTGCCCCGGCTTCGTGGGGCAGGACGATCAGGATGGGAAATGTGGAAATCCTCCAGGAGGGTTGGGTTCTTCGGGACCATAACCTTCCCAATCTACTAAGTACTCTAATTTACCACCACGGCGCCGGGAATTCAGGATCTCTCGTACTCTGTAGATGGCGCCCTCATCCGTGATGAGCGGGAGAGGGGGTTCCTCGATCGGGTCAGGCTCTGGGGAAACAGAGAGAAAGAAAGGTTTTAATAGTGAAACGTGGAAGGTAGGGTGAATCTTGTATTGTGAGGGTAGTTGGAGTTTGTATGTGACTGAGTTTATCTGCTCCAGGATGGTGAAGGGACCAACGAATCTGGGACTTAATTTCCGGCAAGGCAGACGGAAATATCCAAGCCAGATATCCCGGGTTGCCAGACCTTTTGCCCAGGTAGGTAAGCGGGAGTGACGGACCGTCGGACATCAGCCATGATCTTATGTCTGCGCACTGCCTGCTGCAGCTGATGGTGTGCTGCGTCCCAGACTCTCTCGCTCTCTCGGAACCAGTGATCGACAGAGGGGACGTTGGATGGTTCTGCTGACCAAGGCAACAAGGGTGGTTGGAAACCGAGTACGCATTGAAAGGGAGTGAGTCCAGTGGCGGCTTGACGTAGGGAGTTTTGGGCGTACTCGGCCCAGCCTAGGAACTGGTTCCAAGAGTTCTGGCGGCCATGGTAGAAGGTTCTCAGGAAGCGTCCAATTTCCTGGATCTTGCGTTCGGTCTGCCCGTTGGCCTGCGGGTGGTAGCCAGAAGTGAGGCTTACGGTCACACCTAGGAGTTTAAAGAAAGCTTGCCAGACATGGGAAATGAATTGGGGTCCTCTATCGGATACAATGTCCACAGGAATACCATAATGACGAAAAATGTGGTTGAATAGGAGTTCTGCTGTTTGGAAGGCTGTGGGTAGTCCTGGGAGTGGTATAAGGTGGAAGAATTTGGAGAATCGATACACTATAACCAGTATACAGAAGTTTCCATCAGATGGTGGTAGGTCAGTGATGAAATCCACTCCTAGGTGTGACCAGGGACGGTTAGGTATTGGCAGTGGGAGGAGTTTGCCGGCGGGTAGATGACGGGGACTCACTCGGAAATAGCACAGTCCGGGCAGCCCTGAACAAACCTTCTTACATCCCTGGCCATGCTTGGCCACCAGAAGCGATGTCGTAGTAACAAGAGAGTAGCATTGGCCCCTGGGTGACCAGTACCGAGAGACGTGTGAGTGGAGTGGATAAGGGGTATGCGTTGAGCCCTAGGTATGTACTGGCGATCAGGCGGACAGCCTGGCGGACTGACGGGAGGATTGTCAGAGGCAACTGGTGGATTAGACCACTGAATTGGGCTGGTGATGATGGTAGAGGGGAGGATTCCCTCAGGTTCTTCAGGTTGTTCTATGGGGTTGTGGAGGCGTGACAGCGCATCAGTTTTCCCGTTCTTGGATCCTGGGCGGTAAGAGATCTTGAAATTAAAACGTGTGAAGAAAAGTGCCCACCTGGCCTGGCGTGGGTTCAGCCGTTTAGCGTCTCGCAAATACTGGAGGTTCTTATGGTCAGTAAGGACCAGAAAAGGGTGTACAGCTCCCTCCAACCAGTGCCTCCATTCCTCTAGGGCGAGTTTGATGGCCAGAAGTTCTCTATTCCCTATGTCGTAATTCCTTTCCGCTGCGTTGAGTTTACGAGAGAAGAAGGCGCATGGGAGGAGTCTGGGAGGTGTTCCCTGCTGCTGTGAAAGGATAGCTCCAACTCCTGTGGTTGAAGCATCCACTTCCACGACGAAAGGTAATTCAGGATCGGGGTGTCTAAGGAGTGGAGCAGAGGTGAATGCATTCTTGAGCTTCTCAAAGGCGTTGGTGGCCGTGGGGTTCCAGGAAAGTAACTTAGATCCTCCCTTGAGTAGATCATTAAGAGGGCTGGTGATACTACTATACTGGTGGATGAACCGACGATAGAAATTTGCAAACCCTAGGAAGCGTTGGAGTTCCTTTATGGTGGCAGGGAGTGGCCAGGAGGTTATAGCTTCTATCTTCCCCTTGTCCATACGGATTCCACCACTATGGATAATGTAGCCGAGGAAATGGACCGTCGATTGATGAAAGATACACTTTTCCGCCTTGAGGTATAGTTGGTGCTTTCAGAGTTGTCGAAGGACCTCCGCAACGTGTTGGTGATGTTCCTTGAGGTTCCGCGAGTAGATTAAGATGTCGTCAATATATACTATAACAAACCGATGAAGAAATTCTCGGAGTACCTCATGCATGAATCCCTGGAAGACTGAGGGGGCGTTGACCAGCTCATAGGGCATGACCCGATACTTGTAATGACCAGTAGGGGTCACAAAAGCGGTCTTCCATTCGTCTCCTTCTCTGATACGGATCAAATTATAAGCACTACGGAGGTCCAATTTGGTGAATATAGTGGCTCCGTGGAGTTGTTCCAAGGCTGCAGGAACAAGAGGAAGAGGATATCGGTAGCGGACGGTGATCTCATTGAGTTTTCGGTAGTCTATACATGGTCGCAAGCCCCCGTCTTTCTTGGCCACAAAGAAAAAACTGGAGGTGGCAGGAGAGGTAGATGGTACAATGTAGCCCTGTTTCAATGCCTCCTCAATGTACTCCTCCATGGCCTTCTGTTCGGGCAGGGAAAGTGGATCAATTTTACCTCGTGGTACTGGTGCACCCGGAATAAGGTCGATCGCACAATCCCATGGTCGGTGAGGAGGAAGTTGGGAGGCTTTTTTGGGGCAAAAGACATCACGGAAGTGTAAATACTCAGGAGGGATTTCTACAGACTGTTTTTCGCGGGGACTTTCAATGGAGGTAGCATGGAGAGGTAGAGAGATAGACTTCTGAGGATTAAGCAGAGGTAATTCAGGAAAGCAGTGAGGGAAACAGCCATCGCCCCATTTAAGGACTTCACCTGACTTCCACGAGAGCATTGGGTTGTGTTGGGCCAACCAGGGTAGACCCAGGAATTATGTCTATCGTTGAACCTTCTAAGACAAGCAAATGGATGTTTTCCTTATGGAGCTGGCCTATACGGAGTTGCAGGGGGCCAACACATCGTTTAACATGACGTCGGTTTAAAGGTTTAACTGTTATGGTTTGAATCTGGTAGGTGGTTTCGGTGGCGATGGTCGGGAGCTTGAGTTGTTGACAGAGGTTCCCTGCAATGAAGTTCCCCGCTGACCCAGAGTCGAGGAGGACGGTAACTGGTAGGGTAGATTGATCAGTAGTCAGTATAGCGTTGGTAGTTAGGGGGTTCATTCTTGGAATGTACGGTCGGATTCCACTCACCAACGGTCGAGGAGGTCGAAGGGTGCATGACTGGATGGTGTGTCCTTCTCCTCCACAATACAGACAGAAACCTTCTACGAGTCGTCTGCGTCTTTCAGAGGGGGAAAGCCGATATGTGTCCATTTGCATAGGTTCAGGTGAATCTTTGGTCTCTGGTTGACGGTTAAAAGGGGTGTTGGAGGGAGGTGAAGATTTCGGGTCTGACAAACATGCCTGCATCCGATTGGAACATCTCACGGACAATTGAATGAATTTTTCAAGGCCATACGTATCATCGTAAGACGCTAGGTGGAGTCGTAGGCCAGGATTTAATCCTTGGCGGAAAGCAGTTAGGAGTGACGGCTCGTTCCATCCACTTGCAGCAGCGAGCGTGCGGAATTTCAGTGTGTATTGATGGATGTTCATATCCCCTTGTCGCAACTGATATAATTGCTCACCTACTGACAAGTCTCCGGGCGAACTGCAGAACACTTCGCGGAAATTAACCATAAACTGAGAGAAAGATTGGGTTGCAGGACCGGCTTGATTGAGGGTGGTTTCCGCCCACTTCAGCGCTGGACCCGAGAGAGAGGTTACAATGAAGGCGATTTTAGATTGTTCGGTGGGAAACATCTGTGGATCCAAGTCAATGGTGAGAGAGCATTGTAATAGGAATCCATTGCACTCCTCAGGATCACCAGCAAAGGGCGCTGGTCGGACTAGGGGGCTGGTGAAGAATGCTGGAGAAGAAGAAGGATTACCGGCCGTGTTTGGTTGTGGAGAGGGGACAGTCGCTGAATGTGATGCCGTCGGAGATTGTAGCAGAATCTTTTTCAGAGTGTCGACTAGTCTTTGAAACGGGTTGGCTGAACTCATCTTGATTTTGTGTCGGTCCGATCTTCTGTCATGTACACACGACTTCAGACACGGAGGTAAGTATTAACACAGTGAATTTATTTATAGTAGCGAGGAATGTCTGGAAGAAGCAGGGCAGACCAGGTAGGATTCAGATTCCAAGCCAGATAGGTTATTTGGAGATTTACTAAACTTGTCTCTGTTCTTTACACAGGAATGATGAGCGGAGTAGGAAGGGGACAGAGTAGCCAACCACAGCGTCGGAGGGATCTGGAGACTGAGAGACAACGAGGAGAGAAAAAGCGGGTAAGTATAATGCAGGTAAGGAATAAAGAGGTAATACTCAGAATGTGTAGATTGCAGGAACGTAGTCCACGTTGCATTAACGAGATCGGACAACCGTGGTAGTGAGGCGTTGGCTTTTATGTAGTGTTAGAAGATGAGGTGATAGGATGCAGGTGCGTGAACTTAGTATTCAGGTGAGGCAGATCGTGATAATTGGCAGGAGGGAGAGCCTGACCGTTCTGTGACACCAGGATGGCATCTAGTGTTTCTTGTCTCTGCCATTTGTAAGCTCTTTCAGTAGCTGTGGTCTCAAAGGCATCAGGGCTGAAGTGGACAGAACAAAGACACAGGTCTTTAGGAAATTTTATTCATTCACAGGCATCATCCCTTATATTTTCTCTTTTTATCACTATAGGAAAGCAGTGAAGACTTACATGGCTTCTCTTGACTGAAAATTACAACCAAAAGCCGCACAATGTGGCATTGTATCAGATTTAAAAAAAAAATTGAGTTGTGTTGTGGTAAAAATAGCAACAGGTAGTTCCAGAGTGCAACCATTTCACATCGTCGAAATAATGGCGCCCCCACAGTCCAAAAAATGTTTTTTTAAATAACGTAAATATTTCATCATCACAACAGGCTACTAGTATAAATAACAAATAAAATATGTCTAAAGCATGTTGATATACAAAAGCAATATAAAAGTAATATAGGCCTAGACCAAATTAGCCGAGAATAGGTGAATCTCCTGTGCGGCCCTCTCTCCAGTCTCCCTCTGGTGCCCCCCTTCCCCACCTCCCAGTGGTCTGTTCGATTATGCCTCAATGTCAAATTTGGCAGTGGCACTTTTGGCAGACACGAGACACCGACCTTAGACATGGCCTCGAAAAGGCACCAAGAGTCGGGGGCGGAAAAAAGAAAAAAGAAGAGACAGCGGGATGATGCTCGCACGTCGCTTGCAGGTAAGACAATGTTTTAAATAAAAATGTTAGTTTTGTAGCCCTTGCGTGTGCATATGTCTATGCTTATGCTAGGTATGCCGAAACGTAAGTAGTTTCACAGACGAATTGTAGAAAAAATACCCAATGCTCAGTCGTGGTCGTCGGAGCAGCCAATTCATGCTTAGTTTGAGAAGAAAGGTGAGCAGCACACCTTAGCTAACAGTCTGAGCTGCTGCCAGCAGCAAGTAGGATTCATTTCAGGACAACACAGATTAATTATTAACCGAAGTTCATTAAAGTTATCACCGACAATCATTTGACTATCAGACGTCGCAGTAAAAACAGTTCTACTTTCTATCGATATTTCACTCCTTCCCCAGTGATGAATATTTGGTATCAGTGGATAGCTCTGGATCTCAGGATTATTAAGATGCTACTGTCATTGCTCTATCTGAAAAACTGATGGCAACAGAATTAAAAAACTCCAACATTAACATCAAGTGATCTTGGGTAATAATAGATCAAATAAAACTGAGAATATTCCAATTTTAAAGCATAATGAATGATGACAAACTCAGAGTCTGATTATTATGATCTACTGTTGGTGCATATGAGTCAGATTTGATGTTTTAAAATAAGCTATATTATCTTGGAAAAATTGCTATATTTTATAATGGTGATAATGCTACAATAATTAATTATGAAACTGTCATATGATAACCTGATAGCTGATTTTGCAGCTAGGAAATGCAGGCATGTGCCTCTGTAGGGCCTCTGACAACTGATGGTAGTGAAAATGTTTGTAATATAATTTTATAGAATAGCAGAATGGTCTCTTTATAGAGATGTAAAGTCCCTCTGTTGAGTAAATTCTACTGTGCAGTTATGTATGGTTATTTGCAGTTTAAAATTTACACTTTAAAATTCATACTTCAGAAAAGTCATACTTATACTGTTATTTGAACCTTAAACAATTTTTTGCACTTTTCAAGAAATTCTGAATGGTTGTTATTCCTTTGGTGGTGGTGGGTGGGTGGTTGTCTTTTATGACAAGTCCCACAATGTTCTGTAATATTACAAATAGCACTAAAATGTTACAAAAACTTCTAGAATATTCCCATCCTTGAAAAAGCAAAATATCTTTTTAAAAACATGCAATATTAGTACAAATGTTCTCTCATGCACTCAACCTATTTATGGCAGCCATTCTAGCACAATTACAAAATAAATTGCAAACAAATGTGTTCCAAGTGGAATCTAACATTGCGTGTTAATGTAATTTAATATGCATAAGCCTTTTCCATGTTGACATCACAACCCGCACATCCAGCACCCATCTTAACTAGTTCCGGCGCCATTGTACCTCTTAAGCAGACAGTGAACCTCCATTGCCAAAAATACGGCTACGTGTATGTGTAAAAGCTGCTTATTGGGTTTGAACTGATTTTGAGGGTGGCACACAAGGATTTTGCTGCACATGTGGCAAGAGCGCATCTTTAGTGCATAGCATATGTTTGCTGAGAGTGACGAAAGGCTGTAAAGGAAAGTTTGTGCAGAAAACCTATATATAGAGATTGTTTATACATGTTTTAATTGCTAACCTCAGTCATGTGGTTGCTCATTTAGAGTACTCCAAATTCTTTAACATTTAAACAATGTTAAGAAGAAATATGAAATGCTGAAGACTTTTTGTGTTTCATTAACAGTGCTCATGAAAACTAAAAAAAATATGTTGCTAATCTTATACAAGCTAATCTGTAAATACTAATGGATAAAAATTCAACCTGATCTTATGATGAAAAAGCTAAAATAGTGTTTGTTTTTTTCCCTGAAAGAGATGAATGTACATATGTACATTTTATGTGATGTTGATTTTGTTCGTCACTGCAGTTCTGACTTGAAATGTCTGTTGAGTGGCACTATAACTATAATGCTCCATGATGTTTTAAAATAAGGTACCATCCAAAAGTATGAACAAAAGTGAATGTGATGAAAAACACAAGCATGCCGTTTTAGCTTGTTTTTTAATCTCACATCTTTCAGCTCTTTCGTTATGAGTCATGTTTTTAAGGGGAATCGTACCCAAGGACTCCACATCCTAAGTCCAACTTTGGGCAGGCTGAGCTACCGAGCAAGCTTGTTGCATTTTAATGAGTGAAATAAGTATTTAACCCCTTCGCAAAATGTGACTTAGTACTTGGTGGTAAAACCCTTGTTGGCAGTCACAGAAGTCAGACGTTTCTTGTAGTTGGCCACCAGGTTTGCACACTTCCAGGAGGGATTTTGTCCCACTGAGATCTACTTATAGTATTCTGTACATTGTTTGTTGTATGTTGTGTTTAACTTGAAAAAACACAATAAACATAATGTTAAAAAAAAGAGTGTTTTTCTGGATTTTTTTTCTTCTGGATTATAGACAGATCATTTCTTTGTCAGTGGGCAAACATACAAAATCAGCAGGGGATAATTTTTTTCCTTACTGTAAGTCATCCAAAACTTCAGACATGTACTTTGGATGATTTTTGTTTTTTATGACTAGCAGTGTTGGGCAGTAACTAGTTACTAGTAACTAGTACTAGTAACTAGTTACAGTAATAATTTTACTTTTTGTAACTAATTACTAATACGATTTCAGTAATAACATTACAGTTACCATCCAATAAACAGCTCGTTATTCGGTTATTTTTGATGCTTCACCCATACTCATTTGAAATCCAACAATCCAACAATTCCTAGATTTAGTTTAATAATTTTCATGACTCGCACAGGCGCATGAAGTCACCAGTGCATCAGGCAAGGTTGGAATATGGAAAAGCTTACTTTCAGCAAATGGAAATATTGCCATTACATTGAATTTGTCAGGAGAGAAGATGATCTGAACACTGTGTAAATTGTGGAATTATGGAAATTGTGGCATTACTTTACTCTGGCCACATCCCTATGATCCCAATATAAATTAAATTATTATAATTAAAAATAAAACATTTTCTTGGTATATGGGTAACTGAAAGATTATAACTATAATTAGCTTCAAGCTACACATGATATTTAATACAACGGTTTAACTTAAAAGTCACTCTTAATCACCACTGAGTGTTTGTAATAACTTTTGACTGTGATCCAATGTGGATTTTGGACAAATGATGAGGCAGAAATATATTGCTTGTAACATTTTGGAATAATTTTATGGGGAAGCAATTACAACTGTGGGCGTCAAGGAAAAGTAATATAACTATTAGTGTAACTGATTACTGTTGCTAGAAAGTAATAAGTAAAATAATATTACTTTTGAAAAGAGTAATTAGTAACGAGTAATATTTTTTTTTTTTTTTTTTTTTTTTAAGTAACGAGCCCAACACTGATGACTAGTCTCACAATGTTCTGGAATGTTCCAAAATGTACTAAAAGAATATTTTGGATGTTCCCATCCAAAAAAAGCAAAATATCTTTTTTTAAAAACATGCTAAATTAGTACAAAGTCCCCATGTTTTTGCTCATGCACTTAACCTATTCACAGCAGCCATTCTACCAAAATTGCAAAACAAATTGCAAACAAATGTGTTCCAAGTCTAATTGGAGTCTAACATTGTGTGTTATTGTGATTTAATATGCATAAGATGTTTCCATGTTGAATCACAACCCGTACATCCAGAACACATCCTAACTAGTTCCGGCGCCACTATATGCCCTAAACACTTTTAATACAAAGTGATACTTAGTGTGTGTATGCATATTATGTTTTTCCATTGAGCTATAAACGAGACAAATAATGCATGGATCAGGCTGAAGTGGTGCTCCGCCCTTGTGTATAGCATTTGATTCTGAGCCGAAAGTGGCTGAATGTACAGAACAGATCTTTATCAGAGCAAAGTCTGGAGGTGGTTACAGAGTCAAGCCATAGGAAACCAGACAGACTTCATAATATCTTTGAGATAACATACCGATCACATACAGTCCACACACACATGCACACCACAAATTTCTTTATCAGTCTCCTATATCTCCCACCACCCACCTGTGCGGAGGAGAAACCATTATGTAGTTTCAGTTTTAGCTTTCCGTTCTCCTCCTCCGCCCATCAACCCCTGTGACAGCAGAGATTTTCGCGGGATCTTGTCCATCTGAAAACATGTGGTAAGCCTTGTGGAATGTTTTAAATGGCTCCCAGATGTGAATGTTAGAGAGCTTTAACCCTTTCCCAACACCCTCCCAGGAGAACGACAAATTCGGCAGAATGAATCGCCACAACCGCTCTAGATGCTAATTAGCCTTTATGCTGCTCTAAAAGCGTCACATCACGTGTCTGGCTACGATGCTTCTACACATCAGCGTCTGGCTTGTTTTATGCGGCCTGTGATAAAAGTATTTTGCTTTTATGCGTGTTTGTGCTACTAAGTAGTCTGCAAATTGAGGCAGTAAAAAGCTACTTTACATCTCCAGGCGCTGACTCTGGGCTGCTAAGAGCTGACTGATGACAGAGGCTTACCCACAATCCCTTTCCACATCAGCAGTCTCCATTGTGCTCTCTTTTTTGTATTTCCTTTTATGAGCCATCTTTCTGGCACTGTGCATGTCTTCAAACTTATAGATAGAGCCACAAAGAATCTGCACACACAGATTTCAGAATTATTGGAACGTCTGCAACAAATCATTTTAGTCTCTTCACCAGCGTCAGGGAAGCTACTTTGAAACTGTATATTAGCAGACTACTAGAGCTACAAGCTATTCATCAATTAAAACTACTGTCATGCTATCCTCACTGCTACGGGGTGTGGGGATCTAAAATCAGCCTATATTGAATGGATGTTCCTAGCTGGTTTAAGCTGGTCAATCTAGTCCCCCAGCCTGGCCAAGCTGGTGTTCAGCTGGTTTTAGTTGGTTGGTCATTTAGTTTTCCAGTCCCAGTCCCAGTGGCCAAGACCAGCTATGACCAGGCTGGAAGACCATCTAAAACTAGTCAACCAGCTTAGGTTGGTTTTATTAAATAAAATAAATAATAATAACAATAATGAATAAATAAATAAAATGAAACATTCATGTTTCATGATGAATTGTTCAAAAAATATCTATTATAGGCATTTAGAAAATTAATAGTGTAACAAGGGAGGTCTGGAGACTGACGTGTGGATCCAAACGCAGGTTTTATTAGAAGACGTGGTCAAACAGACAGGGTCAAACACCAGCAAACAACAGCAGCAGAGATAATCCAGAGAGTAGTCCAGAAAACAGGCGTGGGTCAGAAACCAAATGGGCAGTCAGAGAAAAGGAACACAAATGAAACAAATGAACAAAACAAGGCTAAACTAAGACTAAAACTAGAAAACAAAACCAGGAATAAACTAGGAAAATGCTTGGTATGGTTAGCTAGGAGCAAAACTCAATGCGGTGTGTGTGTGTGCTGAACTTGCTTTTATGGCTGACAGACAGGAAGTAACCAGCGAAGCAGCAGAGGGAGCAGCAACAGTCAGAGAGGGGCAAGGGCTCCCTCTGCTGGCCTGGTGTGACATAGCCCCTCCCCAAGGAGCGGCTTCCAGACGCTCCAACAGAAACAACAGAAAAACAGTCCAGGGGAGCGGTGGAGGGGGAGCAAGGAAACAAAGGGGGGCCAGGTCCACGTGGCAGTGGGGGAGCAGGGGCCCACCAGGGCGGAGCAGACGGAGCGGGAGCCCACCAGGGCGGAGCAGACGGAGCAGGAGCCCACCAGGGCGGAGCAGGAGGCGCAGAAGCCCTCCAGGGCGGAGCAGGAGGCGCAGGAGCCCTCCAGGGTAGAACAGGAGGCGCAGGAGCCCTCCAGGGCGGAACAGGAGGCGCAGGAGCCCTCCAGGGCAGAACGGGAGGCGCAGGAGCCCTCCAGGGCGGAACGGGAGGTCGCGTCATGGACTGGGACCTGGGGAGAGCAGAGACAGAGGAGGCAGACAGAGCAAGGAGAGAAGCAGAGAGTTCATGGGAGCACGCTGCCTCCATAGCCATGACAGGGCAGACAGGGAGCCTAGGCGGACCTGGCAGAGCAGGGAACCTTGGCGGAGCAGGCAGAGCAAGGAGCCTAGAAGGTGCAGGCAGAGCAGGGAACCTTGACGGTGCAGGCAGAGCAGGGAGTTCCACTATGAACGCCACCTCCGAAAGAGGTATAGGCGCAGCGGACATGTGGACAGATGAGGCCTCTGTAGCAGACTCGTGAACAGACTCAGGAACAGACGAGGCCTCTGGAACGCAGTGTGCAGCCCATACACTCAAAATGGCAATTGCCATCACAGGTAGTACGGTGGTTAATGGGAGGCCCATCGGGTTTGAGGGCGTGTGGCTTGGGAGCATTGGCTCTGCGTGGCTTGAGAGTGTTGGCTCTGCGTGGCTTGGGAGTGAAGGCTCTGGATGCTCGGGGGAGACGTGACTTGGTTCTGGAGGCTCGGGTGAGACGTGACATGGCTCTGAACGTTCGGGCGAGACGTGACTTGGCCTTAGTGCAACAGCTGTGACTTGACTTGGTTCTGAGGGAACAGCTGTGGCTTGACTTGGCTCGGAGGGAACTGCTGAGACTTGACTTGGCTCTGAAGGAGCAGCAGTGACTTGACTTGGCTCGGAGGGAACTGCTGAGACTTGTCTTGGCGTGGCTGGAACGGCTGTGATGTGACTAGACGTTGAAGGAGCGGCTGCTTGACTTGACTCAGGCGGAGCTGCTTGACTTGACTCAGGTAGAGCTGCTTGACCCGACTCAGGAACCTCAGCCATTACGTTACCAGACTTTGCAGGAGTAGCAGCTGTGGCATGCTCTGACTTGGCAGGAACGGCAGCTGTAACGTGACGTGACTCTGTGGGAACAGCAGCTGGTGCAGGCTCAGGAGAAGCAGACATGACGTTCACAGGCTGTGGTTTGATTGACGTGACGTGAGCGGGCTCTAGCTTGGCAGATGTGACGTTAGCCGGCGCTGGCTTGGCAGACGTGACATTGGCGGACGCTGGTTTGGCAGACATGACGTTAGCTGGCGTTGGCTTGACAGACGTGACATTAGCAGTCGCTGGCTCGGCTGACGTGGTGTTAACAGATGCTGGCTTGGCTGACGTAGCATTAGCAGGTGCTGGCTTGGCTGACGTGGCTTTAGCAGTCGTTGACTTGGCTGATGTGGTGTTAGCAGATGCTGGCTTGGCTGATCTGACGTTAGTGGCCACTGGCTGGGCAGACGCTGACAGTAAGAGACCGACTGTTCGGCAGCCCTCTTTGAGACAGGCTCTGGTGCGGTGGCCATCTTTGCAACAGGCTCTGGCGTGGCGGCCATCTTGTGCAGTAGCTCTGGCGTGGCGGCCATCTTGATCGGGAACTCAGGAACGGAGTCCATTTTGTGAACGGGCTTTGGGACAGCGGCCATCTTGTGAGCAGACTCGGGAAGGACGGCCATCTTGGTCGGGGACGCAGGAACGGCAGCCATCTTGTGAACTGTCTCTGGAAGGGCGGCCATTGTGTGAACAGGCTCTAGAAGGGCAGCCATCTTGTGAACAGACTCGGGAAGGGCAGCCATCTTGTGAACAGGCTCAGGAAGGGCGGCCATCTTGTGAGCAGACGCGGGAAGGACGGCCATCTTGGTTGGGGACTCAGGAACGGACGCCATCTTGCGTGCAGACTCTGGAAAGGCGGCCATCTTGTGAACGGGCTTTGGGCTAGCAGATATCCTGTGCTATGGCTCTGGGCTAGCAGACATCTTGTGCTGTGGCTCTGAGCTAGCAGATATCTTGTGCTGTGGCTCTTCTAAAACACCCACAGTTAACGGAGAGCCACATAGCAACAACGCATACTGCATATAGTCCTTTAGTGAGCATTTAAATCCCCCTCCAAGCAGCATTGATCTGGTTGGCTCATTAAGTCCAAAACAAAACAAATCCTTAAGCCACACCTCATCATAAAAGGGCACTTGATAGGAAAGCTTACAGAATTGGCGAACATACCCTTCAATGGAAAAATCTCCTTGTCGTAGATGCAGTAGTTGTTCGACTGGGTCCATGGTCTGGCTGGTTGCTGAATAAAGCTGCTGGATCCGGGTTTGGCGAAGTGTTCTGTAACAAGGGAGGTCTGGAGACTGACGTGTGGATCCAAACGCAGGCTTTATTAGAAGACGTGGTCAAACAGACAGGGTCAAACACCAGCAAACAACAGCAGCAGAGATAATCCAGAGAGTAGTCCAGAAAACAGGCGTGGGTCAGAAACCAAATGGGCAGTCAGAGAAAAGGAACACAAATGAAACAAACGAACAAAACAAGGCTAAACTAAGACTAAGACTGAAACTAGAAAACAAAACCAGGAATAAACTAGGAAACACGGAGACTAGGAAACTGGGAAAATGCTTGGTATGGTTAGCTAGGAGCAAAACTCAATACTTCGCGGTGTGTGTGTGCTGAACTTGCTTTTATGGCTGACAGACAGGAAGTAACCAGCAAAGCAGCAGAGGGAGCAGCAACAGTCAGAGAGGGGCAAGGGCTCCCTCTGCTGGCCTGGTGTGACAAATAGGGTGGTTTTTAATTTCATGTTGACTTAAAAGAGAAGTTCACTTCCAAAATGAAAATTTCCTGATAATTTACTCACCCTTATCTCATCCAAATTCATGTCTTTCTTTCTTCAGTTTAAAAGAAATTAAGGTTTCTGAGGAAAACATTCCAGGATTTTTCTCCATAGTGGACTTCAATGTTGGCCAACAGATTGAAGGTCCAAACTGCAGTTTCAATACAGCTTCAAAGGGCTCTGTACATGATCCCAGCTGATGAATTAGAATCTTATCTAGTGACAACCTGTCATTTTCTATAAAAAATACAATTTTATATACTGTTTAACCACAAATGCTCACATTTGTGCACTAGTTCAGCCTCAGACATTATGCAATCACGCATGTGTGACATAGGGAGAAGTACCAACATGCAAAGAAAGTCAAATGCCCTTTACAGAAAAAAAGGGTAAAACAACGATGTTGGACAATTTTGAAGTTGGAGGAGAAAAAGAGATGTTTTTGCCCTACCCTACCTTTTTTAATCGAAGTACACAGATGAAGAACTAACCACATGTGATTACGCAATGCGTAAAGACGTATGCGCAACGCTGAGCTAGTGCAAGACATGCATTTGTGGTTAAAAGGTATATGCATTTTTATTTATTTTTTCAAATGGCCAATCGTTTCGCTAGATAAGACCCTTCTTGGCTGGGATTGTGTAGAGCCCTTTGAAACTGCATTGAAACTGCAATTTGGACCTTCAAGCTGTTGGCCACCACTGAAGTTCAAAAAACGTAATTTCTTTGCGACTAAAGAAAGAAAGACATGAACATCTTGGAAGACATGGGGGTGAGTAAATTATCAGGAAATTTTTATTCTGGAAGTGAACTTCTCCTTTAAGTTACTTATGTCACTATGTCTATTTTGGTAGTTGGAATGTATGAAATGTTTAGTTTAGGTGCTTTGCTATGTAGCTGATCTCTTGTGCAAAGCTTCGGAATGGACTTCCAGATCTTCACGCCACTTCTGCCACTGCTGTGGTACTTTATTGTGACACATTCAGAGCAGCATAAAGGCTAATTAGCATCTAGAGCGGCTGTGGTGATTTATTCTGCCGAATTTGTTGTTCTCCTGGGAGGGTGTTGGGAAAGGGTTAAAGCTGTCTAACATTCACATTTAACTGCAAATGACTTTTCCAACATGACTACGCAATGCATAAAGATGCACATGCACATTGCTGAGCTAGTGCAAGATAAGCATTTGTGGTTAAAAAGTATATGCAGTTTTTTTTTTTTTTTTTTAAGAAAATGGCCAATTGTTTCACTAGATAAGACCCTTATTCCTTGGCTGGGATTGGGTAGAGCCCTTTGAAACTGCACTGAAACTGCAATTTGGACCTTCAACCTGTTGGCCACCACTGAAGTCCATTATATTGAAAAAAAATTCTGGAATGTTTTCCTCAAAAAACGTAATTTCTTTGCGACTGAAGAAAGAAAGACATGAACATCTTGGATGACGTGGGGGTGAGTAAATGTTCACTCTGTGAGTGAACTTCTCCTTTAACTTACTAATGTCACTACTTTGTTCATTGTGATGGTTGGCATGTGTGAAATGTTTAGTTTAGGTGCTTTGCTATGCAGCTGATCTCTTGTGCAAAGCTTTGGAATGGACTTCCAGACCTTCATGTCACTTCTGCCACTGCTGTGGCACTTTATTGTGTATCTGTCACTTTCCCATTCATGGATTAAACTTTATCCTGGTCTGAACCACACATCTAGAAACATCATATTTAGCTCTAGAGCATTTTTCCTCAAAGCATTAGTTGTGTTCGAAACCTAGTGAGCTGCCTTGATGTCTAAATATAAAGCATCTACGGAAACTGAAATGGAAGGTTATGATGGTTTTGAAACACTCTGCCTAAGCAGGAATTCCAACCTTCATGTAAAAGACAATCCTTATAGTTTATTCCAGAGGTTGGTTTTAGCTTGTTGCTAAGCTAACAAAGCATGTTTTAATTATCCAATGTAGGCTCATTGGAAAGAGTGCTTCTATCACAAAATTATATCACTTTTCGCAACACTTTCAAAATGAAATATTCAGAGGGGGGCAATAAAAGGGTTTTAAGTTATATCTGAAAAAGTTGAATGTGAATCTGGCAACAATAAGTATGCTGGTAGTTATACATATCACGGTGGGTGGCACGGAAAGGTTAATGTTCTACAGTGTATAAAAAATAACATACTACAAACAATAGTGTTAACTAAAGCTGGATAAAAGCATATTTACTGAAGCAGCCATTCCATTTAAGAGCTCTTTTATCATGACTAGCATTTAACAGGATTTGTACCAGAGCACTCTGCATTATAAGTAGGCTACCATGTGAGCTACCAAGCAAATTTATCATGTTTACAGTTTACATCATGTGTGTTGTAAATGTCAAAATGTATTTGTTTGCAAATCATGTACTATGGTCATAGTGTTTTAAGGTCATTCTATTGTGCAAAGCGCTGCAGGAAAATAAATTGATAGCTTACCATGGTCTCTGCCTCTAGTGTTCATTTAAACTGGAAACTGCAGTGAATTGTATGTATAGGTACACATTTGGAGTTTTGCATAAATGAGCCTATGTTGTTATAATCAACATTAAACAACATCTTGGTTGAATTTTTTACTTCTCGCTCCTCATGGCAGTGCATTCTGGGATAGCCTTATCTGTTCAGTTATGTTATCTGCAAATACATGCTAGCTTAACTTTTGGTCAAAATGAAGCAGCATCTTATTTTCTGCTTACAACTCCCTTTATATTGGAAGCATGCCAACAATGCCTTAAAAATGATGTATGGATACACTGGATTTGGAACAGAACTATTGTTTCTGGTACACATTATAAACATATAAAAGGCTTGCCATATTTCTTGTTTGAAGCATGAAAGAGCCCTACTGTACTGCTGTAGAGAACAGAACATGCTGAACTGTTGTTGCAGACAGTGAATCATACTGAGTAATTTATATATGTCAGATGCAGTGACAACCAGACCAGAGGTTGATTACAAGGGTCCCTTTATGTATTTTCCTCGCTGATAGATTTTTGCCCCCTAATATCCCAGGTTTTTAATTAATTTATTGATTTATTGGATTATTCATCATTTTCTAAAATGATTATTGAGTTGCACATTTTGGCATCCAGACACTGGACATTGGATTTAAATTTAAATTTAAATTACAGGAAGGTGAATTTCCTGAATTGCATTAATTGCTTTAGTCTGACACCAAGTTTTATGACAAAATCATAAATTAACTAATTCTGCCTTTTAATGCAGAATACATTCCATGTCCAATACTGTTAATATTTTCTAGCAGCTTTCTAAAATGAAATGCCTTTTTATTGATTATTTACTGTTGTGCTTGGCAAATAATATTAAACATGCTCTTACACGTCCATAAATGGATGTATAGATATTTCTATACCTGTCACTTTCAGCACTGATAGTAGTTTTTATTTGAAATATCCATTTGTTATATATACATTGATACTATTCATACTGAAAATGAAATTTGAAACTACACTTTTGGTTCCTCAGATTAAAATTACATTTTAAAATTCAATTCAAATTCTAAAAATTCTCAGTGCTTTTTGTTTGCATAGCCTCTATGTCCAGTGGCAAAATAGCAGTGCTTCAGTCTTTCCTAGAACTGAGAATTAAGTTCTTGGAGTTCTGCTGTCTGTTTTGAAAAGAATCAGGTCAGATGAGCACTGAGGTTTTGTAATGATTTTCAGCCATGTGGTAAAAGATTTGAGTGCTGAGAAAGAGAGGGCCTGGAGAGGTTGAGGGAGGTAAACTAATAGCGTCACTGCTCTGGGGGTGGAGACATGGAGCTGATAGATATCCTGCAAGCAACAAACTCAAGTGACCCCATTCTCTGCTCGCTCTCGCTCTCTCGTCTTGGCTCAGTGCTCTGTGAAGCAGTTGTCCAACACACTAGTAGTTGTGCCAGCCAGGCTGCTTTCTGGACTGAGGCTTTTTATTAGGAGACGTAATCATTTAGTGCTGCCGACTCCAGGAAAATCAAACATGTAAGCAGAGTTAAAATTCAAAGGGTCCCTGTGCAGTTTGCACTTCTCACTGCTCCCTACACTATAGAAATATATATTACATACTTATTACATACTTATATTTATGCATAATTTATGTATGCATGTAACAAAAACATGATTGTAAGAGATAAATGCTCTAAACTGAATAAATATACTGAAATACAATATGTTCTTTGTACCTGCCAAATGTTTATTTAATCAAAAATACAGTAAAACTGCCATATTGTGAAATATTATTACAGCTAAAATAACTGTTAAATATATTTTAAAATGTAATTTATGTAATAACAAATTCGAATTAAAGCTGCAAGCAGCGATGAACGGGCCCTCGCACACGGGCTCACCGCCAACCGGTGGCTTTAGGAACACAGCAAATGGTGGGTAGTATGCTTTTAATACAGTAAAAATAGGAGAAATATGTCAAAGTCACTTAAATGTGCCAAATTTCCTGGTGCCAGCTGGTGGCGCTATGCCTATAACTGATTATTGACATGTAGATGTGTTCAGGCCACCACTTTCATCAAACATATGAAGTTTGGTGCAGATTGACCTTGGTATGTTTGAGTTAGTGAAAGATATGATATATCCTGCTGCCAACAGGTGGCGCTATGATAATATCTGAATATTGGTCTTTAGGTGTCTTCAGGCCAGGACTCTCACCAAACCTGTGAAGTTTGAGGCAGATATGACATTTTATGGCTGAGTTATAACAACTTCTATGTCCATGGCAAAACATTAAACTTTGTCATGCAGCCACAGACACGCCCTTTAACGAAAACTCAAGATCTTCGCAATTTAACATCTTTAAGGCCTCTAGATCAGATTGACCAAATATAATGTTGATATCATTAAATCTCTAGGAGGAGTTTGATACAAGTCATTTCCTGTTGCCAACAGGTGGCGCTGTGATTATAATAGAATATTGGCTTTCAGATTGGTTCAGGCCAGGACTCTTATCGAACATGTGAAGTTTGAGGCAAATCGGACATTTTATGGCTGAGTTATAACAAGGGTATTATTCATGGCGAGACCTCGAAATTTGCCAGGCCGCCACGGACATGCCCTTCAACGAAAACTCAAGATCTTCGCAATTTAACATCGCTAAAGCCTTTTTATTAGACTGTCCGATTTTGGTGTTGATCTGATAAAATCTCTTGGAGGAGTTTGTTGCAGAGTACAGCATGACACTTCCTGTTGCCAGCAGGTGGCGCTATGATTATAACTGAATATGGATATGTAGATGTCATCAGGTCAGGAGTGTTATCACACTTGTGAAGTTTGGGACAGATGGGACATTTTATGCCTAAGTTATAGCAACTTCCTTTTTCATGGCGAAACATCGAAATTTGCGAGGCCGCCATGGACACGCCCTCCGATGAAAACTCTAGATCTTCACAATTTAACGTCACAAAGGGCTTTAGATTAGACTCACCAAATTTGCTGTTGATCGGAGTAAATCTCTAGGAGGAGTTCGTTCAAGTACGACGCCTGAAAATGGCAAAAATGACACAAATTTTGCTAAGAAAATTAATAATAACCGACTTCCTGTTGGGTTTCAGATTTTGTCCCAGGAGGCTTTTTTGTAGGTATTGGTGAGTTACATGTGTGTACCGATTTTCATGCATGTACGTGAATCATAGCTGAAAGCGCACACCGCGGAACGTGTAAAGGTGGCGCTATCGAGCCGTTTTGCCACACCCATCTCTGAAACCCATATCAGACATCCATTTTCGCCAGGTTTGATGTGTGTGCAAAGTTTCATGAGTTTTCGGGTATGTTTAGGCCCTCAAAAATGCGATTCATTCCGGAGAAGAAGAATAATAATAATAATTAAAGCTGCAAGCAGCGATGAACGGGCCCTCGCACACGGGCTCACCGCCGACCGGTGGCTTTAGGAACACAGCAAATGGTGGGTAGTATGCTTTTAATACAGTAAAAATAGGAGAAATATGTCAAAGTCACTTAAATGTGCCAAATTTCCTGCTGCCAACTGGTGGCGCTATGCCTATAACTGATTATTGGCATGTAGATGTGTTCAGGCCACCACTTTCATCAAACATATGAAGTTTGGTGCAGATTGACCTTGGTATGTTTGAGTTAGTGAAAGATATGATATATCCTGCTGCCAACAGGTGGCGCTATGATAATATCTGAATATTGGCCTTTAGGTGTCTTCAGGCCAGGACTCTTACCAAACCTGTGAAGTTTGAGGCAGATCGGACATTTTATGGCTGAGTTATAACAACTTCTATGTCCATGGCGAAACATCAAACTTTGTCACGCCGCCACGGACACGCCCTTTAACGAAAACTCAAGATCTTCGCAATTTAACATCTCTAAGGCCTCTAGATCAGACTGACCAAATATAATGTTGATATCATTAAATCTCTAGGAGGAGTTTGATACAAGTCATTTCCTGTTGCCAACAGGTGGCGCTGTGATTATAATAGAATATTGGCCTTCAGATGTGTTCAGGCCAGGACTCTTATCGAATATGTGAAGTTTGAGGCAAATCGGACATTTTATGGCTGAGTTATAACAAGTTTTATATCCATGGCGAGACCTCGAAATTTGTCAGGCCGCCACGGACACGCTCTTTACCGAAAACTCAAGATCTTCACAATTTAACATCACTAAGGCCTTTATATTAGACTGACCGATTTTGGTGTTGATCTGTATAAATCTCTAGGAGGAGTTGGTTGTAGAGTACAGCATGACACTTCCTGTTGCCAGCAGGTGGCGCTATGACTATAACTGAATATGGATATGTAGATGTCATCAGGTCAGGAGTGTTATCACACATGTGAAGTTTGGGACAGATCGGACATTTTATGCCTAAGTTATAGCAACTTCCTTTTTCATGGCGAAACATCGAAATTTGCGAGGCCGCCACGGACACGCCCTTCGATGAAAACTCTAGATCTTCACAATTTAACGTCACAAAGGGCTTTAGATTAGACTCACCAAATTTGCTGTTGATCGGAGTAAATCTCTAGGAGGAGTTCGTTCAAGTACCACGCCTGAAAATGGCAAAAATGACACAAATTTTGCTAAGAAAATTAATAATAACCGACTTCCTGTTGGGTTTCGGATTTTGTCCCAGGAGGCTTTTTTGTAGGTATTGGTGAGCTACATGTGTGTACCGATTTTCATGCATGTACGTGAATCATAGCTGAAAGCGCACACCGCGGAACGTGTAAAGGTGGCGCTATCGAGCCGTTTTGCCACACCCATCTCTGAAACCCATATCAGACATCCATTTTCGCCAGGTTTGATGTGTGTGCAAAGTTTCATGAGTTTTCGGGTATGTTTAGGCCCTCAAAAATGCGATTCATTCCGGAGAAGAAGAATAATAATAATAATAATAAACGAAGCAGATCCAATAGGGTCCTCACACCATCGGTGCTCGGGCCCTAATTAAAGCTGCAAGCAGCGATGAACGGGCCCTCGCACACGGGCTCACCGCCGACCGGTGGCTTTAGGAACACAGCAAACGGTGGGCAGTATGCTTTTAATACATTAAATGTAGGAAAAATAGATCAAAGTCACTTAAATGTGCCAAACTTCCTGCTGCCAGCTGGTGGTGCTATGCCTATAACTGCTTAATGGCATGTAGATATGTTCAGACCAGCACTTTCATCAAACATATGAAGTTTGGTGCAGATTGACCTTGGTATGTGTGAGTTAGTGCAAGATATGATATATCCTGCTGCCAATAGGTGGCGCTATAATAATATCTGTATATTGGCCTTTAGATGTCTTCAGGCCAGGACTTTTACCAAACCTGTGAAGTTTGAGGCAGATCGGACATTTTATGGCTGAGTTATAACAACTTTTATGTCCATGGCGAAACATCAAACTTTGTCAGGCCGCCACGGACACGCCCTTTAACGAAAACTCAAGATCTTCACAATTTAACATCTCTAAGGCCTCTAGATCAGACTGACCAAATATAATGTTTATATCCTTAAATCTCTAGGAGGAGTTTGGTACAAGCCATTTCCTGTTGCCAACAGGTGGCGCTGTGATTATAATAGAATATAGGCCTTCAGATTGGTTCAGGCCAGGACTCTTATCGAACATGTGAAGTTTGAGGCAAATCGGACATTTTATGGCTGAGTTATAACAAGTTTTATATCCATGGCGAGACCACGAAATTTGCCAGGCCGCCACGCACACGCCCTTCAACGAAAACTCAAGATCTTCACAATTTAACATCGCTAATGCCTTTTTATTAGACTGACCGATTTTGGTGTTGATCTGATTAAATCTTTTGGAGGAGTTTGTTGCAGAGTACAGCATGACACTTCCTGGTGCCAGCAGGTGGCGCTATGATTATAACTGAATATGGGCATGTAGATGTCTTCAGGTCAGGAGTGTTATCACACATGTGAAATTTGGGGCAGATCGGACATTTTATGCCTAAGTTATAGCAACTTCCTTTTTCATGGCGAAACATCGAAATTTGCGAGGCCGTCACGGACACGCCCTCCGATGAAAACTCTAGATCTTCACAATTTAACGTCGCAAAGGGCTTTAGATTAGACTCACCAAATTTGGTGTTGATCGGAATAAATCTCTAGGAGGAGTTCGTTCAAGTATGACACCTGAAAATGGCAAAAATGACACAAATTTTGCTGAGAAAATTAATAATAACCGACTTCCTGTTGGGTTTCGGATTTTATCTCAAGAGGCTTTTTTGTAGGTATTGGTGTGTTACATGTGTGTACCGATTTTTGTGCATGTACGATAATCACAGCTGAATGCGCACACTGCGGAACGTGTAAAGGTGGCGCTATTGAGCCATTTTGCCACACCCACTTCTGCAACCCATATCAGACTTCCATTTTCGCCAGGTCTGATGTGTGTGCAAAGTTTCGTTAGTTTTCGGGTATGTTTAGGCCCTCAAAAATGCGATTCATTCCGGATAAGAATAATAATAATAATAATTAAAGCTGCAAGCAGCGATGAACGGGCCCTCGCACACGGGCTCACCGCCGACCGGTGGCTTTAGGAACACAGCAAATGGTGGGTAGTATGCTTTTAATACAGTAAAAATAGGAGAAATATGTCAAAGTCACTTAAATGTGCCAAATTTCCTGCTGCCAGCTGGTGGCGCTATGCCTATAACTGATTATTGGCATGTAGATGTGTTCAGGCCACCACTTTCATCAAACATATGAAGTTTGGTGCAGATTGACCTTGGTATGTTTGAGTTAGTGAAAGATATGATATATCCTGCTGCCAACAGGTGGCGCTATGATAATATCTGAATTTTGGCCTTTAGGTGTCTTCAGGCCAGGACTCTTACCAAACCTGTGAAGTTTGAGGCAGATCGGACATTTTATGGCTGAGTTATAACAACTTCTATGTCCATGGCGAAACATTAAACTTTGTCAGGCCGCCACGGACACGCCCTTTAACGAAAACTCAAGATCTTCGCAATTTAACATCTTTAAGGCCTCTAGATCAGAATGACCAAATATAATGTTGATATCATTAAATCTCTAAGAGGAGTTTGATACAAGTCATTTCCTGTTGCCAACAGGTGGCGCTGTGATTATAATAGAATGTTGGCCTTGAGATGTGTTCAGGCCAGGACTCTTATCGAATATGTGAAGTTTGAGGCAAATCGGACATTTTATGGCTGAGTTATAACAAGTTTTATATCCATGGCGAGACCTCGAAATTTGTCAGGCCGCCACGCACACGCCCTTTACCGAAAACTCAAGATCTTTACAATTTAACATCGCTAAAGCCTTTATATTAGACTGACCGTTTTTGGAGTTGATCTGTATAAATCTCTAGGAGGAGTTTGTTGTAGAGTACAGCATGACACTTCCTGTTGCCTGCAGGTGGCGCTATGACTATAACTGAATATGGGCATGTAGATGTCTTCAGGTCAGGAGTGTTATCACACATGTGAAGTGTGGTAAAGATCGGACATTTTATGCCTAAGTTATAGCAACTTCCTTTTTCATGGCGAAACATCGAAATTTGCGAGGCCGCCACGGACACGCCCTCCGATGAAAACTCTAGATCTTCACAATTTAACGTCACAAAGGGCTTTAGATTAGACTCACCAAATTTGGTGTTGATCGGAATAAATCTCTAGGAGGAGTTCGTTCAAGTATGACACCTGAAAATGGCAAAAATGACACAAATTTTGCTGAGAAAATTAATAATAACCGACTTCCTGTTGGGTTTCGGATTTTATCTCAAGAGGCTTTTCTGTAGGTATTGGTGTGTTACATGTGTGTACCGATTTTTGTGCATGTACGATAATCACAGCTGAATGCGCACACCGCGGAACGTGTAAAGGTGGCGCTATTGAGCCATTTTGCCACACCCACTTCTGCAACCCATATCAGATGTCCATTTTCGCCAGGTCTGATGTGTGTGCAAAGTTTCGTTAGTTTTCGGGTATGTTTAGGCCCTCAAAAATGCGATTCATTCCGGATAAGAAGAATAATAATAATTAAAGCTGCAAGCAGCGATGAACGGGCCCTCGCACACGGGCTCACCGCCGACCGGTGGCTTTAGGAAAACAGCAAACGGTGGGCAGTATGCTTTTAATACATTAAATGTAGGAAAAATAGATCAAAGTCACTTAAATGTGCCAAACTTCCTGCTGCCAGCTGGTGGCGCTATGCCTATAACTGATTATTGGCATGTAGATGTGTTCAGGCCAGCACTTTCATCAAACATATGAAGTTTGGTGCAGATTGACCTTAGTATGTTTGTGTTAGTGCAAGATATGATATATCCTACTACCAATAGGTGGCGCTATGATAATATCTGAATATTTGCCTTTAGATGTCTTCAGGCCAGGACTTTTACCAAACATGTGAAGTTTGAGGCAGATCGGACATTTTATGTCTGAGTTATAACAACTTCTATGTCCATGGCGAAACATCAAACTTTGTCAGGCCACCAAGGACACGCCCTTTGACGAAAACTCAAGATCTTCACAATTTAACATCTCTAAGGCCTCTAGATCAGACTGTCCAAATATAATGTTGATATCATTAAATCTCTAGGAGGAGTTTGGTACAAGTCATTTCCTGATGCCAACAGGTGGCGCTGTGATTATAATAGAATATTTGCCTTCAGATTGGTTCAGGCCAGGACTCTTATCAAACATGTGAAGTTTGAGGCAAATCGGACATTTTATGGCTGAGTTATAACAAGTTTTATATCCATGGCGAGACCTCGAAATTTGTCAGGCCGCCACGGACACGCCCTTTACCGAAAACTCAAGATCTTCACAATTTAACATCGCTAAGGCCTTTATATTAGACTGACCGATTTTGGTGTTGATCTGTATAAATCTCTAGGAGGAGTTGGTTGCAGAGTACAGCATGACACTTCCTGTTGCCTGCAGGTGGCGCTATGACTATAACTGAATATGGGCATGTAGATGTCTTCAGGTCAGGAGTGTTATCACACATGTGAAGTTTGGGACAGATCGGACATTTTATGCCTAAGTTATAGCAACTTCCTTTTTCATGGCGAAACATCGAAATTTGCGAGGCCGCCACGAACACGCCCTCTGATGAAAACTCTAGATCTTCACAATTTAACGTCACAAAGGGCTTTAGATTAGACTCACCAAATTTGGTGTTGATCGGAATAAATCTCTAGGAGGAGTTCGTTCAAGTATGACACCTGAAAATGGCAAAAATGACACAAATTTTGCTGAGAAAATTAATAATAACCGACTTCCTGTTGGGTTTCGGATTTTATCTCAAGAGGCTTTTTTGTAGGTATTGGTGTGTTACATGTGTGTACCAATTTTTGTGCATGTACGATAATCACAGCTGAATGCGCACACCGCGGAACGTGTAAAGGTGGCGCTGTCGAGCCATTTTGCCACACCCACTTCTGAAACCCATATCAGATGTCCATTTTCGCCAGGTTTGATGTGTGTGCAAAGTTTCGTTAGTTTTCGGGTATGTCTAGGCCCTCAAAAATGCGATTCATTCCGGATAAGAAGAATAATAATAATAATAATAATAATAAACGGAGCAGATTCAATAGGGTCCTCACACCATCGGTGCTCGGGCCCTAATAAATATAGCTGCAAGCAGCAATTACGGGGCCAAGCACTTAAAGCGGAAAATGAGGCGCTAAGGATGGCAGGAACAGCAGACCAACTGCAACAATAAGTAAAAAGAAGCCAATTTAGGATGATTTTAGTCAAAACGACAGAAAAATGATGTAGAACACCTACTGATATGATTTAATGGCTTATTGGGTTTGACCAACAGGTGGCGCTGTTATCAAATCGATGTGGTGTGTTTAGTGTGAGGTGACAAACGTTCACACAAAGTTTGGTGTCATTATGTCAAAGTTTTCCAAAGATATAGCCTTAGAGTCATTTTCACATCAAGCCTAAAATTTATAGAGGTGCTGTACGAAAACGGTTTCAACTATCAACATGAAATCCATAACTTTTTGTCAGCACAGTCTGAAGATGATCTGACTCGATTTTGGTGAAAATCGGACAAACGGTCTAGGACTAGTTCGAAAAAGTAGGTTTTCAACATAAATCAAAATGGCGGACAGGGAGTTTGGCCAACTGTTGCATAATTGGTATCTATGTTGTCGGCATGACCCAAGGAATATTTTGAGACCAGTTTCATTACAATAGGCTAATGCTATCTACAGTTATTAGCATTTTTGTTCATTTTAAAACTAATGGTTAATGAATGCTTCATTACTCTTGACCAATAGGTGGCGCTGCTACCAAATTGATGTGGTGTAATCAGTGTGAGGTGGTAATGCCACATACCAAATTTGGTGCAAATATCTCAAAGCTTTGCAGAGATACAGCCTCCGATGCGCTTTGGCATCTTACCTGCAAATTCGTTGATGCGTTAAATGAAAACGGTTTCGAATATCGACACGAAATCCATAACTTTTTGTCAGCATGGTCTGAAGATGATCCGATTCAAATTTGGTGAAAATCCGACTAACAGTCTAGGAGGAGTTCGAAAAAGTAGGTTTTCTACATTCATCAAAATGGCGAACAGGAAGTTAGGCCAATTTTGGCATAATTGGTATCAATGTTCTCGGCCAGACCCAAGGAATATTTTGAGATCACTTTTATTACATTAAGCCATTTTTTTCAGAAGTTATTAGCATTTTTAGAAATTTCGTTATAACTTTTGACCACAAGGTGGCGCTGGCCCCAAAATTGGTATGTACATTCAGGGCATGGTGCCGAACATTTTTGTAATTATGGTCGAAACGATACGTTAATCTGTTCTCAAGATACAGCATTTTAAAGCTAAATTCAAAATGGCCGACACCCAAAATGGCTGACATGGGAAAATTGGATATGGTTCGACTCGGCATGCTCCTCCGAATCTAACGGGACCAGTTTCTAGATATTTGGCCAAAGCACTAAGAAGTTATAAGCAAAAATAGCCATTTTTCATATCTCCTGACCACTAGGTGGCACTGTGACGAAACACTGCAGGTAGCCTCAGGTCATGCTTGTTACAACACACACCAAGTTTGGTCTCAATAAGACAAACCGTTGCGGAGATATGGCCTCACATCCGTTTTTGCGCACTTTTCGTAGAATTAATTAGCGCGTTATTCGAGAACGGTTTGTCCAATCAACTTGAATTCCATAACTTTTTGCCTGCATGGTCTGAAGATGATCTGAGCCAATTTTGGTGAAAATCAGACAAACCGTCTAGGACGAGTTCGAAAAAGTAGGTTTTATAAACAAAAAATTATAGAAAAAAAACTAAACCTTAGGATTTTTGAAATTTGGTGTTCATTCGACTCGGCATCACCCAAGGATTCAGGGAAAATTGGAATTTTGATTTTATGGCTTACGGTTCAAAAGTTATTAGCAAAAAGAAAGTGAAAGTTTGGACAAGTGGTGGCGCTAGAGAGTTTGAGTTAGAGACTCCAAACTTGCTATGGTTAATGTTGAGTCGGCCCTCTATCAGTGTGCCAAATTATACAACTTTCCCGCAAGCGGTTCTATGGGCTGCCATAGACTTGCGGCGGAATAATAATAATAATAAGAATTCTAACGGTTTCAATAGGTGCCTTCGCACCTTCGGTGCTTGGCCCCTAATTAAAGCTGCAAGCAGCGATGAACGGGCCCTCGCACACGGGCTCACCGCCGACCGGTGGCTTTAGGAACACAGCAAATGGTGGATAGTATGCTTTTAATACAGTAAAAATAGGAGAAATATGTCAAAGTCACTTAAATGTGCCAAATTCCCTGCTGCCAGCTGGTGGCGCTATGCCTATAACTGATTATTGGCATGTAGATGTGTTCAGGCCAGCACTTTCATCAAACATATGAAGTTTGGTGCAGATTGGCCTTGGTATGTTTGAGTTAGTGAAAGATATGATATATCCTGCTGCCAACAGGTGGCGCTATGATAATATCTGAATATTGGCCTTTAGGTGTCTTCAGGCCAGGACTCTTACCAAACCTGTGAAGTTTGAGGCAGATCGGACATTTTATGGCTGAGTTATAACAACTTCTATGTCTATGGCGAAACATCAAACTTTGTCACGCCGCCACAGACACGCCCTTTAACGAAAACTCAAGATCTTAGCAATTTAACATCTGTAAGACCTCTAGATCAGACTGACCAAATATAATGTTGATATCATTAAATCTCTAGGAGGAGTTTGATACAAGTCATTTCCTGTTGCCAACAGGTGGCGCTGTGATTATAATAGAATATTGGCCTTCAGATGTGTTCAGGCCAGGACTCTTATCTAATATGTGAAGTTTGAGGCAAATCGGACATTTTATGGCTGAGTTATAACAAGTTTTATATCCATGGCGATACCTCGAAATTTGTCAGGCCGCCACGGACACGCCCTTCAACGAAAACTCAAGATTTTCGCAATTTAACATCACTAAAGCCTTTTTATTAGACTGACCGATTTTGGTGTTGATCTGTATAAATCTCTAGGAGGAGTTTGTTGTAGAGTACAGCGTGACACTTCCTGTTGCCAGCAGGTGGCGCTATGAATATAACTGAATATGGGCATGTAGATGTCTTCAGGTCAGGAGTGTTATCACACATGTGAAGTTTGGGACAGATCGGACATTTTATGCCTGAGTTATAGCAACTTCCTTTTTTATGGCGAAACATCGAAATTTGCGAGGCCGCCACGGACACGCCCTCCGATGAAAACTCTAGATCTTCACAATTTAACGTCACAAAGGGCTTTAGACTACACTCAGCAAATTTGGCGTTGATCCGAATAAATCTCTAGGAGGAGTTCGTTAAAATACAAGGCCAGAAAATGGCAAAAATGACACAAATTTTGATGAGAATATTAATATTAACCGACTTCCTGTTCGGTTCCGGATTTTGCTCCAAGAGGCTTTTTTGTAGGTGTTGGTGTGTTACATGTGTGTACCGATTTTCGTGCATGTACGTGAATCACAGCTGAATGCGCACACCGCGGAACGTGTAAAGGTGGCGCTGTCGAGCCATTTTGCCACACCCACTTCTGAAACCCATATCAGACGTAAATTTTCGCCAGGTCTGATGTGTGTGCGAAGTTTCATGAGTTTTCGGGTATGTCTAAGCCCTCAAAAATGCGATTCATTTTGGAGAATAATAATAATAATAATTAAAGCTGCAAGCAGCGATGAACGGGCCCTCGCACACGGGCTCACCGCCGACCGGTGGCTTTAGGAACACAGCAAATGGTGGGTAGTATGCTTTTAATACAGTAAAAATAGGAGAAATATGTCAAAGTCACTTAAATGTGCCAAATTTCCTGCTGCCAGCTGGTGGCGCTATGCATATAACTGATTATTGGCATGTAGATGTGTTCAGGCCACCACTTTCATCAAACATATGAAGTTTGGTGCAGATTGACCTTGGTATGTTTGAGTTAGTGAAAGATATGATATATCTTGCTGCCAACAGGTGGCACTATGATAATATCTGAATATTGGCCTTTAGGTGTCTTCAGGCCAGGACTCTTACCAAACCTGTGAAGTTTGAGGCAGATCGGACATTTTATGGCTGAGTTATAACAACTTCTATGTCCATGGCGAAACATCAAACTTTGTCACGCTGCCACAGACACGCCCTTTAACGAAAACTCAAGATCTTCGCAATTTAACATCTCTAAGGCCTCTAGATCAGACTGACCAAATATAATGTTGATATCATTAAATCTCTAGGAGGAGTTTGATACAAGTCATTTCCTGTTGCCAACAGGTGGCGCTGTGATTATAATAGAATATTGGCCTTCAGATGTGTTCAGGCCAGGACTCTTATCTAATATGTGAAGTTTGAGGCAAATCGGACATTTTATGGCTGAGTTATAACAAGTTTTATATCCATGGCAAGACCTCGAAATTTGTCAGGCTGCCACGGACACGCCCTTTACCGAAAACTCAAGATCTTCACAATTTAACATCGCTACGGCCTTTATATTAGACTGACCGATTTTGGTGTTGATCTGAATAAATCTCTAGGAGGAGTTGGTTGTAGAGTACAGCATGACACTTCCTGTTGCCTGCAGGTGGCGCTATGACTATAACTGAATATGGGCATGTAGATGTCTTCAGGTCAGGAGTGTTATCACACATGTGAAGTTTTGGACAGATAGGACATTGTATGCCTGAGTTATAGCAACTTCCTTTTTCATGGCGAAACATCGAAATTTGCGAGGCCGCCACGGACACGCCCTCCGATGAAAACTCTAGATCTTCACAATTTAACGTCACAAAGGGCTTTAGACTAGACTCAGCAAATTTGGCGTTGATCCGAATAAATCTGTAGGAGGAGTTCGTTCAAGTACGACACCTGAAAAAGGCAAAAATGACACAAATTTTGTTGAGAATATTAATATTAACCGACTTCCTGTTGGGTTCCGGATTTTGCTCCAAGAGGCTTTTTTGTAGGTTTTGGTGTGTTACATGTGTGTACCGATTTCCGTGCATGTACGTGAATCACAGCTGAAAGCGCACACCGCTGAACGTCTAAAGGTGGCGCTGTCGAGCCATTTTGCCACACCCACTTCTGAAACCCAAATCAGACGTAAATTTTCGCCAGGTTTGATGTGTGTGCAAAGTTTTGTGAGTTTTCGGGAATGTTTAGGTCCTCTAAAATGCGATTCACTTTGGAGAATAATAATAATAATAATAATTAAAGCTGCAAGCAGCGATGAACGGGCCCTCGCACCCGGGCTCCCCGCCGACCGGTGGCTTTAGGAAAACAGCAAACGGTGGGCAGTATGCTTTTAATACAGTAAATGTAGGAAAAATAGATCAAAGTCACTTAAATGTGCCAAACTTCCTGCTGCCAGCTGGTGGCGCTATGCCTATAACTGATTATTGGCATGTTGATGTGTTCAGGCCAGCACTTTCATCAAACATATGAAGTTTGGTGCAGATTGACCTTGGTATGTTTGAGTTAGTGCAAGATATGAAATATCCTACTGCCAATGGGTGGCGCTATAATAATATCTGTATATTGGCCTTTAGATGTCTTCAGGCCAGGACTTTTACCAAACATGTGAAGTTTGAGGCAGATCGGACATTTTATGGCTGAGTTATAACAACTTTTATGTCCATGGCGAAACATCAAACTTTGTCAGGCCGCCATGGACACGCCCTTTAACGAAAACTCAAGATCTTCACAATTTAACATCTCTAAGGCCTCTAGATCAGACTGACCAAATATAATGTTGATATCATTAAATCTCTAGGAGGAGTTTGGTACAAGTCATTTCCTGTTGCCAACAGGTGGCGCTGTGATTATAATAGAATATTGGCTTTCAGATTGGTTCAGGCCAGGACTCTTATCAAACATGTGAAGTTTGAGGCAAATCTGACATTTTATGACTGAGTTATAACAAGTTTTATATCCATGGCGAGACCTCGAAATTTGTCAGGCCGCCACGGACACGCCCTTCATCGAAAACTCAAGATCTTCGCAATTTAACATCACTAAAGCCTTTTTATTAGACTGACCGATTTTGGTGTTGATCTGATTAAATTTCTTGGAGGAGTTTGTTGCAGAGTACAGCATGACACTTCCTGTTGCCAGCAGGTGGCGCTATGAGTAAAACTGAATATGGGGGTGTAGATGTCATCAGGTCAGGAGTGTTATCACACATGTGAAGTTTGGGACAGATCGGACATTGTATGCCTGAGTTATAGCAACTTCCTTTTTAATGGCGAAACATCGAAATTTGCGAGGCCGCCACGGACACGCCCTCTGATGAAAACTCTAGATCTTCACAATTTAACGTCACAAAGGGCTTTAGACTAGACTCTGCAAATTTGGCGTTGATCCGAATAAATCTCTAGGAGGAGTTCGTTCAAGTACGACGCCTGAAAATGGCAAAAATGACACAAATTTTGTTGAGAATATTAATATTAACCGACTTCCTGTTGGGTTCCAAATTTTGCTCCAAGAGGCTTTTTTGTAGGTATTGGTGTGTTACATGTGTGTACCGATTTCCGTGCATGTACGTGAATCACAGCTGAAAGCGCACACCGCTGAACGTCTAAAGGTGGCGCTGTCGAGCCATTTTGCCACACCCACTTCTGAACCCCATATCAGACGTAAATTTTCGCGAGGTTTGATGTGTGTGCAAAGTTTTGTGAGTTTTCGGGCATGTTTAGGTCCTCTAAAATGCGATTCATTTTGGAGAAGAAGAAGAATAATAATAATAATAATAATTAAAGCTGCAAGCAGCGATGAACGGGCCCTCGCACACAGGCTCACCGCTGACCGTTGGCTTTAGGATAACAGCGAACGGTGGGCAGTATGCTTTTAATACAGTAAAAATAGGAGAAATATGTCATAAGTCACTTAAATGTGCCAAATTTCCTGCTGCCAGCTGGTGGCGCTATGCCTATAACTTATTACTGGCATGCAGATGTGTTCAGGCTGGCACTATTATCAAACATGAAGTTTGGTGCAGATTGACCTTGGTATGTTTGAGTTAGTGAAGGTTATGATATATCCTGCTGCCAACAGGTGGCGCTACGATAATATCTGAATATTGGCCTTTAGGTGTCTTCAGGCCAAGACTCTTACCAAACCTGTGAAGTTTGAGGCAGATCGGACATTTTATGGCTGAGTTATAACAACTTCTATGTCCATGGCGAAACATCAAACTTTGTCACGCCGCCACGGACACGCCCTATAACGAAAACTCAAGATCTTCGCAATTTAACATCTCTAATGCCTCTAGATCAGACTGACCAAATATAATGTTGATATCATTAAATCTCTAGTAGGAGTTTGCTACAAGTCATTTCCTGTTGCCAACAGGTGGCACTGTGATTATAATAGAATATTGGCCTTCAGATTGGTTCAGGCCAGGACTCTTATCGAACATGTGAAGTTTGAGGCAAATCGGACATTTTATGGCTGAGTTATAACAAGTTTTATATCCATGGCGAGACCTCGAAATTTGTCAGGCCGCCACGGACACCCCCTTCAACGAAAACTCAAGATCTTCGCAATTTAACATCGCTAAAGCCTTTTTATTAGACTGACCGATTTTATTGTTGATCTGATTAAATCTCTTGGAGGAGTTTGTTGCAGAGTACAGCATGACACTTCCTGTTGCCAGCAGGTGGCGCTATGAGTAAAACTGAATATGGGCATATAGATGTCATCAGGTCAGGAATGTCATCACACATGTGAAGTTTGGGACAGATAGGACATTGTATGCCTTAGTTATAGCAACTTCCTTTTTCATGGCGAAACATCGAAATTTGCGAGGCCGCCATGGACACGCCCTCCAATGAAAACTCTAGATCTTCACAATTTAACGTCACAAAGGGCTTTAGACTAGACTCAGCAAATTTGGCGTTGATCCGAATAAATCTCTAGGAGGAGTTCGTTCAAGTACGACACCTGAAAATGGCAAAAATGACACAAATTTTGTTGAGAATATTAATATTAACCGACTTCCTGTTGGGTTCCGGATTTTGCTCCAAGAGGCTTTTTTGTAGGTATTGGTGTGTTACATGTGAGTCCCGATTTCCGTGCATGTACGTGAATCACAGCTGAAAGCGCACACCGCTGAACGTCTAAAGGTGGCGCTGTCGAGCCATTTTGCAACACCCACTTCTGCAACCCATATCAGACGTAAATTTTCGTCAGGTTTGATGTGTGTGCAAAGTTTCATGAGTTTTCGGGTATGTTTAGGCCCTCAAAAATGCGATTCATTTTGAGAATAATAATAATAATAATAAACGGAGCAATTCCAATAGGGTCCTCACACCATCGGTGCTCGGGCCCTAATAATAAACGGAGCAGATCCAATAGGGTCCTCACACCATCGGTGCTCGGGCCCTAATTAAAGCTGCAAGCAGCGATGAACGGGCCCTCGCACACGGGCTCACCGCCGACCGGTGGCTTTAGGAACACAGCAAATGGTGGGTAGTATGCTTTTAATACAGTAAAATAGGAGAAATATGTCAAAGTCACTTAAATGTGCCAAATTTCCTGCTGCCAGCTGGTGGCGCTATGCCTATAAATGATTATTGACATGTAGATGTGTTCAGGCCACCACTTTCATCAAACATATGAAGTTTGGTGCAGATTGACCTTGGTATGTTTGAGTTAGTGAAAGATATGATATATCCTGCTGCCAACAGGTGGCGCTATGATAATATCTGAATATTGGTCTTTAGGTGTCTTCAGGCCAGGACTCTCACCAAACCTGTGAAGTTTGAGGCAGATCGGACATTTTATGGCTGAGTTATAACAACTTCTATGTCCATGGCGAAACATCAAACTTTGTCATGCAGCCACAGACACGCCCTTTAACGAAAACTCAAGATCTTCGCAATTTAACATCTCTAAGGCCTCTAGATCAGACTGACAAAATATAATGTTGATATCATTAAATCTCTAGGAGGAGTTTGATACAAGTCATTTCCTGTTGCCAACAGGTGGCGCTGTGATTATAATAGAATATTGGCCTTCAGATGTATTCAGGCCAGGACTCTTATCGAATATGTGAAGTTTGAGGCAAATCGGACATTTTATGGCTGAGTTATAACAAGTTTTATATCCATGGCGAGACCTCGAAATTTGTCAGGCCGCCACGGACACGCCCTTCAACAAAAACTCAAGATCTTCGCAATTTAACATCGCTAAAGCCTTTTTATTAGACTGACCGATTTTGGTGTTGATCTGATTAAATCTCTTGGAGGAGTTTGTTGCAGAGTACAGCATGACACTTCCTGTTGCCAGCAGGTGGCGCTATGAGTAAAACTGAATATGGGCATGTAGATGTCATCAGGTCAGGAGTGTTATCACACATGAGAAGTTTGGGACAGATCGGACATTGTATGCCTGAGTTATAGCAACTTCCTTTTTCATGGCGAAACATCGAAGTTTGCGAGGCCGCCATGGACACGCCCTCCGATGAAAACTCTAGATCTTCACAATTTAACGTCACAAAGGGCTTTAGACTAGACTCTGCAAATTTGGCGTTGATCCGAATAAATCTCTAGGAGGAGTTCGTTCAAGTATGACGCCTGAAAATGGCAAAAATGACACAAATTTTGTTGAGAATATTAATATTAACCGACTTCCTGTTGGGTTCCGGATTTTGCTCCAAGAGGCTTTTTTGTAGGTATTGGTGTGTTACATGTGTGTACCGATTTCCGTGCATGTACGTGAATCACAGCTGAAAGCGCACACCGCTGAACGTCTAAAGGTGGCGCTGTCGAGCCATTTTGCCACACCCACTTCTGAAACCCATATCAGACGTAAATTTTCGCCAGGTTTGATGTGTGTGCAAAGTTTCATGAGTTTTCGGGTATGTCTAAGCCCTCAAAAATGCGATTCATTTTGGAGAAGAATAATAATAATAATAATAATAATAATTAAAGCTGCGAGCAGCGATGAACGGGCCCTCGCACCCGGGCTCACCGCCGACCGGTGGCTTCAGGAAAACAGCAAACGGTGGGCAGTATGCTTTTAATACAGTAAATGTAGGAGAAATATGTCAAAGTCACTTAAATGTGCCAAACTTGCCGCTGCCAGCTGGTGGCGCTATGCCTATAACTGATTATTGGCATGTAGATGTGTTCAGGCCAGCACTATTATCAAACATATGAAGTTTGGTGCAGATTGACCTTGGTATGTTTGAGTTAGTGAAATATATGAGATATCCTGCTGCCAACAGGTGGCGCTATGATAATATCTGAATATTGGTCTTTAGGTGTCTTCAGGCCAGGACTCTTACCAAACCTGTGAATTTTGTGGCAGATCAGACATTTTCAGGCTAAGTTATAACCACTTCTATGTCTATGCAGAAACATCAAACTTTGTCAGGCCACCACGGACATGCCCTTTAATGAAAACTCAAGATCTTCACAATTTAACATCTCTAAGGCCTCAAGATCAGACTGACCAAATATAATGTTGATTTAACTAAATGCAATCAATGCAAGGACTTCAGATAAATGCCAACTGTGAACCAGTATGCTACAAATTCCCTATTTTCTGATGAAGATGATAAGAACATGATTCATGATGATAGCAAAATGTTATTATTGCTTCCTTTACATCCACCACTTCTGCTTAAATGTCATTGTTACCTATCTGTACAATTTTTGTGTGGATATTACTTTGCTGGTGACTCCTGTTATAAGACATCACTCTTAAGTGCTACATAACTAATAATCAATAAGGAAGATGGTGCCCAGTTGGCACATGCATTCACAGTAATCCTCTGCTAGTTTGGATTTTAAGTTTACAGAATTGAAAGGGTTACACTTTAAAATCAACACACAGACACATACACACAAAATATAAAATGTTGCCATCCAGTTTCATTTGTTAAAATTAACTATATTAGTTAACATGACCAATAAATAAATAGCATTTATTAATGTTAATTAATATTAAGCTAAAAAAAGTATTCATATAAAGTTTATGTACTGTGAATTAACATGAACATGAACACAGTTCATGTGGGTGTACAGCAATACACAATAAAGTGCTCTATAAACTCTTCATTCTTTCAAAATATCTTTAAAAATCAAGTTGAGTATTTTAACGGGGTAATATATATATATTTATAACTGATCTTAAAATTATGGTTTTCAGATGTTTTGAAGAGATAACAATAACGTTTGTTTTGTTGTCAAAGTTTGTCATATTTTTTTATTATTATTATTTTATATTCAATAAATAACACTATGTAAATATTGTCTATCAATGAAGATAAATTGATCATGCTAAAAAGTTGTATTTTTTAAAATCTTTTGCTATGTGACTGAATAGGACAAGTTCATGGTACAGTTAAGTAAAAAATAAATAAAAAACAACAACTGCAAAATACGAACAATGAAAGACAAAGTGACCTTTTATATTTTCTCAAAATATCAGACTCTCAAAGATCAGACATATTTATGTAATTAAAATACATATGTGCATTTTTTGTTCAAAGATGGTCTGTAGGATGGCTCTCTACTCTGTCACCCTCTCTGCCTCTCACCCCTCCCCCTGCAATAATGAGCTTCTCTGTGCCTGACTGAACGCACACACATACTGTAGAGACATTCACCAGAGTGACAGCAGGATTCTGAGTTATTTTTTTAATTTTCTTTAATTCATTGAAGCTTGTATAAAATTAATATTTCCAGCACTTGCTCAGAATGATTAGATCTCTGTGTGAAAAAAGTTTTAAAGAGTTTGGATGCTGCACTTTAAAGATATAAAAAATTAGGGTTATGTTTTTTACTATATCTTTAAAAAATCACCACGTCAACACCGTTCGAGATATCCAAAATCCGCTCGCAATTTAACATCTTCAGAATCTTCTCTTCATGTTAAAAAAGTTTGGTGTGAACAGCTGGTTGTTCTTAGGAGTAGTGTGAATTTGTTTACTACCTGATTTTTCAAAAAATCCACCTTCAAATCAAAATAGCCGGCTTTCTGTTGGTCTTAGCTAATGAGTTTGATTTAGAAAGTTGTCCAGATTGATGAGAACAATATATGTACAGAGTTTGGTGACTGTAGGAAAAACTAACCCCCCAACTTTTGTCAAAAGATGGCGCTATAGAGTGCCTGCTCCACGCCCATTTATGACCTTTTGCCAGTGTCTAACTATCATTAATATTGATGTGTGTGTTGAGTTTCATGAAATTCTAAGCATGTTATCTGCCTCGAAAAGACAGGAATGTTATTTTAAAGTTTGACACGTTGCCATGGCAACAGCATTTGATTTATCATCGACCCCTTTACATATTCTTATCGGCCGTGTTTTGACATGATTTTGATGAAGTTTAAAGAAAATCGAGTAAAATTAAGAGGCTGATTTCAAAGCATTTTGAAAATGACACGTTTCCTGCTGCCAGTTGGTGGCGCTATAACTTTGACTCATAATAGTCACATTTATGGAATCGGCATCATACAAGGAACAAACTGGTGAAGTTTCATCAGAATCAGGCAATGTGTGCAACAGTTATTAGACACTTCCTGTTTCTCATTTCTCGCCATAACTTTGTCGCCTTGCCACGGCCAAACCGTTCGAGATATCAAAAATCTCCTCGCAATTTAGCGTCCCCAATGCCTTGAGATCATGCTGACCGAGTTTGGTGACAATCCCATGGAATTCCTGGGAGGAGTACGTTAAATTCCAGAGCATGCGCTTTTTAAACAGCCCTAAATATCTCACTTCCTGTTGCGTGGAGCCCATGACATAGAGTACAAAAGTTGTTCAGCTCGATGAGTTCTATATGTGTACCGAGTTTCATATGAGTACGTGCAAGTATGTGTGCGCAGTACATCAAGTTTTCAAACTGTGTTCCAGGGGGCGCTGTAGATGCCCTGAACCACGCCCGGGTCCCAGCCTCTGTGGCGTCCGGACGACGGCAGATTCCAACGTGTGTGCAAATTTTCAAGAGTTTTTGAGTATGTTAAGGCCCCAAAAGTGCCCCAACGGTTGAAAAAAAAAAAAAACAAATAAGAATCCTTAGAAGAACAATAGGGCCTTCGCCCTTTTGGGCTCGGGCCCTAATAATAATAATAATAATAATAAACGGAGCAGATTCAATAGGGTCCTCACACCATCGGTGCTCGGGCCCTAATTAAAGCTGCAAGCAGCGATGAACGGGCCCTCGCACACGGGCTCACCGCCGACCGGTGGCTTTAGGAACACAGCAAACGGTGGGCAGTATGCTTTTAATACAGTAAATGTAGGAAAAATAGATCAAAGTCACTTAAATGTGCCAAACTTCCTGCTGCCAGCTGGTGGCGCTATGCCTATACCTGATTATTGGCATGTAGATGTGTTCAGGCCAGCACTTTCATCAAACATATAAAGTTTGGTGCAGATTGACCTTGGTATGTGTGATTTAGTGCAAGATATGATATATCCTGCTGCCAATAGGTGGCACTATAATAATATCTGTATATTGGCCTTTAGATGTCTTCAGGCCAGGACTCTTACCAAACATGTGAAGTTTGAGGCAGATCGGACATTTTATGGCTGAGTTATAACAACTTTTATGTCCATGGCGAAACATCAAACTTTGTCAGGCCGCCATGGACACGCCCTTTAACGAAAACTCAAGATCTTCACAATTTAACATCTCTAAGGCCTCGAGATCAGACTGACCAAATATAATGTTGATATCATTAAATCTCTGGGAGGAGTTTGGTACAAGTCATTTCCTGTTGCCAACAGGTGGCGCTGTGATTATAATAGAATATAGGCCTTCAGATTGGTTCAGGCCAGGACTCTTATCGAACATGTGAAGTTTGAGGCAAATCGGACATTTTATGGCTGAGTTATAACAAGATTTATATCCATGGCGAGACCACGAAATTTGCCAGGCCGCCACGGACACGCCCTTCAACGAAAACTCAAGATCTTCGCAATTTAACATCGCTAAAGCCTTTTTATTAGACTGACCGATTTTGGTGTTGATCTGATTAAATCTCCAGGAGGAATTTGTTGCAGAGTACAGCATGACACTTCCTGGTGACTGCAGGTGGCGCTATGAGTAAAACTGAATATGGGCATGTAGATGTCTTCAGGTCAGGAGTGTTATCACACATGTAAAGTTTGGGGCAGATCGGGCATTTTATGCCTGAGTTATAGCAACTTCCTTTTTCATGGCGAAACATCGAAATTTGCGAGGCCGCCACGGACACGCCCTCTGATGAAAACTCTAGATCTTCGCAATTTAACATCACAAAGGGCTTTAGATTAGACTCACCAAATTTGGTGTTGATCCGAATAAATCTCTAGGAGGAGTTCGTTCAAGTATGACGCCTGAAAATGGCAAAAATGACACAAATTTTGCTAAGAAAATTAATAATAACCGACTTCCTGTTGGGTTTCGGATTTTGTCCCAGGAGGCTTTTTTGTAGGTTTTGGTGTGTTACATGTGTGTACCGATTTCCGTGCATGTACGTGAATCACAGCTGAAAGCGCACACCGCTGAACGTCTAAAGGTGGCGCTGTCGAGCCATTTTGCCACACCCACTTCTGAAACCCAAATCAGACGTAAATTTTCGCCAGGTTTGATGTGTGTGCAAAGTTTTGTGAGTTTTCGGGAATGTTTAGGTCCTCTAAAATGCGATTCACTTTGGAGAAGAAGAATAATAATAATTAAAGCTGCAAGCAGCGATGAACGGGCCCTCGCACACGGGCTCACCGCCGACCGGTGGCTTTAGGAACACAGCAAACGGTGGGCAGTATGCTTTTAATACAGTAAATGTAGGAAAAATAGATCAAAGTCACTTAAATGTGCCAAACTTCCTGCTGCCAGCTGGTGGCGCTATGCCTATAACTGATTATTGGCATGTAGATGTGTTCAGGCCAGCACTTTGATCAAACATATGAAGTTTGGTGCAGATTGACCTTGGTATGTGTGAGTTAGTGCAAGATATGATATATCCTGCTGCCAATAGGTGGCGCTATAATAATATCTGTATATTGGCCTTTAGATGTCTTCAGGCCAGGACTTTTACCAAACATGTGAAGTTTGAGGCAGATCGGACATTTTATGGCTGAGTTATAACAACTTTTATGTCCATGGCGAAACATCAAACTTTGTCAGGCCGCCATGGACACGCCCTTTAACGAAAACTCAAGATCTTCACAATTTAACATCTCTAAGGCCTCGAGATCAGACTGACCAAATATAATGTTGATATCATTAAATCTCTAGGAGGAGTTTGGTACAAGTCATTTCCTATTGCCAACAGGTGGCGCTGTGATTATAATAGAATATAGGCCTTCAGATTGGTTCAGGCCAGGACTCTTATCGAACATGTGAAGTTTGAGGCAAATCGGACATTTTATGGCTGAGTTATAACAAGTTTTATATCCATGGCGAGACCACGAAATTTGCCAGGTCGCCACGGACACACCCTTCAACGAAAACTCAAGATCTTCGCAATTTAACATCATTAAGGCCTTTATATTAGACTGACAGATTTTGGTGTTGATCTGATTAAATCTTTTGGAGGAGTTTGTTGCAGAGTACAGCATGACACTTCCTGGTGCCAGCAGGTGGCGCTATGAGTAAAACTGAATATGGGCATGTAGATGTCATCAGGTCAGGAGTGTTATCACACATGTGAAGTTTGGGGCAGATCGGGCATTTTATGCCTGAGTTATAGCAACTTCCTTTTTCATGGCGAAGCATCGAAATTTGCCAGGCCGCCACGGACACGCCCTCCGATGAAAACTCTAGATCTTCGCAATTTAACGTCACAAAGGGCTTTAGATTAGACTCACCAAATTTGCCGTTGATCCGAATAAATCTCTAGGAGGAGTTCGTTCAAGTATGACGCCTGAAAATGGCAAAAATTACACAAATTTTGCTAAGAAAATTAAAAATAACCGACTTCCTGTTGGGTGTCAAATTTTGCTCCAAGAGGCTTTTTTGTAGGTATTGGTGAGCTACATGTGTGTACCGATTTTCGTGCATGTACGTGAATCACAACTGAAAGCGCACACCGCGGAACGTGTAAAGGTGGCGCTATCGAGCCATTTTGCCACACCCACTTCTGCAACCCATATCAGACGTAAATTTTCGCCAGGTCTGATGTGTGTGCGAAGTTTCATGAGTTTTCGGGTATGTCTAAGCCCTCAAAAATGCGATTCATTTTGGAGAAGAATAATAATAATAATAATAATAATTAAAGCTGCAAGCAGCGATGAACGGGCCCTCGCACACGGGCTCATCGCCGACCGGTGGCTTTAGGAACACAGCAAATGGTGGGTAGTATGCTTTTAATACAGTAAAAATAGGAGAAATATGTCAAAGTCACTTAAATGTGCCAAATTTCCTGCTGCCAGCTGGTGGCGCTATGCCTATAACTGATTATTGGCATGTAGATGTGTTCAGGCCACCACTTTCATCAAACATATGAAGTTTGGTGCAGATTGACCTTGGTATGTTTGAGTTAGTGAAAGATATGATATATCCTGCTGCCAACAGGTGGCACTATGATAATATCTGAATATTGGCCTTTAGGTGTCTTCAGGCCAGGACTCTTACCAAACCTGTGAAGTTTGAGGCAGATCGGACATTTTATGGCTGAGTTATAACAACTTCTATGTCCATGGCGAAACATCAAACTTTGTCACGCCGCCACAGACACGCCCTTTAACGAAAACTCAAGATCTTCACAATTTAACATCTCTAAGGCCTCTAGATCAGACTGACCAAATATAATGTTGATATCAATAAATTTCTAGGAGGAGTTTGATACAAGTCATTTCCTGTTGCCAACAGGTGGCGCTGTGATTATAATAGAATATTGGCCTTCAGATGTGTTCAGGCCAGGACTCTTATCGAATATGTGAAGTTTGAGGCAAATCGGACATTTTATGGCTGAGTTATAACAAGTTTTATATCCATGGCGAGACCTCGAAATTTGTCAGGCCGCCACGGACACGCCCTTTACCGAAAACTCAAGATCTTCACAATTTAACATCTCTAAGGCCTTTATATTAGACTGACCGATTTTGGTGTTGATCTGTATAAATCTCTAGGAGGAGTTGGTGGTAGAGTACAGCATGACACTTCCTGTTGCCAGCAGGTGGCGCTATGACTATAACTGAATATGGATATGTAGATGTCATCAGGTCAGGAGTGTTATCACACATGTGAAGTTTGGGACAGATCGGACATTTTATGCCTAAGTTATAGCAACTTCCTTTTTCATGGCGAAACATCGAAATTTGCGAGGCCGCCACGGACACGCCCTCTGATGAAAACTCTAGATCTTCACAATTTAACGTCACAAAGGGCTTTAGATTAGACTCACCAAATTTGCTGTTGATCGGAGTAAATCTCTAGGAGGAGTTCGTTCAAGTACGACGCTTGAAAATGGCAAAAATGACACAAATTTTGCTAAGAAAATTAATAATAACCGACTTCCTGTTGGGTTTCGGATTTTGTCCCAGGAGGCTTTTTTGTAGGTATTGGTGAGATACATGTGTGTACCGATTTTCATGCATGTACGTGAATCATAGCTGAAAGCGCACACCGCGGAACGTGTAAAGGTGGCGCTATCGAGCCGTTTTGCCACACCCATCTCTGAAACCCATATCAGACATCCATTTTCGCCAGGTTTGATGTGTGTGCAAAGTTTCATGAGTTTTCGGGTATGTTTAGGCCCTCAAAAATGCGATTCATTCCGGAGAAGAAGAATAATAATAATTAAAGCTGCAAGCAGCGTTGACCGGGCCCTCGCCGTCTGGCAGTCGCCATCCCGATAGCATCAGGAAAACGGTGCCCAGTTGGCACATGCATTCACAATAACCCTTTGGACTAACCCTAACTGTCTCTCCTCCTGTCTGACTCTTTCTCTTACCACCCATCCCACCTCCTTACACTCAGCCACTTACCACACAAACACACACATAGAGTGCAGAGCAGAGTGAGATCAGATTTGTTTTTTAATTTTCTTTCATTCGTGGAGTTTTGTATAATTATGAAATGAACTGTGTTTAATCAGAATGAATAGTTATTTGTATGAAAAAAGTTTCAAAGAGTTAGGATGCTGCACTTTAAATATATAATAAATCATTGAAAATTGAAAATGGAAAATAAAATTCTAGGCACGCTATCTGCCTCAAAAACACAGGAAACAAATATTTGAATGTATTTTGTATTTTTATTTATTTGCCAAGGCAACAGCATTTGATGCATCAGGGACGCCTTTACAGACTCTCATCGCCCGTGTTTTTACATCATTCTGATGAAGTTTGAAGAAAATCGAGTACAAATATATTGTTTGTTGTTCGTTCGTGTGTTAGTTCATTAACCAATGTTAACAAAAGAGACCCTATTTTAAATAGTTACCATGTTTTATGATCTACATCCATTTTTAAATATTATTTTAATGATCTATAAGCATCTGTGAAATAATTATAAACAAATATATTAAAAATAAATACATATTAACTTAGTTGATGTATTTGTTTCTCATTCTAATTAAGTGAACTGAGCAGTATAGTGTCATACTTATAAGATTTTTTATTCTATCAGTGAGATTGTATATATGTATATAAATCATATAATTTTTCCTTAAAAAATTAAAAAAAGATTTTAATGCTCTTTAAGCACCTATACAAAATAATTATGTAAAAGTACACTGACAGTACAGTCTATATCAACTGATTCTATGGATTATTTTCATTCTTATACACTGAGAATGAGCTAAATAGCATTAGAGGTCAAACGATTCCTTATCTTATGAGGACCTCTAGTGTTCATCCCTGGTATTAGAGCTTTAATCTGACAAATTTATGTGACACTTTTAATGTTTTTGGGGCCTCTGAGCATGATAACATTTTGAAACTATACGTATTTCCTAAGAATTTCTTGTTCTTTATATGTAAAAAGTTTTGATGAGTTAGAATAATGCAATTTAAAGATATATGAAAATAACTCTTCATCTTTTTTATTGTTACTTTCATAAATCACCACATCAACACCATTCAAGATGTCCCAAAGCCGTTCACAATTTAACATCTTCAGTATCTTGGCATCATGTTGACAAAGTTTGGTGTGAACTGTCTGATTCTGCTATGAGTGATATGAATTTATTCACAGCTATATTTAAAAACACAGGAAACAAATGTTAAAGTTTGACATGTTGCCATGGCAACAGCATTTGATGTATCAAGGACCCCTTCACAGATTCTCATCGGCCGTGTTTTGATATTATTCTGATGAAGTTTGAAGCAAATTGAGTAAAATTAAGAGGTTGATTTAAAAGCGTTTTGCAAGCAACACACTTCCTGCTGCCAGTTGGTGGCGCTATAACTTTGACTCATAATAGTCACATCTCTGTGATCGGTATCATACGACGAACAAACTGCTTAAGTTTGGTCAAAATCAGATAAAGTGTGTCAAAATTATTAGACATTTCCTGTTTCTCATTTCTCGCCATAATTTGTCGCCCTGCCACGGCCAAACCGTTCGAGATACCAAAAATCCCCTGGCAATTTTGCATTCCCAATATCTTGAGATCATGCTGACCGAGTTTGGTGGCCATCGGTGGAAAGGTCTAGGAGGAGTATTTCAAATTCCACAGCTTGATTTTTCCAAAAATCCATATTTAAATAAAAATAGCTGACTTCCTGTTGGTCGTAGCTAATGGGTGTAAATTAGAAAGTTGTCCGGCTTGATGAGTCCAATATATGTACCGAGTTTGGTGACTGTAGGACAAAGTAACCCCCCAACTTTTGTCAAAAGGTGGCGCTATGGAGCGCCTGCTCCACGCCCATTTATGGGCTTTTATCAGTGTTTAACTGTCATTAATACAGATGTGTGTGTTGAGTTTCATGAAATTCTAAGCATTTTAAGTGGCTCAAAAACACAAAAAACTAAAGTTAAAGTTTGACACGTTGCCATGGCAACATGATAAAAGTTATGGATAACGCCCTTCACAGATTCTTATCGGTCGTGTTTTGACATTATTGGGATGAAGTTTGAAGCAAATTGAGTAAAATTAAGAGGCTGAGTTTAAAGCGTTTCAAAAACGTCACGCTTTCTGCTGCCAGTTGGTGGCGCTATAACTTTGACTCATAATAGTCACATCTCTGTGATCGGCATCAGACGATGAACAAACTGCTGAAGTTTGGTCAAAATCAGACAAAGTATGTCAAAGTTATTAGGCACTTCCTGTTTCTCATTTCTCGCCATAAATTTGTCGCCCTGTCACGGTCAAACCGTTCGAGATATCAAAAATCCCCTGGCAATTTTGCGTCCCCAATGTCTTGAGATCATGCTGACCGAGTTTGGTGGCCATCGGTGGAAAGGCCTAGTAGGAGTATTTCAAATTCCATTGCATGCACTTTTTAGACATCCCTGAATAGCCGACTTCCTGTTTGGCGAAGCACGGACTATGAGTGTGAAATTTGTTCGGCCCGATGAGGTCTATATGTGTATGAATTTTGGTGACTGTAGGTCAACCGTTGTGCGCTCCAGAGCCCTTCAAAAGTCGCAATTTTTAACGCTGTGCCATGCCCCCCCCAGGTGACCCCCCCATGTCAAAGTCTGTCCAGCCCTGATGGCCGCAGGTTCCAATGTGTGTGCAAAGTTTCAAGAGTTTTCGTGTATGTTAAGGCCCCCGAAATCCCCCAAAACATTGAAAAAAAAATAATAATAATAATAATAATAATAATCCTTAGAAAAACAATAGGGCCTTCGCCCTTTTGGGCTCGGGCCCTAATAATAATAAACGAAGCAGATCCAATAGGGTCCTCACACCATCGGTGCTCGGGCCCTAATAAACGAAGCAGATCCAATAGGGTCCTCACACCATCGGTGCTCGGGCCCTAATTAAAGCTGCAAGCAGCGATGACCGGGCCCTCGCCGTCTGTGCAGTCGCCATCCCGATAGCATCAGGAAAACGGTGCCCAGTTGGCACATGCATTCACAGTAACCCTTTGGACTAACCCTAACTGTCTCTCCTCCTCTCTGACTCTTTCTCTTACCACCCATCCCCCCTCCTTACACTCAGCCACTTACCACACAAACACACATATAGAGTGCAGAGCAGAGTGAGATCAGATATGTTTTTTAATTTTCTTTCATTCGTGGAGTTTTGTAAAATTATGAAATGAACTGTGTTTGATCAGAATGAATAGTTATTTGTATGAAAAAAGATTCAAAGAGTTAGGATGCTGCACTTTAAATATATAATAAATCATTGAAAATTGAAAATGGAAAATGAAATTCTAAGCACACTATCTGCCTTAAAAACACAGGAAACAAATATTTGAATGTATTTTTTATTTTTATTTATTTGCCATGGCAACAGCATTTGATGCATCAGGGACGCCTTTACAGACTCTCGTCGGCCGTGTTTTTACATTATTCTGATGAAGTTTGAAGAAAATCTAGTACAAATATATTGTTCGTTGTTCGTTCGTGTTTGTTAGTTCATTAACCATTGTTAACAAAAGAGACCCTATTTTAAATAGTTACCATGTTTTATGATCTACAACCATTTTTAAATATTATTTTAATGATCTATAAGCATCTGTGAAATAATTATAAACAAATATATTAAAAATAAATACATATTAACTTAGTTGATGTATTTGTTTCTCATTCTAATTAAGTGAACTGAGCAGTATAGTGTCATACCTATAAGATTTTTTATTCTATCAGTGAGAGTGTATATATGTATATAAATCATATAATTTTTCCTTAAAAGATTAAAAAAAGATTTTAATGCTCTTTAAGCACCTATAAAAAATAATTATGTAAAAGTACATTGACAGTACAGTATATATCAACTGATTCTATGGATTATTTTCATTCTTATACACTGAGAATGAGCTAAATAGCATTAGAGGTCAAACGATTCCTTATCTTATGAGGACCTCTAGTGTTCATCCCTGGTACTAGAGCTTTAATCTGACAAATTTATGTGACACTTTTAATGTTTTTGGGGCCTCTGAGCATGATAACATTTTGAAACTACACGTATTTCCTAAGAATTTCTTGTTCTTTATATGTAAAAAGTTTTGATGAGTTAGAATAATGCAATTTAAAGATATATGGAAATAACTCTTCATCTTTTTTACTGTTACTTTCATAAATCACCACATCAACACCATTCAAGATATCCCAAAGCCGTTCACAATTTAACATCTTCAGTATCTTGGCATCACGTTGACAAAGTTTGGTGTGCACTGTCTGATTCTGCTATGAGTGATATGAATTTATTCACAGCTATATTTTTCCAAAAATCCACATTCAAATCAAAATAGCTGATTTCCTGTTGGTCGTAGCTAATGGGTGTAAATTAGAAAGTTGTCTGGCTTGATGAGACCAATATACCGACCAAGTTTGATGTCTGTAGCTACAACTAACCCTCCAACTTTTGTCAAAAGTTGGCGCTATAGAGTGTCTCCAACAAATCACCACATCAACACCGTTCAAGATATCCCAAAGCCGTTCACAATATAGGGAACATTTTCCCTATATTCTGAGGATGATGATAACAAAATGTTATTATTGCTTGCTTTACGTCCACCACTTCTGCTTAAATGTCATCGTTACCTATCTGTACAATTTGTGTGTGGATATTGCTTTGCAGGTGACTCCTGTTATAAGACATCACTTTTAAGTGCTACATAACTAAGAAAGAATCAATTAGGAAAACGGTGCCCAGTTGGCACATGCATTCACAGTAACCCTCAGTCAGTTGGATTTAAAGTTTACTAAATTGAAAGGGTTAAACTTTAAAATCAACACACAGACACATACACACAATATATAAAATTACCAACCAGTTTCATTTGTTAACATTAACTATATTAGTTAACATGAACAATAATTAAATAGTATTTATTAATGTTAATTAATATTAAGCTAAAACAAGTATTCATATATTGTTTAATGGTAAAATAGTATATTTTAACATTAGTTTATGAACTGTAAATTAACATGAACATGAACACAGTTCATGTGGGTGTACAGCAATACACAAAGTGCTCTATAAACGCTTCTTTCTTTCAAAATATCTTTAAAAATCAAGTTGAGTATTGTAATGGGGCGATATATATATAACTGATCTTAAAATGGTAAAATTTTCAGATGTTTTGAACAGATAACAGCAAAGTTTGTTTTGTTGACAAAGTTTGTCTTGAAACTGTTCATTAAAATGTTATATTCAATAAATAACACTATGAAAATAAATGTCTATCAATGAAGATAAACCGCTCATGCTAAAAAGTTGTATTTTTCTTAATCTTTTGCTATGTGACTGAATAGGACATGTTCATGGTACAGTTCAGTAAAAAATAAATAAAAAAACAACAACTGCAAAATACAAACAATGAAAGACTTAGTGACCCTTTATATTTTCTCAAAATATCAGACTCTCAAAGATCAAACATATTTATGTAACATCAATGTGCATTTTTTTCCTCAAAGATGGTCTTTAGCAAGACAGCATGTTCTACTCTCTCTCCCTCTCTCCCTTTCACCCCTCCCCCTTCAGTCTCTCTTCAGTCACTCAATGGTAGTCACTCAATGGTGACTGAACACAGACACTCAAGGCAGAGTGACAGCAGGCTTCTGATTTCTTTTTTTAATTTTCTTTAATTCGTAGAAGCTTGAATTAAATTGATATTTACAGCACTTGCTCAGAATGATAAGATCTCTGTGTGAAAAAAGTTTTAAATAGTTAAGATGCTGCACTTTAAAGATATAGAAAATGACGGTTATACATCTTTAAAAAATCACCACGTCAACACCGTTCAAGATATCCCAAAACCGCTCGCAATTTAACATCTTCAGAATCTTCTCTCCATGTTAAAAAAGTTTGGTGTGAACAGCTTGTTCTTCTTAGGAGGAGTATAAATTTGTTTACAGCCTGATTTTTCCAAAAATCCACATTCAAATCAAAATAGCCGGCTTCCTGTTGGTGGTAGCTAATTAGTTTAATTTAGAAAGTTGTCCAGATTGATGAAAACAATATATGTACAGAGTTTGGTGACTGTAGGAAAAACTAACCCCCCAACTTTTGTCAAAAGATGGCGCTATAGAGTGCCTGCTCCACGCCCATTTATGATCTTTTGCCAGTGTCTAACTATCATTAATATTGATGTGTGTGTTGAGTTTCATGAAATTCTAAGCATGTTAACTGCCTCGAAAAGACAGGAATCTAATTTTAAAGTTTGAGACGTTGCCATGGCAACAGCATTTGATTTATCATCGACCCCTTTACACATTCTTATCGGCCGTGTTTTGACATGATTTTAATGAAGTTTAAAGAAAATCAAGTAAAATTAAGAGGCTGATTTCAAAGCATTTTGAAAATGACACGCTTCCTGCTGCCAGTTGGTGGCGCTATAACTTTGACTCATAATAGTCACCTTTATGGAATCGGCATCATACAACGAACAATCTGGTGAAGTTTCATCAGAATCAGGCAATGTGTGCAACAGTTATTAGACACTTCCTGTTTCTCATTTCTCGCCATAACTTTGTCGCCTTGCCATGGCCAAACCGTTCGAGATATCAAAAATCCCCTCGCAATTTAGTGTCCCCAATGTCTTGAGATCATGCTGACCGAGTTTGGTGACAATCCAATGGAATTCCTGGGAGGAGTACGTTAAATTCCAGAGCATGCGCTTTTTATACAGCCCTAAATATCTCACTTCCTGTTGCATTGAGAAAATGACATAGAGTACAAAAGTTGTTCAGCTCAATGAGTTCTATATGTGTACCGAGTTTCATATGTGTACGTTCAAGTATGTGTGCTATATGGCCCTCAAAATTCCAGGGGGCGCTGTAGAGTCCCCTTGCCACGCCCCGGTACCAGCCTCTGTGGCGTCCTGATGGCCGCAGATTCCGACATGTGTGCAAATTTTCAAGAGTTTTTGAGTATGTTAAGACCCCCTTAAGTGCCCGGAAGGTTAACAAAAAAAAAAAAAAAAAAAAAAAAAATAAGAATCCTTAGAAGAACAATAGGGCCTTCGCCCTTTTGGGCTCGGGCCCTAATTAAAGCTGCGAGCAGCGATGAACGGGCCCTCGCACCCGGGCTCACCGCCGACCGGTGGCTTCAGGAAAACAGCAAACGGTGGGCAGTATGCTTTTAATACAGTAAATGTAGGAGAAATATGTCAAAGTCACTTAAATGTGCCAAACTTGCCGCTGCCAGCTGGTGGCGCTATGCCTATAACTGATTATTGGCATGTAGATGTGTTCAGGCCAGCACTATTATCAAACATATGAAGTTTGGTGCAGATTGACCTTGGTATGTTTGAGTTAGTGAAATATATGAGATATCCTGCTGCCAACAGGTGGCGCTATGATAATATCTGAATATTGGTCTTTAGGTGTCTTCAGGCCAGGACTCTTACCAAACCTGTGAATTTTGTGGCAGATCAGACATTTTCAGGCTAAGTTATAACCACTTCTATGTCTATGCAGAAACATCAAACTTTGTCAGGCCACCACGGACATGCCCTTTAATGAAAACTCAAGATCTTCACAATTTAACATCTCTAAGGCTTCAAGATCAGACTGACCAAATATAATGTTGATTTAACTAAATGCAATCAATGCAAGGACTTCAGATAAATGCCAACTGTGAACCAGTATGCTACAAATGATAATAAGAACATGATTCATGATGATAGCAAAATGTTATTATTGCTTCCTTTACATCCACCACTTCTGCTTAAATGTCATTGTTACCTATCTGTACAATTTTTGTGTGGATATTGCTTTGCTGGTGACTCCTGTTATAAGACATCACTCTTAAGTGCTACATAACTAAGAATCAATAAGGAAGACGTTGCCCAGTTGGCACATGCATTCACAGTAACCCTCTGCTAGTTTGGATTTTAAGTTTACAGAATTGAAAGGGTTACACTTTAAAATCAACACACAGACACATACACACAAAATATAAAATGTTGCCATCCAGTTTCATTTGTTAAAATTAACTATATTAGTTAACATGACCAATACATAAATAGCATTTATTAATGTTAATTAATATTAAGCTAAAAAAAGTATTCATATAAAGTTTATGTACTGTGAATTAACATGAACATGAACACAGTTCATGTGGGTGTACAGCAATACACAATAAAGTGCTCTATAAACTCTTCATTCTTTCAAAATATCTTTAAAAATCAAGTTGAGTATTTTAACGGGGTGATATATATATATTTATAACTGATCTTAAAATTATGGTTTTCAGATGTTTTGAAGAGATAACAGTAACGTTTGTTTTGTTGTCAAAGTTTGTCATAATTTTTTATTATTATTATTTTATATTCAATAAATAACACTATGTAAATATTGTCTATCAATGAAGATAAATTGATCATGCTAAAAAGTTGTATTTTTTTAAATCTTTTGCTATGTGACTGAATAGGACAAGTTCATGGTACAGTTAAGTAAAAAATAAATAAAAAACAACAACTGCAAAATACGAACAATGAAAGACTAAGTGACCCTTTATATTTTCTCAAAATATCAGACTCTCAAAGATCAGACATATTTATGTAATTAAAATACATATGTGCATTTTTTGTTCAAAGATGGTCTGTAGGATGGCTCTCTACTCTGTCACCCTCTCTGCCTCTCACCCCTCCCCCCTGCAATAATGAGCTTCTCTGTGCCTGACTGAACGCACACACATACTGTAGAGACATTCACCAGAGTGACAGCAGGTTTCTGAGTTATTTTTTTAATTTTCTTTAATTAATTGAAGCTTGTATAAAATTAATATTTCCAGCACTTGCTCAGAATGATTGGATCTCTGTGTGAAAAAAGTTTTAAAGAGTTTGGATGCTGCACTTTAAAGATATAAAAAATTAGGGTTATGTTTTTTACTATATCTTTAAAAAATCACCACGTCAACACCGTTCGAGATATCCAAAATCCGCTCGCAATTTAACATCTTCAGAATCTTCTCTTCATGTTAAAAAAGTTTGGTGTGAACAGCTGGTTGTTCTTAGGAGTAGTGTGAATTTGTTTACTACCTGATTTTTCAAAAAATCCACATTCAAATCAAAATAGCCGGCTTTCTGTTGGTCTTAGCTAATGAGTTTGATTTAGAAAGTTGTCCAGATTGATGAGAACAATATATGTACAGAGTTTGGTGACTGTAGGAAAAACTAACCCCCTAACTTTTGTCAAAAGATGGCGCTATAGAGTGCCTGCTCCACGCCCATTTATGACCTTTTGCCAGTGTCTAACTATCATTAATATTGATGTGTGTGTTGAGTTTCATGAAATTCTAAGCATGTTATCTGCCTTGAAAAGACAGGAATGTAATTTTAAAGTTTGACATGTTGCCATGGCAACAGCATTCGATTTATCATCGACCCCTTTACATATTCTTATCGGCCGTGTTTTGACATGATTTTGATGAAGTTTAAAGAAAATCGATTAAAACTAAGAGGCTGATTTCAAAGCATTTTGAAAATGACATGTTTCCTGCTCCCAGTTGGTGGCGCTATAACTTTGACTCATAATAGTCACATTTATGGAATCGGCATCATACAACGAACAAACTGGTGAAGTTTCATCAGAGTCAGGCAATGTGTGCAACAGTTATTAGACACTTCCTGTTTCTCATTTCTCGCCATAACTTTGTCGCCTTGCCACGGCCAAACCGTTCGAGATATCAAAAATCTCCTCGCAATTTAGCGTCCCCAATGTCTTGAGATCATGCTGACCGAGTTTGGTGACAATCCCATGGAATTCCTGGGAGGAGTACGTTAAATTCCAGAGCATGCGCTTTTTAAACAGCCCTAAATATCTCACTTCCTGTTGCGTGGAGCCCATGACATAGAGTACAAAAGTTGTTCAGCTCGATGAGTTCTATATGTGTACCGAGTTTCATATCAATACGCGCAAGTACGTGTGCGCAGTACATCAAGTTTTCAAACTGTGTTCCAGGGGGCGCTGTAGAGGCCCTGAACCACGCCCGGGTCCCAGCCTCTGTGGCGTCCGGACGACGGCAGATTCCGACGTGTGTGCAAATTTTCAAGAGTTTTTGAGTATGTTAAGGCCCCCAAAAGTGCCCCAACGGTTGAAAAAAAACAAAAAAAAAAAAAAAAACAAATAAGAATCCTTAGAAGAACAATAGGGCCTTCGCCCTTTTGGGCTCGGGCCCTAATAATAATAATAATAAACGGAGCAGATTCAATAGGGTCCTCACACCATCGGTGCTCGGGCCCTAATTAAAGCTGCGAGCAGCGATGAACGGGCCCTCGCACCCGGGCTCACCGCCGACCGGTGGCTTCAGGAAAACAGCAAACGGGGGGCAGTATGCTTTTAATACAGTAAATGTAGGAGAAATATGTCAAAGTCACTTAAATGTGCCAAACTTGCCGCTGCCAGCTGGTGGCGCTATGCCTATAACTGATTATTGGCATGTAGATGTGTTCAGGCCAGCACTATTATCAAACATATGAAGTTTGGTGCAGATTGACCTTGGTACGTTTGAGTTAGTGAATTATATGAGATATCCTGCTGCCAACAGGTGGCGCTATGATAATATCTGAATATTGGTCTTTAGGTGTCTTCAGGCCAGGACTCTTACCAAACCTGTGAATTTTGTGGCAGATCAGACATTTTCAGGCTAAGTTATAACCACTTCTATGTCTATGCAGAAACATCAAACTTTGTCAGGCCACCACGGACATGCCCTTTAATGAAAACTCAAGATCTTCACAATTTAACATCTCTAAGGCCTCAAGATCAGACTGACCAAATATAATGTTGATTTAACTAAATGCAATCAATGCAAGGACTTCAGATAAATGCCAACTGTGAACCAGTATGCTACAAATTGCCTATTTTCTGATGATGATGATGATAAGAACATGATTCATGATGATAGCAAAATGTTATTATTGCTTCCTTTACATCCACCACTTCTGCTTAAATGTCATTGTTACCTATCTGTACAATTTTTGTGTGGATATTGCTTTGCTGGTGACTCCTGTTATAAGGCATCACTCTTAAGTGCTACATAACTAAGAATCAATAAGGAAGACGGTGCCCAGTTGGCACATGCATTCACAGTAACCCTCTGCTAGTTTGGATTTTAAGTTTACAGAATTGAAAGGGTTACACTTTAAAATCAACACACAGACACATACACACAAAATATAAAATGTTGCCATCCAGTTTCATTTGTTAAAATTAACTATATTAGTTAACATGACCAATAAATAAATAGCATTTATTAATGTTAATTAATATTAAGCTAAAGAAAGTATTCATATAAAGTTTATGTACTGTGAATTAACATGAACATGAACACAGTTCATGTGGGTGTACAGCAATACACAATAAAGTGCTCTATAAACGCTTCATTCTTTCAAAATATCTTTAAAAATCAAGTTGAGTATTTTAACGGGGTGATATATATATATATATATATAACTGATCTTAAAATTATGGTTTTCAGATGTTTTGAAGAGATAACAGTAACGTTTGTTTTGTTGTCAAAGTCTGTCTTAATTTTTTATTATTATTATTTTATATTCAATAAATAACACTATGTAAATATTGTCTATCAATGAAGATAAATTGATCATGCTAAAAAGTTGTATTTTTAAATCTTTTGCTATGTGACTGAATAGGACAAGTTCATGGTACAGTTAAGTAAAAAATAAATAAAAAACAACAACTGCAAAATACGAACAATGAAAGACTTAGTGACCCTTTATATTTTCTCAAAATATCAGACTCTCAAAGATCAGACATATTTATGTAATTACACTACATACAGTATGTGCATTTTTGTTCAAAGATGGTCTGTAGGATGGCTCTCTACTCTGTCACCCTCTCTGCCTCTCACCCCTCCCCCCTGCAATAATGAGCTTCTCTGTGCCTGACTGAACGCACACACATACTGTAGAGACATTCACCAGAGTGACAGCAGGTTTCTGAGTTATTTTTTTAATTTTCTTTAATTCATTGAAGCTTGTAGAAAATTTATATTTCCAGCACTTGCTCAGAATGATTAGATCTCTGTGTGAAAAAAGTTTTAAAGAGTTTGGATGCTGCACTTTAAAGATATAAAAAATTAGGGTTATGTTTTTTACTACATCTTTAAAAAATCACCACGTCAACACCGTTTGAGATATCCAAAATCCGCTCGCAATTTAACATCTTCAGAATCTTCTCTTCATGTTAAAAAAGTTTGGTGTGAACAGCTGGTTGTTCTTAGGAGTAGTGTGAATTTGTTTACTACCTGATTTTTCAAAAAATCCACCTTCAAATCAAAATAGCCGGCTTTCCGTTGGTCTTAGCTAATGAGTTTGATTTAGAAAGTTGTCCAGATTGATGAGAACATTATAAGTACAGAGTTTGGTGACTGTAGGAAAAACTAACCCCCCAACTTTTGTCAAAAGATGGCGCTATAGAGTGCCTGCTCCACGCCCATTTATGACCTTTTGCCAGTGTCTAACTATCATTAATATTGATGTGTGTGTTGAGTTTCATGAAATTCTAAGCATGTTATCTGCCTCGAAAAGACAGGAATGTAATTTTAAAGTTTGACACGTTGCCATGGCAACAGCATTTGATTTATCATCGACCCCTTTACATATTCTTTATCGGCCGTGTTTTGACATGATTTTGATGAAGTTTAAAGAAAATCGAGTAAAATTAAGAGGCTGATTTCAAAGCATTTTGAAAATGACACGTTTCCTGCTGCCAGTTGGTGGCGCTATAACTTTGACTCATAATAGTCACATTTATGGAATCGGCATCATACAAGGAACAAACTGGTGAAGTTCCATCAGAATCAGGCAATGTGTGCAACAGTTATTAGACACTTCCTGTTTCTCATTTCTCGCCATAACTTTGTCGCCTTGCCACGGCCAAACCGTTCGAGATATCAAAAATCTCCTCGCAATTTAGCGTCCCCAATGTCTTGAGATCATGCTGACCGAGTTTGGTGACAATCCCATGGAATTCCTGGGAGGAGTACGTTAAATTCCAGAGCATGCGCTTTTTAAACAGCCCTAAATATCTCACTTCCTGTTGCGTGGAGCCCATGACATAGAGTACAAAAGTTGTTCTGCTCGATGAGTTCTATATGTGTACCGAGTTTCATATCAATACGCGCAAGTATGTGTGCGCAGTACATCAAGTTTTCAAACTGTGTTCCAGGGGGCGCTGTAGAGGCCCTGAACCACGCCCGGGTCCCAGCCTCTGTGGCGTCCGGACGACGGCAGATTCCGACGTGTGTGCAAATTTTCAAGAGTTTTTGAGTATGTTAAGGCCCCCAAAAGTGCCCCAACGGTTGAAAAAAAACAAAAATAAAAAAAAAAAATAAAAAAAAAAAAACAAATAAGAATCCTTAGAAGAACAATAGGGCCTTCGCCCTTTTGGGCTCGGGCCCTAATAATAATAATAATAATAATAATAATAATAAACGAAGCAGATCCAATAGGGTCCTCACACCATCGGTGCTCGGGCCCTAATTAAAGCTGCAAGCAGCGATGAACGGGCCCTCGCACCCGGGCTCACCGCCGACCGGTGGCTTTAGGAAAACGGCAAACGGTGGGCATTATGCTTTTAAAACAGTAAATGTAGGAAAAATAGATCAAAGTCACTTAAATGTGCCAAACCTCCTGCTGCCAGCTGGTGGCGCTATGCCTGTAACTGATTATTGACATGTAGATGTGTTCAGGCCAGCACTTTCATCAAACATATGAAGTCTGGTGCAGATTGACCTTGGTATGTTTAAGTTAGTGCAAGATATGATATATCCTGCTGTCAATAGGTGGCGCTATGATGATATCTGAATATTGGCCTTAAGATATCTTCAGGCCAGGACTCTTATCAAACATGTGAAGTTTGAGGCAGATTGGACATTTTATGGCTGAGTTATAACAACTTCTATGTCCATGACCAAACATCAAACTTTGTCAGGCCACCACGGACATGCCCTTCAACGAAAACTCAAGATCTTCGCAATTTAACATCACTTAAGCCTTTTTATTAGACTGACCGATTTTAGTGTTGATCTGTATAAATCTCTTGGAGGAGTTTGTTGTAGAGTACAGCATGACACTTCCTGTTGCCAGCAGGTGGCGCTATGACTATAACTGAATATGGGAATGTAGATGTCATCAGGTCAGGAGTGTTATCACACATGTGAAGTTTGGGACAGATCGGACATTGTATGCCTGAGTTATAGGAACTTCCTTTTTCATGGCGAAACATCGAAATTTGCGAGACCGCTATGGACACGCCCTCCAATGAAAACTCTAGATCTTTGCAATTTACCGTCACAAAGTGCTTTAGATTACACTCAGCAAATTTGGCGTTAATCCGGATAAATCTCTAGGAGGAGTTCGTTCAAGTACGAGGCCTGAAAATGGCAAAAATGACACAATTTGCTGAGAAAATTAAAAATAACCGACTTCCTGTTGGGTGTCAAATTTTGCTCCAAGAGGCTTTTTTATAGGTATTGGACCCTATTTTAAATAGTTACCATGTTTTATGGTCTACAAGCATTTTTAAATATTATTTTAATAGTCTATAAGCATCTGTGAAATAATTATAAACAAATATATTAAAAATAAATACATATTAACTTAGTTGATTTTTTGGCCTTTTTGTATTTGTTTCTCATTCTAATTAAGTGAACTGAGCAGTATAGTGTCATACTTATAAGATACTTTGTTCTATCAGTCAGAGTGTATATATGTATTTAAATCACATAATTTTTCCTTAAAAGATAAAAAAATTTTTTTAATGCTCTTTAAGCACCTATACAAAATAATTATGTAAAATTACACTGACAGTACAGTACATATCAATTGATTCTATGGATTATTGTCATTATTATACACTGACAATGAGCTAAATAGCATTAGAGGTCAAACGATTCCTTATCTTATGAGGACCTCTAGTGTTCATCCCTGGTATTAGAGCTTTAATCAGACGAATTTATTTGACACTTTTAATGTTTTTGGGGCCTCTCAGCATGATAACATTTTGAAACTACACGTATTTCCTAAGAATTTCTTGTTCTTTATATGTAAAAAGTTTTGATGAGTAAGAATAATGCAATTTAAAGATATATGAAAATAACTCTTCATCTTTTTTATTGTTACTTTCATAAATCACCACATCAACACCGTTCAAGATATCCCAAAGCCGTTCACAATATAGGGAACATTTTCCCTATATTCTGAGGATGATGATAAGAACATGTAATTCATGATGATAACAAAATGTTATTATTGCTTGCTTTACGTCCACCACTTCTGTTTAAATGTCATCGTTACCTATCTGTTCCATTTGTGTGTGGACATTGCTTTGCAGGTGACTCCTGTTATAAGACATCACTCTTAAGCGCTACATAACTAAGAATCAATTAGGAAAACGGTGCCCAGTTGGCACATGCATTCACAGTAACCCTCTGCCAGTTTGGATTTAAAGTTTACAGAAATGAAAGGGTTACATTTTTAAATCAACACACAGACAAATACACACTAAATATACAACTTTACCATCGAGTTTCATTTGTTAACATTGTTAACATGAACAATAATAAATAGCATTTATTAATGTTAATTAATATTAACCTAAAAAAGTACTCATATATTGTTTAAAGGTAAATAACATTTTAACATAGTGTATGTACTGTGAATTAACATGAACATGAACACAGTTCGTGTGGGTGTACAGCAATACACAATAAAGTGCTCAATAAACGCTTCATTCTTTCAAAATATCTTTAAAAATCAAGTTGGGTATTGTAATGGGGCGATATATAAATATAACTCATCTTAAAATGGTACAATTTTCAGATGTTTTGAACAGATAACAGCAAAGTTTGTTTTGTTGTCAAAGTTTGTCTTGAAATTGTTAGTGTTTTTTTTTATTGAATCAAAAATTTTAATTATGAAAATAAATGTCTATCAATGAAGATAAATCGCTCATGCTAAAAAGCTGTATTTTTCTTAATCTTTTGCTATGTGACTGAATAGGACAAGTTCATGGTACAGTTCAGTAAAAAATAAATAAAAAACAACAACTGCAATATACAAAGAATGAAAGAGTTCGTGACCCTTTATATTTTCTCAAAGATCAGACTCTCAAAGTTCAGACTTATTTATGCAGATTAAACTACAGCAATGTGCAATGTGCAAATTGCATCTTCCTCAAAGATGGTCTTAAGCAAAACAGCATGTTCCACTGGTCTCTCTCCCTTTCACCCCTCCCCCCTTCAGTCACTCTTAGTGTCAACACAGACTGTCAGCCCAGTGACAACAGTTTACTGATTTCTTTTTTTAATTTTCTTTAATTCATAGAAGCTTGAATAACTATGATATTACCAGCACTTGCTCATAATGATTAGATCTCTGTGTGAAAAAAGTTTTAAAGAGTTTGGATGCTGCACTTTAAAGATATAAAAAATTAGGGTTATGTTTTTTAAAAAATCACCACGTCAACACCGTTCAAGATATCCCAAATCCGCTCGCAATTTAACATCTCCAGAATCTTCTCTTCATGTTAAAAAAGTTTGGTGTGAATACCTTGTTATTCTTAGAAGGAGTGTGAATTTGTTTACAGCCTGATTTTTCCAAAAATCCACATTCAAATCAAAATAGCCGGCTTTCTGTTGGTCTTAGCTAATGAGTTTGATTTAGAAAGTTGTCCAGATTGATGAGAACAATATATGTACAGAGTTTGGTGACTGTAGGAAAAACTAACCCCCCAACTTTTGTCAAAAGATGGCGCTATAGAGTGCCTGCTCCACGCCCATTTATGACCTTTTGCCAGTGTCTAACTATCATTAATATTGATGTGTGTGTTGAGTTTCATGAAATTCTAAACATGTTATCTGCTTCGAAAAGACAGGAATCTAATTTTAAAGTTTAACACGTTGCCATGGCAACAGCATTTGATTTATCATCGTACCCTTTACATATTCTTATCGGCCGTGTTTTGACATTATTTTGATGAAGTTTGAAGAAAATCAAGTAAAATTAAGAGGCTGATTTCAACGCATTTTGAAAATGACACGCTTCCTGCTACCAGTTGGTGGCGCTATAACTTTGACTCATAATAGTCACATTTATGGAATCGGCATCATACAACGAACAATCTGGTGAAGTTTCATCAGAATCAGGCAATGTGTGCAACAGTTATTAGACACTTCCTGTTTCTCATTTCTCGCCATAACTTTGTCGCCTTGCCACGGCCAAACCGTTCGAGATATCAAAAATCCCCTCGCAATTTAGCGTCCCCAATGTCTTGAGATCATGCTGACCGAGTTTGGTGACAATCGTATGGAAATCCTGGGAGGAGTACGTTAAATTCCAGAGCATGCGCTTTTTAAACAGCCCTAAATATCTCACTTCCTGTTGCGTTAAGAAAATGACATAGAGTACAAAAGTTGTTCAGCTCAATGAGTTCTATATGTGTACCGAGTTTCATATGTGTACATTCAAGTATGTGTGCTATATGGCCCTAAAAATTCCAGGGGGCGCTGTAGAGTCCCCTTGCCACGCCCCGGTACCAGCCTCTGTGACATCCTGATGGCCGCAGATTCCGACATGTGTGCAAATTTTCAGGAGTTTTTGAGCATGTTAAGACCCCCTTAAGTGCCCGGAAGGTTAACAAAAAAAAAAAAAAAAAAAAATAAGAATCCTTAGGAAAACAAGAGGGCCTTCGCCCATTCTGGGCTCGGGCCCTAATTAAAGCTGCGAGCAGCGATGAACGGGCCCTCGCACCCGGGCTCACCGCCGACCGGTGGCTTCAGGAAAACAGCAAACGGTGGGCAGTATGCTTTTAATACAGTAAATGTAGGAGAAATATGTCAAAGTCACTTAAATGTGCCAAACTTGCCGCTGCCAGCTGGTGGCGCTATGCCTATAACTGATTATTGGCATGTAGATGTGTTCAGGCCAGCACTATTATCAAACATATGAAGTTTGGTGCAGATTGACCTTGGTATGTTTGAGTTAGTGAAATATATGAGATATCCTGCTGCCAACAGGTGGCGCTATGATAATATCTGAATATTGGTCTTTAGGTGTCTTCAGGCCAGGACTCTTACCAAACCTGTGAATTTTGTGGCAGATCAGACATTTTCAGGCTAAGTTATAACCACTTCTATGTCTATGCAGAAACATCAAACTTTGTCAGGCCACCACGGACATGCCCTTTAATGAAAACTCAAGATCTTCACAATTTAACATCTCTAAGGCTTCAAGATCAGACTGACCAAATATAATGTTGATTTAATTAAATGCAATCAATGCAAGGACTTCAGATAAATGCCAACTGTGAACCAGTATGCTACAAATGATGATAAGAACATGATTCATGATGATAGCAAAATGTTATTATTGCTTCCTTTACATCCACCACTTCTGCTTAAATGTCATTGTTACCTATCTGTACAATTTTTGTGTGGATATTGCTTTGCTGGTGACTCCTGTTATAAGACATCACTCTTAAGCGCTACATAACTAAGAATCAATAAGGAAGACGGTGCCCAGTTGGCACATGCATTCACAGTAATCCTCTGCTAGTTTGGATTTTAAGTTTACAGAATTGAAAGGGTTACACTTTAAAATCAACACACAGACACATACACACAAAATATAAAATGTTGCCATCCAGTTTCATTTGTTAGCATTAACTATATTAGTTAACATGACCAATAAATAAATAGCATTTATTAATGTTAATTAATATTAAGCTAAAAAAAGTATTCATATAAAGTTTATGTACTGTGAATTAACATGAACATGAACACAGTTCATGTGGGTGTACAGCAATACACAATAAAGTGCTCTATAAACTCTTCATTCTTTCAAAATATCTTTAAAAATCAAGTTGAGTATTTTAACGGGGTGATATATATATATTTATAACTGATCTTAAAATTATGGTTTTCAGATGTTTTGAAGAGATAACAGTAACGTTTGTTTTGTTGTCAAAGTTTGTCATAATTTTTTATTATTATTATTTTATATTCAATAAATAACACTATGTAAATATTGTCTATCAATGAAGATAAATTGATCATGCTAAAAAGTTGTATTTTTTTAAATCTTTTGCTATGTGACTGAATAGGACAAGTTCATGGTACAGTTAAGTAAAAAATAAATAAAAAACAACAACTGCAAAATACGAACAATGAAAGACTAAGTGACCCTTTATATTTTCTCAAAATATCAGACTCTCAAAGATCAGACATATTTATGTAATTAAAATACATATGTGCATTTTTTGTTCAAAGATGGTCTGTAGAATGGCTCTCTACTCTGTCACCCTCTCTGCCTCTCACCCCTCCCCCCTGCAATAATGAGCTTCTCTGTGCCTGACTGAACGCACACACATACTGTAGAGACATTCACCAGAGTGACAGCAGGTTTCTGAGTTATTTTTTTAATTTTCTTTAATTCATTGAAGCTTGTATAAAATTAATATTTCCAGCACTTGCTCAGAATGATTAGATCTCTGTGTGAAAAAAGTTTTAAAGAGTTTGGATGCTGCACTTTAAAGATATAAAAAATTAGGGTTATGTTTTTTACTATATCTTTAAAAAATCACCACGTCAACACCGTTCGAGATATCCAAAATCCGCTTGCAATTTAACATCTTCAGAATCTTCTCTTCATGTTAAAAAAGTTTGGTGTGAACAGCTGGTTGTTCTTAGGAGTAGTGTGAATTTGTTTACTACCTGATTTTTCAAAAAATCCACCTTCAAATCAAAATAGCCTGCTTTCTGTTGGTCTTAGCTAATGAGTTTGATTTAGAAAGTTGTCCAGATTGATGAGAACAATATATGTACAGAGTTTGGTGACTGTAGGAAAAACTAACCCCCCAACTTTTGTCAAAAGATGGCGCTATAGAGTGCCTGCTCCACGCCCATTTATGACCTTTTGCCAGTGTCTAACTATCATTAATATTGATGTGTGTGTTGAGTTTCATGAAATTCTAAGCATGTTATCTGCCTCGAAAAGACAGGAATGTAATTTTAAAGTTTGACACGTTGCCATGGCAACAGCATTTGATTTATCATCGACCCCTTTACATATTCTTATCGGCCGTGTTTTGACATGATTTTGATGAAGTTTAAAGAAAATCGAGTAAAATTAAGAGGCTGATTTCAAAGCATTTTGAAAATGACACGTTTCCTGCTGCCAGTTGGTGGCGCTATAACTTTGACTCATAATAGTCACATTTATGGAATCGGCATCATACAAGGAACAAACTGGTGAAGTTTCATCAGAATCAGGCAATGTGTGCAACAGTTATTAGACACTTCCTGTTTCTCATTTCTCGCCATAACTTTGTCGCCTTGCCACGGCCAAACCGTTCGAGATATCAAAAATCTCCTCGCAATTTAGCGTCCCCAATGCCTTGAGATCATGCTGACCGAGTTTGGTGACAATCCCATGGAATTCCTGGGAGGAGTACGTTAAATTCCAGAGCATGCGCTTTTTAAACAGCCCTAAATATCTCACTTCCTGTTGCGTGGAGCCCATGACATAGAGTACAAAAGTTGTTCAGCTCGATGAGTTCTATATGTGTACCGAGTTTCATATGAGTACGTGCAAGTATGTGTGCGCAGTACATCAAGTTTTCAAACTGTGTTCCAGGGGGCGCTGTAGATGCCCTGAACCACGCCCGGGTCCCAGCCTCTGTGGCGTCCGGACGACGGCAGATTCCAACGTGTGTGCAAATTTTCAAGAGTTTTTGAGTATGTTAAGGCCCCCAAAAGTGCCCCAACGGTTGAAAAAAAAAAAAAAAAAAAAAAAAAAAAAAAACAAATTAAAGCTGCAAGCAGCGTTGACCGGGCCCTCGCCGTCTGGCAGTCGCCATCACGATAGCATCAGGAAAACGGTGCCCAGTTGGCACATGCATTCACAATAACCCTTTGGACTAACCCTAACTGTCTCTCCTCCTGTCTGACTCTTTCTCTTACCACCCATCCCACCTCCTTACACTCAGCCACTTACCACACAAACACACACATAGAGTGCAGAGCAGAGTGAGATCAGATTTGTTTTTTAATTTTCTTTCATTCGTGGAGTTTTGTATAATTATGAAATGAACTGTGTTTAATCAGAATGAATAGTTATTTGTATGAAAAAAGTTTCAAAGAGTTAGGATGCTGCACTTTAAATATATAATAAATCATTGAAAATTGAAAATGGAAAATAAAATTCTAGGCACGCTATCTGCCTCAAAAACACAGGAAACAAATATTTGAATGTATTTTGTATTTTTATTTATTTGCCATGGCAACAGCATTTGATGCATCAGGGACGCCTTTACAGACTCTCATCGGCCGTGTTTTTACATCATTCTGATGAAGTTTGAAGAAAATCGAGTACAAATACATTGTTCGTTGTTCGTTCGTGTGTTAGTTCATTAACCAATGTTAACAAAAGAGACCCTATTTTAAATAGTTACCATGTTTTATGATCTACATCCATTTTTAAATATTATTTTAATGATCTATAAGCATCTGTGAAATAATTATAAACAAATATATTAAAAATAAATACATATTAACTTAGTTGAAGTATTTGTTTCTCATTCTAATTAAGTGAACTGAGCAGTATAGTGTCATACTTATAAGATTTTTTATTCTATCAGTGAGATTGTATATATGTATATAAATCATATAATTTTTCCTTAAAAGATTAAAAAAAGATTTTAATGCTCTTTAAGCACCTATACAAAATAATTATGTAAAAGTACACTGACAGTACAGTCTATATCAACGGATTCTATGGATTATTTTCATTCTTATACACTGAGAATGAGCTAAATAGCATTAGAGGTCAAACGATTCCTTATCTTATGAGGACCTCTAGTGTTCATCCCTGGTATTAGAGCTTTAATCTGACAAATTTATGTGACACTTTTAATGTTTTTGGGGCCTCTGAGCATGATAACATTTTGAAACTACACGTATTTCCTAAGAATTTCTTGTTCTTTATATGTAAAAAGTTTTGATGAGTTAGAATAATGCAATTTAAAGATATATGAAAATAACTCTTCATCTTTTTTATTGTTACTTTCATAAATCACCACATCAACACCGTTCAAGATGTCCCAAAGCCGTTCACAATTTAACATCTTCAGTATCTTGGCATCATGTTGACAAAGTTTGGTGTGAACTGTCTGATTCTGCTATGAGTGATATGAATTTATTCACAACTATATTTAAAAACACAGGAAACAAATGTTAAAGTTTGACATGTTGCCATGGCAACAGCATTTGATGTATCAAGGACCCCTTCACAGATTCTCATCGGCCGTGTTTTGATATTATTCTGATGAAGTTTGAAGCAAATTGAGTAAAATTAAGAGGTTGATTTAAAAGCGTTTTGCAAGCAACACACTTCCTGCTGCCAGTTGGTGGCGCTATAACTTTGACTCATAATAGTCACATCTCTGTGATCGGTATCATACGACGAACAAACTGCTTAAGTTTGGTCAAAATCAGATAAAGTGTGTCAAAATTATTAGACATTTCCTGTTTCTCATTTCTCGCCATAATTTGTCGCCCTGCCACGGCCAAACCGTTCGAGATACCAAAAATCCCCTGGCAATTTTGCATTCCCAATATCTTGAGATCATGCTGACCGAGTTTGGTGGCCATCGGTGGAAAGGTCTAGGAGGAGTATTTCAAATTCCACAGCTTGATTTTTCCAAAAATCCATATTTAAATAAAAATAGCTGACTTCCTGTTGATCGTAGCTAATGGGTGTAAATTAGAAAGTTGTCCGGCTTGATGAGTCCAATATATGTACCGAGTTTGGTGACTGTAGGACAAAGTAACCCCCCAACTTTTGTCAAAAGGTGGCGCTATGGAGCGCCTGCTCCACGCCCATTTATGGGCTTTTATCAGTGTTTAACTGTCATTAATACAGATGTGTGTGTTGAGTTTCATGAAATTCTAAGCATTTTAAGTGGCTCAAAAACACAAAAAACTAAAGTTAAAGTTTGACACGTTGCCATGGCAACATGATAAAAGTTATGGATAACGCCCTTCACAGATTCTTATCGGTTGTGTTTTGACATTATTGGGATGAAATTTGAAGCAAATTGAGTAAAATTAAGAGGCTGAGTTTAAAGCGTTTCAAAAACGTCACGCTTTCTGCTGCCAGTTGGTGGCGCTATAACTTTGACTCATAATAGTCACATCTCTGTGATCGGCATCAGACGATGAACAAACTGCTGAAGTTTGGTCAAAATCAGACAAAGTATGTCAAAGTTATTAGGCACTTCCTGTTTCTCATTTCTCGCCATAAATTTGTCGCCCCGTCACGGTCAAACCGTTCGAGATATCAAAAATCCCCTGGCAATTTTGCGTCCCCAATGTCTTGAGATCATGCTGACCGAGTTTGGTGGCCATCGGTGGAAAGGCCTAGTAGGAGTATTTCAAATTCCATTGCATGCACTTTTTAGACATCCCTGAATAGCCGACTTCCTGTTTGGCGAAGCACGGACTATGAGTGTGAAATTTGTTCGGCCCGATGAGGTCTATATGTGTATGAATTTTGGTGACTGTAGGTCAACCGTTGTGCGCTCCAGAGCCCTTCAAAAGTCGCAATTTTTAACGCTGTGCCATGCCCCCCCCAGGTGACCCCCCCATGTCAAAGTCTGTCCGGCCCTGATGGCCGCAGGTTCCAATGTGTGTGCAAAGTTTCAAGAGTTTTCGTGTATGTTAAGGCCCCCGAAATCCCCCAAAACATTGAAAAAAAAAAAAAAATAATAATAATAATAATAATAATCCTTAGAAAAACAATAGGGCCTTCGCCCTTTTGGGCTCGGGCCCTAATAATAATAATAATAATCCTTAGAAAAACAATAGGGCCTTCGCCCTTTTGGGCTCGGGCCCTAATAAGAACCCTTAGAAGAACAATAGGGCCTTCGCCCTTTTGGGCTCGGGCCCTAATAAGAATCCTTAGAAGAACAATAGGGCCTTCGCCCTTTTGGGCTCGGGCCCTAATAATAATAATCCTTAGAAAAACAATAGGGCCTTCGCCCTTTTGGGCTCGGGCCCTAATTAAAGCTGCAAGCAGCGATGAACGGGCCCTCGCACACGGGCTCACCGCCGACCGGTGGCTTTAGGAACACAGCTAATGGTGGGCAGTATGCTTTTAATACAGCAAAAATAGGAGAAATATGTCAAAGTCACTTAAATGTGCCAAATATCCTGCTGCCAGCTGGTGGCGCTATGCCTATAACTGATTATTGGCATGTAGATGTGTTCAGGCTGGCACTTTCATCAAACATATGAAGTTTGGTGCAGATTGACCTTGGTATGTTTGAGTTAGTGAAAGATATGATATATCCTGCTGCCAACAGGTGGCACTATGATAATATCTGAATATTGGCCTTTAGGTGTCTTCAGGCCAGGACTCTTACCAAACCTCTGAAGTTTGAGGCAGATCAGACATTTTATGGCTGAGTTATTACACTTATGTCCATGGCGAAACATCAAACTTTGTCAGGCCGCCACGGACACGCCCTTTACTGAAACTCAAGATCTTCACAATTTAACATCTCTAAGGCCTCTAGATCAGACTGACCAAATATAATGTTGATTTCATTAAATGTCTAGGAGGAGTTTGCTATAAACCTAATCCCCTGCAAGGACTTCAGATAATGCCAACTGTGAACCAAATGTGAACATTTTCCCTATATTCTGATGATGATGATAAGAACATGTAATTCATGATGATAACAAAATGTTATTATTGCTTGCATTACATTCACCACTTCTGCTTAAATCGTTACCTATCTGTACAATTTGTATGTGGATATTGCTTTGCTGGTGACTCCTGTTATAAGACATCACTCTTAAGCGCTACATAACTAAGAATCAATAAGGAAAACGGTGCACAGTTGGCAAATGCATTCACAGTAACCCTCTGCTAGTTTGGATTTTAAGTTTACAGAATTGAAAGGGTTACACTTTAAAATCAACACAGAGACACATACACACAATATATAAAATGTTGCCATCCAGTTTCATTTGTTAACATTAACTATATTAGTTAACATGAACAATAATTAAATAGCATTTATTAATGTTAATTAATATTAAGCTAAAAAAAAGTATTCATATATTGTTTAAAGGTAAATTAGTATCTTTTAGTTTATGTACTGTGAATTAACATGAACATGAACACAGTTCATGTGGGTGTACAGCAATACACAAAGTGCTCTATAAACGCTTAATTCTTTCAAAATATCTTTAAAAATCAAGTTGAGTGTTTTAATGGGGCGATATATATATAACTGATCTTAAAATGATGGTTTTCGGATGTTTTGAACAGATAACAGCAAAGTTTGTTTTGTTGTCAAAGTTTGTCTTGAAATTTTTAATTATTATAATTTTATATTCAATAAATAACACTATGAAAATATTGTCTACAATGAAGATTATTCACTCATGCTTAAAAGTTGTATTTTTCTTAATCTTTTGCTATGTGACTGAATAGGACAAGTTCATGGTACAGTTCAGTAAAAATAAATAAAAAACAACAACTGCAAAATACAAACAATGAAAGATTTAATGACCCTTTATATTTTCTCAAAATATCAGACATATTTATGTCGATTACGCTACAGCAATGTGCATCTTCCTCAAAGATGGTCTTAAGCAAAACAGCATGTTCCACTGGTCTCTCTCCCTTACACCCCTCCCCCCTTCAGTCACTCTTCAGTGACTCAATGGTGACTGAACACAGACAGGCACAGGCAGAGTGACAGCAGGTTTCTAATTTCTTTTTTTAATTTTCTTTAATTCATAGAAGCTTGTATAAAATTGATATTTACACCACTTGCTCAGAATGATAAGATCTCTGTGTGAAAAAAGTTGTAAAGAGTTTGGATGCTGCACTTTAAAGATATAAAAAAATTACGGTTATGTTTTTTACTACATCTTTAAAAAATCACCACGTCATCACCGTTCAAGATATCCCAAATTCGCTCGCAATTTAACATCTTCAGAATCTTCTCTTCATGTTAAAAAAGTTTGGTGTGAATACCTTATTTTTCTTAGAAGGAGTGTGAATTTGTTTACAGCCTGATTTTTCCAAAAATCCACATTCAAATCAAAATAGCCGGCTTCCTGTTGGTCTCAGCTAATGAGTTTGATTTAGAAAGTTGTCCAAATTGATGAGATTAATATATGTACAGAGTTTGGTGACTGTAGGAAAAACTAACCCCCCAACTTTTGTCAAAAGATGGCGCTATAGAGTGCCTGCTCCACGTCCATTTATGACCTTTTGCCAGTGTCTAACTATCATTAATATTGATGTGTGTGTTGAGTTTCATGAAATTCTAAGCATGTTAACTGCCTCGAAAAGACAGGAATCTAATTTTAAAGTTTGACATGTTGCCATGGCAACAGCATTCGATTTATCATCGACCCCTTTACATATTCTTATCGGCCGTGTTTTGACATGATTTTGATGAAGTTTAAAGAAAATCGAGTAAAATTAAGAGGCTGATTTCAAAGCATTTTGAAAATGACACACTTCCTGCTGCCAGTTGGTGGCGCTATAACTTTGACTCATAATAGTCACATTTATGGAATCGGCATCATACAACGAACAAACTGGTGACGTTTCATCAGAATCAGGCAATGTGGTCAACAGTTATTAGACACTTCCTGTTTCTCATTTCTCGCCATAACTTTGTCGCCTTGCCACGGCCAAACCGTTCGAGATATCAAAAATCTCCTCGCAATTTAGCATCCCCAATGTCTTGAGATCATGCTGACCGAGTTTGGTGACAATCCCATGGAATTCCTGGGAGGAGTACGTTAAATTCCAGAGCATGCGCTTTTTAAACAGCCCTAAATATCTCACTTCCTGTCAGGTGGAGCCTATGACATAGAGTACAAAAGTTGTTTGGCTCAGTGAGATCTATATGTGTACCGAGTTTCATATCAATACATGCAAGTATGTGTGCGCAGTACATCAAGTTTTCAAACTGTGTTCCAGGGGGCGCTGTAGAGGCCCTGAACCACGCCCGGGTCCCAGCCTCTGTGGCGTCCTGATGGCCGCAGATTCCAACGTGTGTGCAAATTTTCAAGAGTTTTTGAGTATGTTAAGGCCCCCAAAAGTGCCCGGAAGGTTGAAAAAAAAAAAAATAATAAAAAAAAAAAAAATAATTAAAGCTGCAAGCAGCGATGACCGGGCCCTCGCCGACTGTGCAGTCGCCATCCCGATAGCATCAGGAAAACGGTGCCCAGTTGGCACATGCATTCACAGTAACCATTTGGACTAACCGTAACTGTCTTTCCTCCTCTCTGACTCTTTCTCTTACCACCCATCCCCCCTCCTTACACTCAGCCACTTACCACACAAACAAGAGTGCAGAGCAGAGTGAGATCAGATATGTTTTTTTTATTTTCCTTCATTCGTGGAGTTTTGTATAATTATGAAATGTACTGTGTTTGATCAGAATGAATCGTTATTTTTTTGGAAAAAAGTTTCAAAGGGTTAGGATGCTGCACTTTAAATATATAATAAATCATTGAAAATTGAAAATGAAAAATGAAATTCTATGCACGCTATCTGCCTCAAAAACACAGGAAACAAATATTTGAACTTTATTTTTTGTTTTATTTATTTGCCATGGCAACAGCATTTGATGCATCAGGGACGCCCTTTACAGACTCTCATCGGCAGTGTTTTTACATTATTCTGATGAAGTTTGAAGAAAATCGATTACAAATATACTGTTCGTTGTTCGTTCGTGTTTGTTAGTTCATTAACCATTGTTAACAAAAGAGACCCTATTTTAAATAGTTACCATGTTTTATGGTCTACAAGCATTTTTAAATAGTATTTTAATAATCTATAAGCATCTGTGAAATAATTATAAACAAATATATTAAAAATAAATACATATTAACTTAGTTGATTTGTTTGGCCTTTTTGTATTTGTTTCTCATTCTAATTAAGTGAACTGAGCAGTATAGTGTCATACTTATAAAATATTTTGTTCTATCAGTGAGAGTGTATATATGTATTTAAATCATATATTTTTTCCTTAAAAGATAAAAAAAGATTTTAATGCTCTTTAAGCACCTATACAAAATAATTATGTAAAATTACACTGACAGTACAGTATATATCAACTGATTCTATGGATTATTGTCATTCTTATACACTGACAATGAGCTAAATAGCATTAGAGGTCAAACGATTCCTTATTTTATGAGGACCTCTAGTGTTCATCTCTGGTATTAGAGCTTTAATCTGAAAAATTTATATGACACTTTTAATGTTTTTGGGGCCTCTGAGCATGATAACATTTTGAAACTACACGTATTTCCTAAGAATTTCTTGTTCTTTATATGTAAAAAGTTTTGATGAGTTAGAATAATGCAATTTAAAGATATATGAAAATAACTCTTCATCTTTTTTATTGTTACTTTCATAAATCACCACATCAACACCGTTCAAGATATCCCAAAGCCGTTCACAATATAGGGAACATTTTCCCAATATTCTGAGGATGATGATAAGAACATGTAATTCATGATGATAACAAAATGTTATTATTGCTTGCTTTACGTCCACCACTTCTGCTTAAATGTCATCGTTACCTATCTGTTCAATTTGTGTGTGGATATTCCTTTGCAGGTAACTCCTGTTATAAGACATCACTTTTAAGCGCTACATAACTAAGAAAGAATCAATTAGGAAAACGGTGCCCAGTTGGCACATGCATTCACAGTAACCCTCAGCCAGTTTGGATTTAAAGTTTACTGAATTGAAAGGGTTAGACTTTAAAATCAACACACAGACACATACACACAATATATAAAATTGCCAACCAGTGTCATTTGTTAACATTAACTATATTATTTAACATGAACAATAATTAAATAGTATTTATTAATGTTAATTAATATTAACCTAAAAAAAGTATTCATATATTGTTTAATGGTAAAATAGTATATTTTAACATTAGTTTATGTACTGTGAATTAACATGAACATGAACACAGTTCATGTGGGTGTACAGCAATACACAAAGTGCTCTATAAACGCTTCTTTCTTTCAAAATATCTTTAAAAATCAAGTTTAGTATTGTAATGGGGCGATATATATATGGTATAATGGTATAATTTTCAGATGTTTTGAACAGATAACAGCAAAGTTTGTCTTGAAATTGTTAATTTAAATTTTATATTCAATAAATAACACTATGAAAATAAATGTCTATCAATGAAGATAAATCGCTCATGATAAAAAGCTGTATTTTTCTTAATCTTTTGCTATGTGACTGAATAGGACAAGTTCATGGTACAGTTCAGTAAAAAATAAATAAAAAAACAACTGCAAAATACAAACAATGAAAGACTTAGTGACCCTTTATATTTTCTCAAAATATCAGACTCTCAAAGATCAAACATATTTATGTAACATCAATGTGCATTTTTTCCTCAAAGATGGTCTTTAGCAAGACAGCATGTTCTACTCTCTCTCCCTCTCTCCCTTTCACCCCTCCCCCTTCAGTCTCTCTTCAGTCACTCAATGGTGACTCAACACAGACACTCAAGGCAGAGTGACAGCAGGTTTCTGATTTCTTTTTTTAATTTTCTTTAATTCGTAGAAGCTTGAATTAAATTGATATTTACAGCACTTGCTCAGAATGATAAGATCTCTGTGTGAAAAAAGTTTTAAATAGTTAAGATGCTGCACTTTAAAGATATAGAAAATGACGGTTATACATCTTTAAAAAATCACCACGTCAACACCGTTCAAGATATCCCAAAACTGCTCGCAATTTAACATCTTCTGAATCTTCTCTCCATGTTAAAAAAGTTTGGTGTGAACAGCTTGTTCTTCTTAGGAGGAGTATAAATTTGTTTACAGCCTGATTTTTCCAAAAATCCACATTCAAATCAAAATATCCGGCTTCCTGTTGGTCTTAGCTAATGAGTTTAATTTAGAAAGTTGTCCAGATTGATGAGAACAATATATGTACAGAGTTTGGTGACTGTAGGAAAAACTAACCCCCCAACTTTTGTCAAAAGATGGCGCTATAGAGTGCCTGCTCCATGCCCATTTATGATCTTTTGCCAGTGTCTAACTATCATTAATATTGATGTGTGTGTTGAGTTTCATGAAATTCTAAGCATGTTATCTGCCTCGAAAAGACAGGAATCTAATTTTAAAGTTTGAGACGTTGCCATGGCAACAGCATTTGATTTATCATCGACCCCTTTACATATTCTTATCGGCCGTGTTTTGACATGATTTTGATGAAGTTTAAAGAAAATCAAGTAAAATTAAGAGGCTGATTTCAAAGCATTTTGAAAATGACACGCTTCCTGCTGCCAGTTGGTGGCGCTTGACTTTGACTCATAATAGTCACCTTTATGGAATCGGCATCATACAACGAACAATCTGGTGAAGTTTCATCAGAATCAGGCAATGTGTGCAACAGTTATTAGACACTTCCTGTTTCTCATTTCTCGCCATAACTTTGTCGCCTTGCCACGGCCAAACCGTTCGAGATATCAAAAATCTCCTCGCAATTTAGCGTCCCCAATGTCTTGAGATCATGCTGACCGAGTTTGGTGACAATCGTATGGAAATCCTGGGAGGAGTACGTTAAATTCCAGAGCATGCGCTTTTTATACAGCCCTAAATATCTCACTTCCTGTTGCATTGAGAAAATGACATAGAGTACAAAAGTTGTTCAGCTCAATGAGTTCTATATGTGTACCGAGTTTCATATGTGTACGTTCAAGTATGTGTGCTATATGGCCCTCAAAATTCCAGGGGGCGCTGTAGAGTCCCCTTGCCACGCCCCGGTACCAGCCTCTGTGGCGTCCTGATGGCCGCAGATTCCGACATGTGTGCAAATTTTCAAGAGTTTTTGAGTATGTTAAGACCCCCTTAAGTGCCCGGAAGGTTAACAAAAAAAAAAAAAAAAAAAAAAAAAAATAAGAATCCTTAGAAGAACAATAGGGCCTTCGCCCTTTTGGGCTCGGGCCCTAATTAAAGCTGCGAGCAGCGTTGACCGGGCCCTCGCCGTCTGGCAGTCGCCATCCCGATAGCATCAGGAAAACGGTGCCCAGTTGGCACATGCATTCACAGTAACCCTTTGGACTAACCCTAACTGTCTCTCCTCCTGTCTGACTCTTTCTCTTGCCACCCATCCCCCCTCCTTACACTCAGCCACTTACCACACAAACACACACATAGAGTGCAGAGCAGAGTGAGATCAGATATGTTTTTTAATTTTCTTTCATTCGTGGAGTTTTGTATAATTATGAAATGAACTGTGTTTAATCAGAATGAATAGTTATTTGTATGAAAAAAGTTTCAAAGAGTTAGGATGCTGCACTTTAAATATATAATAAATCATTGAAAATTGAAAATGGAAAATGAAATTCTAGGCACGCTATCTGCCTCAAAAACACAGGAAACAAATATTTGAATGTATTTTGTATTTTTATTTATTTGCCATGGCAACAGCATTTGATGCATCAGAAACGCCTTTACAGACTCTCATCGGCCGTGTTTTTACATCATTCTGATGAAGTTTGAAGAAAATCGAGTACAAATATATTGTTCGTTGTTCGTTCGTGTGTTAGTTCATTAACCATTGTTAACAAAAGAGACCCTATTTTAAATATTTACCATGTTTTATGATCTACAACCATTTTTAAATATTATTTTAATGATCTATAAGCATCTGTGAAATAATTATAAACAAATATATTAAAAATAAATACATATTAACTTAGTTGATGTATTTGTTTTTCATTCTAATTAAGTGAACTGAGCAGTATAGTGTCATACTTATAAGATTTTTTATTCTATCAGTGAGATTGTATATATGTATATAAATCATATAATTGTTCCTTAAAAGATTAAAAAAAGATTTTAATGCTCTCTAAGCACCTATACAAGATAATTATGTAAAAGTACACTGACAGTACAGTATATATCAACTGATTCTATGGATTATTTTCATTCTTATACACTGAGAATGAGCTAAATAGCATTATTGTTCAAACGATTCCTTATCTTATGAGGACCTCTAGTGTTCATCCCTGGTACTAGAGCTTTAATCTGACAATTTATATGACACTTTTAATGTTTTTGGGGCCTCTGAGCATGATAACATTTTGAAACTACACGTATTTCCTAAGAATTTCTTGTTCTTTATATGTAAAAAGTTTTGATGAGTTAGAATAATGCAATTTAAAGATATATGGAAATAACTCTCCATCTTTTTTACTGTTACTTTCATAAATCACCACATCAACACCGTTCAAGATATCCCAAAGCCGTTCACATTTTAACATCTTCAGTATCTTGGCACCATGTTGACAAAGTTTGGTGTGCACTGTCTGATTCTGCTATGAGTGATATGAATTTATTCAGCTATATTTTTCCAAAAATCCACATTCAAATCAAAATAGCTGACTTCCTGTTGGTCGTAGCTAATGGGTGTAAATTTTTTGCAAAAAAAATCTGGTGACCAAAAATTATTAGGCTGTAGTTAAGAACTGTTAGTTTTATGGACAGTTAGAATGTTTTGTATATGCAGACAAGGGCTTTATGATGGGCCTGATTTGAATTTAGAAAAAAAATATATTTCTTAAACATGTTTGAAGTTCTTAATAGATTTCACTGTTGCACATTTAGTCTTTTTATTTTTTTACAGTAATGTGCATTTTGCAGTTTGTTTACATGGTGTACATTGGATGCACATATTTATGACTTCTTGTTACAGTATTCATTTAAAATAAAAGTTGTTTAAAATAAACAACTGTGTGCACCCTATTATTAATGTAGATGTGTATTTCAGTAATAAACTTAAGAAGGGGAGTTTTAAGTTACCAGCATTTATATAAAAATAGTGATCCCATGTCTGCAAACCTAACATTTTAAATGAAATATTGATAGCTAATCGATATCGAATCGAATTGAATCGAATCGAAACCATAAAAATAACAATTGAATCGAATTGCCAAATTGGTCACAATACCCAGCCCTAATTCACATCCTAATGAATAAACAACCAAGAGTTTAAATATTCCCTTCTATCTCCTCCTCTCTGACTCTCTCTTTCCACCCACCCCCCCTCCCCACTCTCACCCTAACACTCAAAAAACACACACCCACTTACCACGCACACACATAAGTGCAGAGCAGAGAGGGATCAGATTTGTTTTTTAATTTTCATTAATTCATAGATCTTTGTATAATTATGAAATGAACGTTGTCTGATCAGAATGACTAGTAGTCTGTATGAAAAAAGTTTCAAAGACTTTGGATGCTGCACTTTAAAGATATAATAACATTACGGCTATCTTTTTTTACTCCGATTTCAATCAATCACCACATCAACACCGTTCAAGATATCCTAAATCTGCTCGCAATTTAGAATCTTCAGAATGTTGGCATCATGTCAAAAAAGTTTGGTGTGAATTGGTTGGTTTTCCTGAGAGAAGTATATAAAATTCCACAGCCTGATTTTTCCAAATATCCACATTCAAATCAAAATAGCCGACTTCCTGTCGATCGTAGCTAATGGGTGTAAATTAGAAATGTTTCTGGCTTGATGAGATCAATATATGTACCGAGTTTGGTGACTGTAGGACAAACTAAACCCCCAACTTTTGTCAAAAGGTGGCGCCATGGAGCGCCTGCTCCACGCCCATTTATGGGCTTTTATCAGTGTCTAAATATCATTAATACAGATGTGTGTGTGAAGTTTCATGAAATTCTGAGTATTTTAAGTGGCTCCAAAACACAAAAAGCTAAAGTTAAAGTTTGACACGTTGCCATGGCAACATGATAAAAGTTATCGATAATGCAATTCACAGATTCTCATTGGCCGTGTTTCAACATTACTGAGAAGAAGTTTGAAGCAAATTGAGTAAAATTAAGAGGTTGATTTAAAAGCATTTAGAAAACGTTGCGCTTTGTGCTGCCAGTTGGTGGTGCTATAACTTTGACTCCTAATAGTCACATCTCTGTGATCGGCATCATAAGATGAACAAACTGCTGACGTTTGGTCAAAATCAGACAAAGTGTGTTAAAGTTATTAGACACTTCCTGTTTCTCATTTCTCGCCATAACTTTGTCGCCCCGCCACGGCCAAACCGTTCGAGATATCAAAAATCCCCTGGCAATTTTGCGTCCCCAATGTCTTGAGATCATGCTGACCGAGTTTGGTGGCCATCGGTGGAAAGGTCTAGGAGGAGTATTTCAAATTCCATTGCATGCGCTTTTTAGACATCCCTGAATAGCTGACTTCCTGTTTGGTGAAGCACGGACTGTGAGCACGGAAGTTGTTCGGCCCGATGAGGTCTATATGTGTATGAATTGTGGTGACTGTAGATCAATTGGTGTGCGCTCCAGAGTCCCTCAAATGTCGCAATTTTTAACGCTGTGCCACGCCCCCCCCCAGGTGACCCCCCCATGTCAAAGTCTGTCCGGCCCTGATGGCCGCAGGTTCCAATGTGTGTGCAAATTTTCAAGAGTTTTCGTGTATGTTAAGGGCCCCAAAATCCCCCAAAACATTGAAAAAAAAATAATAATTAAAGCTGCAAGCAGCGATGACCGGGCCCTCGCCGTCTGTGCAGTCGCCATCCCGATAGCATCAGGAAAACGGTGCCCAGTTGGCACATGCATTCACAGTAACCCTTTGGACTAACCCTTACTGTCTCTCCTCCTGCAGAGCAGAGTGAGATCAGATATGTTTTTTTTCTTTCATTCGTGGAGTTTTGTATAATTATGAAATGAACTGTGTTTGATCAGAATAAATAGTTATTTGTATGAAAAAAGTTTCAAAGAGTTAGGATGCTGCACTTTAAATATATAATAAATCATTGAAAATTGAAAATGGAAAATGAAATTTTAAGCACGCTATCTGCCTTAAATATCACAGGAAACAAATATTTTAATGTATTTTTTATTTTTATTTATTTGCCATGGCAACAGCATTTGATGCATCTGGGCTTTTACATTATTCTGATGAAGTTTGAAGAAAATCGAGTACAAATATATTGTTCGTTGTTTGTTCGTGTTTGTTAGTTCATTAGCCATTGTTAACAAAAGAGACCCTATTTTAAATAGTTACCATGTTTTATGGTCTACAAGCATTTTTAAATATTATTTTAATAATCTATAAGCATCTGTGAAATAATTATAAACAAATATATTAAAAATAAATACATATTAACTTAGTTGATTTTTTGTTTGGCCTTTTTGTATTTGTTTCTCATTCTAATTAAGTGAACTGAGCAGTATAGTGTCATACTTATAAGACTGTTTGTTCTACCAGTGAGAGTGTATATATATATGTATTTAAATCATATAATTTTCCCTTAAAAGATAAAAAAAAGATTTTAATGCTCTTTAAGCACCTATACAAAATAATTATGTAAAAGTACACTGACAGTACAGTCTATATCAACTGATTCTATGGATTATTGTCATTCTTATACACTGACAATGAGCTAAATAGCATTAGAGGTCAAACGATTCCTTATCTTATGAGGACCTCTAGTGTTCATCCCTGGTATTAGAGCTTTAATTTGACAAATTTAAATGACACTTTTAATGTTTTTGGGGCCTCTGAGCATGATAACATTTTGAAACTACACGTATATCCTAAGGATTTCTTGTTCTTTATATGTAAAATGTTTTGATGAGTTAGAATAATGCAATTTAAAGATAAATGAAAATATCTCTTCATCTTTTTTATTGTTACTTTCATAAATCACCACATCAACATCGTTCAAGATATCCCAAAGCCGTTCACAATATAGGGAACATTTTCCCAATATTCTGATGATGATGATAAGAACATGTAATTCATGATGATAACAAAATGTTATTATTGCTTGCTTTACGTCCACCACTTCTGCTTAAATGTCATTGTTACCTATCTGTACAATTTTTGTGTGGATATTGCTTTGCTGGTGACTCCTGTTATAAGACATCACTCTTAAGCACTACATAACTAAGAATCAATAAGGAAGACGGTGCCCAGTTGGCACATGCATTCACAGTAACCCTCTGCTAGTTTGGATTTTAAGTTTACAGAATTGAAAGGGTTAGACTTTAAAATCAACACACAGACACATACACACAAAATATAAAATGTTGCCATCCAGTTTCATTTGTTAACATTAACTATATTAGTTAACATGACCAATAAATAAATAGCATTTATTAATGTTAATTAATATTAAGCTAAAAAAAGTATTTATATATAGTTTATGTACTGTGAATTAACATGAACACAGTTAATGTGGGTGTACAGCAATACACAATAAAGTGCTCTATAAACGCTTCATTCCTTCAAAATATCTTTAAAAATCAAGTTGAGTATTTTAATGGGGCGATATATATATAACTGATCTTAAAATGATGGTTTTCAGATGTTTTGAACAGATAACAGCAAAGTTTTTGTTGTCAAAGTTTGTCTTGAAATTTTTAATTATTATAATTTTATATTTAATAAATAACACTATGAAAATATTGTCTACAATGAAGATAAATCACTCATGCTTAAAAGTTGTATTTTTCTTAATCTTTTGCTATGTGACTGAATAGGACAAGTTCATGGTATAGTTCAGTAAAAAAATAAATAAAAAACAACAACTGCAAAATACAAACAATGAAAGACTTAATGACCCTTTATATTTTCTCAAAATATCAGACACTCAAAGATCAGACATATTTATGTAATTAAAGTACATATATGTGCATTTCTAACTCAAAGATGGTCTGTAGCATGGCTCTCTACTCTGTCACCCTCTCTGCCTCTCACCCCTCCCCCCTGCAATAATGAGCTTCTCTCAGCCTGACTGAACGCACATACATACAGTAGAGACATTCACCCAGAGTGACAGCAGGTTTCTGATTTCGATTTTTAATTTTCATTAATTCATTGAAGCTTGTAGAAAATTTATATTAACACCACTTGCTCAGAATGATTAGATCTCTGTGTGAAAAAAGTTGTAAAGAGTTTGGATGCTGCACTTTAAAGATATAAATAAAATGACGGTTATGTTTTTTACTACATCTTTAAAAAATTACCACGTCAACACCATTCAAGATATCCAAAATCCGCTCGCAATTTAACATCTTCAGAATCTTCTCTTCATGTTAAAAAAGTTTGGTGTGAATAGCTGGTTGTTCTTAGAAGAAGTGTGAATTTGTTTACAGCCTGATTTTTCCAAAAAAACACATTCAAATGGAAATAGCCGGCTTCCTGTTGGTCTTAGCTAATGAGTTTAATTTAGAAAGTTGTCCAGATTGATGAGAACAATATATGTACAGAGTTTGGTGACTGTAGGAAAAACTAACCCCCCAACTTTTGTCAAAAGATGGCGCTATAGAGTGCCTGCTCCACGCCCATTTATGACCTTTTGCCAGTGTCAAACTATCATTAATATTGATGTGTGTGTTGAGTTTCATGAAATTCTTAGCATGTTATCTGCCTCGAAAAGACAGGAATCTAATTTTAAAGTTTGAGACGTTGCCATGGCAACAGCATTTGATTTATCATCGACCCCTTTACATATTCTTATCAGCCGTGTTTTGACATGATTTTGATGAAGTTTAAAGAAAATCAAGTAAAATTAAGAGGCTGATTTCAAAGCATTTTGAAAATGACACGCTTCCTGCTGCCAGTTGGTGGCGCTATAACTTTGACTCATAATAGTCACATTTATGGAATCGGCATCATACAACGAACAATCTGGTGAAGTTTCATCAGAATCAGGCAATGTGTGCAACAGTTATTAGACACTTCCTGTTTCTCATTTCTCGCCATAACTTTGTCGCCTTGCCACGGCCAAACCGTTCGAGATATCAAAAATCCCCTCGCAATTTAGCGTCCCCAATGTCTTGAGATCATGCTGACCGAGTTTGGTGACAATCCTATCGAAACCCTGGGAGGAGTACGTTAAATTCCAGAGCATGCGCTTTTTACACAGCCCTAAATATCTCACTTCCTGTTGCGTGGAGAAAATGACATAGAGTACAAAAGTTGTTCAGCTCAATGAGTTCTATATGTGTACCGAGTTTCATATGTGTACGTTCAAGTATGTGTGCTATATGGCCCTCAAAATTCCAGGGGGCGCTGTAGAGTCCCCTTGCCACGCCCCGGTACCAGCCTCTGTGGCGTCCTGATGGCCGCAGATTCCGACGTCTGTGCAAATTTTCAAGAGTTTTTGAGTATGTTAAGACCCCCTTAAGTGCCCGGAAGGTTAACAAAAAAAAAAAAAAAAAAAAAAATTAAAGCTGCAAGCAGCGTTGACCGGGCCCTCGCCGTCTGGCAGTCGCCATACTGATAGCATCTGGAAAACGGTGCCCAGTTGGCACATGCATTCACAATAACCCTTTGGACTAACCCTAACTGTCTCTCCTCCTGTCTGACTCTTTCTCTTACCACCCATCCCACCTCCTTACACTCAGCCACTTACCACACAAACACACACATAGAGTGCAGAGCAGAGTGAGATCAGATTTGTTTTTTAATTTTCTTTCATTCGTGGAGTTTTGTATAATTATGAAATGAACTGTGTTTAATCAGAATGAATAGTTATTTGTATGAAAAAAGTTTCAAAGAGTTAGGATGCTGCACTTTAAATATATAATAAATCATTGAAAATTGAAAATGGAAAATGAAATTCTAGGCACGCTATCTGCCTCAAAAACACAGGAAACAAATATTTGAATGTATTTTGTATTTTTATTTATTTGCCATGGCAACAGCATTTGATGCATCAGGGACGCCTTTACAGACTCTCATCGGCCGTGTTTTTACATCATTCTGATGAAGTTTGAAGAAAATCGAGTACAAATATATTGTTCGTTGTTCGTTCTTGTGTTAGTTCATTAACTAATGTTAACAAAAGAGACCCTATTTTAAATAGTTACCATGTTTTATGATCTACATCCATTTTTTAATATTATTTATTATTATTTATGATCTATAAGCATCTGTGAAATAATTATAAACAAATATATTAAAAATAAATACATATTAACTTAGTTGATGTATTTGTTTCTCATTCTAATTAAGTGAACTGAGCAGTATAGTGTCATACTTATAAGATTTTTTATTCTATCAGTGAGATTGTATATATGTATATAAATCATATAATTTTTCCTTAAAAGATTAAAAAAAGATTTTAATGCTCTTTAAGCACCTATACAAAATAATTATGTAAAAGTACACTGACAGTACAGTCTATATCAACTGATTCTATGGAATATTTTCATTCTTATACACTGAGAATGAGCTAAATAGCATTAGAGGTCAAACGATTCCTTATCTTATGAGGACCTCTAGTGTTCATCCCTGGTATTAGAGCTTTAATCTGACAAATTTATGTGACACTTTTAATGTTTTTGGGGCCTCTGAGCATGATAACATTTTGAAACTACACGTATTTCCTAAGAATTTCTTGTTCTTTATATGTAAAAAGTTTTGATGAGTCAGAATAATGCAATTTAAAGATATATGAAAATAACTCTTCATCTTTTTTATTGTTACTTTCATAAATCACCACATCAACACCGTTCAAGATGTCCCAAAGCCGTTCACAATTTAACATCTTCAGTATCTTGGCATCATGTTGACAAAGTTTGGTGTGAACTGTCTGATTCTGCTATGAGTGATATGAATTTATTCACAGCTATATTTAAAAACACAGGAAACAAATGTTAAAGTTTGACATGTTGCCATGGCAACAGCATTTGATGTATCAAGGACCCCTTCACAGATTCTCATCGGCCGTGTTTTGATATTATTCTGATGAAGTTTGAAGCAAATTGAGTAAAATTAAGAGGTTGATTTAAAAGCGTTTTGCAAGCAACACACTTCCTGCTGCCAGTTGGTGGCGCTATAACTTTGACTCATAATAGTCACATCTCTGTGATCGGTATCATACGACGAACAAACTGCTTAAGTTTGGTCAAAATCAGATAAAGTGTGTCAAAATTATTAGACATTTCCTGTTTCTCATTTCTCGCCATAATTTGTCGCCCTGCCACGGCCAAACCGTTCGAGATACCAAAAATCCCCTGGCAATTTTGCATTCCCAATATCTTGAGATCATGCTGACCGAGTTTGGTGGCCATAGGTGGAAAGGTCTAGGAGGAGTATTTCAAATTCCACAGCTTGATTTTTCCAAAAATCCATATTTAAATAAAAATAGCTGACTTCCTGTTGGTCGTAGCTAATGGGTGTAAATTAGAAAGTTGTCCGGCTTGATGAGTCCAATATATGTACCGAGTTTGGTGACTGTAGGACAAAGTAACCCCCCAACTTTTGTCAAAAGGTGGCGCTATGGAGCGCCTGCTCCACGCCCATTTATGGGCTTTTATCAGTGTTTAACTGTCATTAATACAGATGTGTGTGTTGAGTTTCATGAAATTCTAAGCATTTTAAGTGGCTCAAAAACACAAAAAACTAAAGTTAAAGTTTGACACGTTGCCATGGCACCATGATAAAAGTTATGGATAACGCCCTTCACAGATTCTTATCGGTCGTGTTTTGACATTATTGGGATGAAGTTTGAAGCAAATTGAGTAAAATTAAGAGGCTGAGTTTAAAGCGTTTCAAAAACGTCACGCTTTCTGCTGCCAGTTGGTGGCGCTATAACTTTGACTCATAATAGTCACATCTCTGTGATCGGCATCAGACGATGAACAAACTGCTGAAGTTTGGTCAAAATCAGACAAAGTATGTCAAAGTTATTAGGCACTTCCTGTTTCTCATTTCTCGCCATAAATTTGTCGCCCCGTCACGGTCAAACCGTTCGAGATATCAAAAATCCCCTGGCAATTTTGCGTCCCCAATGTCTTGAGATCATGCTGACCGAGTTTGGTGGCCATCGGTGGAAAGGCCTAGTAGGAGTATTTCAAATTCCATTGCATGCACTTTTTAGACATCCCTGAATAGCCGACTTCCTGTTTGGCGAAGCACAGACTATGAGTGTGAAATTTGTTCGGCCCGATGAGGTCTATATGTGTATGAATTTTGGTGACTGTAGGTCAACCGTTGTGCGCTCCAGAGCCCTTCAAATGTTGCAATTTTTATCGCTGTGCCATGCCCCCCCCAGGTGACCCCCCCATGTCAAAGTCTGTCCGGCCCTGATGGCCGCAGGTTCCAATGTGTGTGCAAAGTTTCAAGAGTTTTCGTGTATGTTAAGGCCCCCGAAATCCCCCAAAACATTGAAAAAAAAATAATAATAATAATAATAATAATAATAATAATAATAATAATTAAAGCTGCAAGCAGCGATGACCGGGCCCTCGCCATATGCGCAGTCACCATCCCGATAGCATCAGGAAAACGGTGCCCAGTTGGCACATGCATTCACAGTAACCCTCTGCCAGTTTGGATTTAAAGTTTACAGAATTGAAAGGGTTAATTAAAATCAACACACAGACACATACACACAATATTTAAAATTTTGCCATCCAGTTTAATTTGTTAACATTAACTATATTAGTTAACATGAACAATAATTAAATAGCATTTATTAATGTTAATTAATATTAAGCTAAAAAAAGCATTCATATATTATTAAAAGGTACATTGGTACATTTATTTATATTTGTTAAAAATATTTGTGGGTTCATGTATTAATAATACATAATAAGGGTATTCTTAAGGCATTATAATGAATGCATAATAAATTATAAAAAACCTTATAATATGTTGTATCATCTCATGAGCATTCATAAGAACAGTTTCAATGTATTAGAATTTTTACTTTTTTTATTATAGCTTTTATGAGTATGATTACCTCTTCATAGTTATAATGTATAAGTCTCATATTTTGCCATCTTACTGATGTCACTTTACTTAAATCATACAAAGACCACTTATAAGTAATAATAATAATAATTCTCAAATAGCCATTAGATCAGGTATCAGATCAGATGAATGTATAATATGATCAGTTTAATTATTTTGATGGTACCCGTTAGACAGCTTTTTATAAGTAACTCTGCAACTGCATGTCAGCTAGCAGTAATTATTATTTGTTGTGGTAAATATATGCTAACACTGTATTTAGACAGTTCCCCAAAAGACAAACTGATTATAAGTAACTTTGCAAGAACATGAACCTTCTACTTAGCCTAACATTAAACTAAGTCTACACTGTAAGGAGTGTTAGTTGGTGAGAGTTAGTTGTTAATAGTCAATAGAATAGAGTATAATGTAAACAAAATAAATCTAATATGATATAGTCCATTACAAATGAAGTAGGTTTAAAATGGTGTCTACTGTGTGTTATAAATAATCATAATCTTAAAAGTTATAACCTCTAATATTTAAGTATTATAATGTATGATAATTGTTGTTATGAATATTCATTGGATGATATAATATATTATACGTTTTTTTATAATGCATTATGCATTCATTATAATGCATTAGAAATACCCTTATAATAGGGGCTTCATAGAAAGTGTTACCAAATCAGTGAGAGACAAACAAAACATTTCATAATTTTTCATTAAAAAATAACTATTTTTTATGCTTTTTAGTGTTTATTTTAAAATTATGTAAAAGTATTCTGACAGTTCAGTACAGTACATAACAACTCCAAATAAATCTATGCATTTGTTTCCTTGTTGCACATTGAGAATGAACAGAATAGGATTAGAGGTAAAAAATATTCCTTATCATACGAGGACCTCTGGTGTTCATCCCTTGTATTACAGTCTTCATTTCTCCCTCTCTCACTTCTGGATACTTTTAATGTTTTTGGGGCCTCTGAGCATGATACAATTTTGATACCAAGCGTATTTTCTAGGAATGATTTGTTCTTCATATATACAAAGTTTTGAAGAGTTGGTATTAGGCACTTTAAAGATATATGAAAATGAATGCTACTTTTTTTTTACTGTGACTTTAAAAAATCACCACATCAACACCATTCAAGATATGCCAAATCCGCTCACAATTTAGCATTTTGAGTATATTCTTATCATGTTGACAAAGTTTGGTGTGAACTTCTTATTTCTGCTTTGTTTAGTATGATTTTATTTACAGCCTGATTTTTCCAAAAATCCACATTCAAATAAAAATAGCCAACTTCCTGTTTATTATAGCTAATGAGTGTTAATTAGAAAGTTGTCCGGCTTGATGAGACCAATATATGTACCGAGTTTGGTGACTGTTGGCAAAACTAAACCCCCAACTTTGGTCAAAAGGTGGCGCTATAGAGTGCCTCCTCCACGCCCATTTATGGGCTTTTATCAGTGTCTAAATATCATTAATACAGATGTGTGTGTTGAGTTTCATGAAATTCTAAGTATTTTAAGTGGCTCGAAAACACAAAAAACTAAAGTTAAAGTTTGACACGTTGCCATGGCAACATGATAAAAGTTATTGATAATGCCCTTCACGGATTGTCATCGGCCGTGTTTCGACATTATTGGGATGAAGTTTGAAGCAAATTGACAAAAATTAAGAGGCTGATTTAAAAGCATTTAGAAAACGTTGCGCTTTCTGCTGCCAGTTGGTGGCGCTATAACTTTGACTCATAATAGTCACATCTCTGTGATTGGCTTCATACGATGAACAAACTGCTGAAGTTTGGTCAAAATCAGACAACGTGTGTCAAAGTTATTAGACACTTCCTGTTTCTCATTTCTCGCCATAACTTTGTCGCCCCGCCACGGCCAAACCGTTCGAGATATCCAAAATCCCCTGGCAATTTTGCGTCCCCAATGTCTTGAGGTCATGCTGACCGAGTTTGGTGGCCATCAGTGGAAAGGCTTAGGAGGAGTATTTCAAATTCCATTGCATGCGCTTTTTAGACATCCCTGAATAGCTGACTTCCTGTTAGGCGAAGCACTGACTTTGAGCATGAACGCTGTTCAGACCGATGAGGTCTATATGTGTATGAATTTTGACAACTGTAGGTCATCCGGTGTGTGCTCCAGAGTCCCTGAAAAGTCGCAATTTTTAACGTGATGCCATGCCCCCCCCAGGTGACCCCCCCATGTCAAAGTTTGTCCGGCCCTGATGGCCGCAGGTTCCAATGTGTGTGCAAAGTTTCAAGAGTTTTCGTGTATGTTAAGGGCCCCGAAATGACCCAAAACATTGATGAAATAATAATAATAATAATAATAATAATAATAATAATCCTTAGAAAAACAATAGGGCCTTCGCCCTTTTGGGCTCGGGCCCTAATAATAATCCTTAGAAAAACAATAGGGCCTTCGCCCATTTGGGCTCGGGCCCTAATAAGAATCCTTAGAAGAACAATAGGGCCTTCGCCCTTTTGGGCTCGGGCCCTAATAATAATAATAATAATAATAAACGGAGCAGATTCAATAGGGTCCTCACACCATCGGTGCTCGGGCCCTAATAATAAACGGAGCAGATTCAATAGGGTCCTCACACCATCGGTGCTCGGGCCCTAATTACTGCTACAGTCTGTAATTTCTACAGTCAGTCAGTGATTTTTTTTAAAGGATTTAATAATTTTATTCAGCAAGAAAGCATTCAATTGATCAAAAGTGACATTTAAGTTTTAAAAGTTTTTAAGTTTTAAATACACTTAAGTTTCTTAATACTGTTTTGTTACCCTTTTTAGTGATAGCTGTTCATGAGTTGATTCTTCAGAAAAATCCTTAAGATCATATAAATTCTTTGTTTTGTTTTTTTCAGAATTTTTGTGTATTTGAACCCTTTCCAACTATGACTGTATAATTTTGAGATCCATCTTTTCACACTGAGGACAACCGAGGGACTCATATGTTACTATTACAGAAGGTTCAAACACTCAATGATGCTTCAGAAGGAATCACACTGCATTAAGAGCCAGGGGTGAAAACTTTTTAAATTTGTAATTCAGGGTAAATGTAACTTATTTTGTCTTCTGGGAAACATGTAAGTATCTTCTGTAGAGTATATGCATCTGTAAAGGGCAGTATTAAATAAAAAAAAATATGATATTTAGGCAAAATAAGAAAAATGTACACATCTTCATTCTGTTCAAAAGTTTACACCCCTTGCTCTTAATGCATTGTTTTTCCTTCTGGAGCATCAGTGAGCATTTGAACCTTCTGTAATAGTTGCATATGAGTGCCTCAGTTGTCCTCAGTGTGAAAAGATGGATTTCAAAATAAAACAGTCATTGTTGGAAAGGGTTCAAATACACAAAAATGCTGAAAAAACAAATTTTATTTGTATACAACAACCTAGTTCTGAGTGTAAAATGACCCAATTTCTTGAGAAGTCCACTTCGGGTAACTAGAACTTACCCATAATGCCTTAAAAACTCTGCCTGGGTAAAGCTCATTATGTGATGCGATGAGAGTAATTGAGTTATATGTGCGTGGACGTGGATGGGTGTAACAATACAGAATGCCAAGAAATATTAGAGCTTAGGCCTTTCTGTCTCTTGAACACACACACCTTCCTCAGATCCATCCCAGCACTCTCAACTAGCCCATAAAAAGTGCAGTCCTCCTTTATAAACAGCGTTAAACAGCTGGTGGTCTTGTATCACAGAGAGAAGAGCGGTGAAACAGAGCCTCTCGCTGGGAGAGACTGTCTATTCACATTCTGCAGGGACTGTAGACAGAAAACAGAACAATAGTGAGTGTGGACAGAAGCACTGAGGCGCTCAGCCAAGAGGAAGAAACACAGACCTGTGCAACCTGTTTATACTCTAACGGGTCCAATCCTTCTGTATTAGGATGTAAACAGCAACAGACAGATAGGCCCGTGTTGTTAAGCTTATGTAACTGAGAAGCTTGCATGGGCTGTATGAGATGGCCCATAAAGCCTGAAAATCTCAGGAAAATCTGTTGATTTTAACCAGTGCTTGCCTTGCAAATTCACAGGGTGTTCTGGGTAGTTTATAGTACTTTCAAAAACACTGGTTCTCAATTTCAGTCCTCACATTCCACCACTCTGCATATTTTGTATGTATTTCTTATTTAGCACACCTGATTCAGATCTTTAGCTCATTAGAAGAGAGCTCCATGCTTCTTTGCTCCCTACTCTCTGAGCACGAGAAATACGTTGAAGTTTACTTCATGTCTGAATGTTCATTCATGGATTTGGACTACGTCACCATCTGCACCTTCACGTCGTCACACACAGACGAAACTTACTAGAGAAGTGTAATATTATACCTCTGTACATAAACACAGCTGGAATCATGGTGGAATATCCTATGATGTCCACTTTGCACATTCCAGTGAATTATTAATGGGATATATCGTAAATTAAATTGGGAGAACAGACCACAAATGTGCAGTATATGTTGTTCTTATTTATACTATTACAGCAGAATGCAAAGGGGAAAAGAAAATAATCATGGGGAAAAGAATGCAGTGACTGAAAGAGCTCTTGCCATACATATTCTTGTTATAACATGCCACTTTAAAATATCAAGTGTTATGTTGTTCTTATGATGTCTGAAAATAAAACATGAGGGATAATCGACAGCACATTTAGTCAAACACATGGTTAAGCCCTATTTGTAGGGCAACCTTTCTGTTCTTCAGAAAAATCCTCCAGGTCCTGCAGATTCTTCAGTTTTCCAGCATCTTTTGCATATTTGAACCCTTTCCAGCAGTAAGTGACTATATGATTTTTAGATCCATCTTTTCACACTGAGGACAATTGAGGACCTCAAACACAACACTTAAAAAAGGTTCAAACATTCACTGATGCTCCAGAAGGAAACACAATGCATTAGGAACCTTGAATTTGAAGATCAAGGTAAATTGTAATTAATTTGTTTTCTGGAAACATGCAAGTATCTGCTGTTGCTTCCAAAGGGCAGTACTAAATAGAAAAAAAAAAAAAAATGATATTTCGACAAAATAAGAAAAATTTGGACATCTTCATCCTGTTCAAAAGTTTTCACCCCCGGCTCTTAATGCATTGTGTTTCCTTCTGAAGCATCATTGAATGTTTTAACCTTTTTTAATAGTCGTGTTTGAGTCCCTCAATTGTCCCCAGTCTGAAAAGATGGATCTCAAAATCATACAGTGCAAAATATGCTGGAAAACTGAAGAATCTGCAGGACCTGAAGGATTTTTCTGAAGAACAGTGCAAAGTTTAACTGTTCAGAACAAACAAGGGACTCATCAGCCATCACAAAAAAAAACAAAAAACAACAAAAAAAAAACAGCTATTTTTATTTTTCGTCTTGTGAACTATATGCAAACATCTTTTACGTAAAATATCTTACTCAAGACAATACTAAATAAAAAATAACATGCATTTTTTATGATCTCTCTTACTTTGTTAAAATTATTCACATTTTTACAGATTCTGCAAGGGATTCCCAAACTTTCGCATGCCACTGTATAAAACTAAGTAAATTTACTCTGTTCATGTCATTAAGTAAATCTAAAGTTGTAAGTAAATTTAACACCATCACTAAAAAGGATGTAAAGTAAATCCGATTGTTATACATAAAATTAATTAGAAGCTATGAGTACATTTCAGTTTTGAATTTTAATTTGTTAATATTATGTAAAATAAATCTAAGTAAAACGTAATTTTCTAATTTGATGCAAAATGTATTAAAAGCTATATGCATTGTTCTAAATCTGATCATTTTAAAGCGGCTACCCCAGATGAAATTGCTGATTTCTGAGAATCCAAGAAAAAACATATCAGAATAGTCCCCCACCTTTAACGTAATATTGAAACCAACAAAACTTACATAAAACCAATAGAAACTCATAGGTACGAAATTAGTACTGTTGCAAGTCTAAAACAAATACTGACCAAAAACTATTAAGTTTAACCTACACCCAGATATTGTAGTATCACAAATAGCACATACTGAACTTTAAATCTAACTTAAATAACATAATGATGCCTTTAATATGTTCTGAAAAGTGTGTGTGTAGGCGTTACTGTGAGCTATAAAGGTCGTGGTACCATCACATCTCTGAAAGTGTGAGGGCAGCACGGGTGACTTCTCATGTACTGTGAAACTGTGAAAGATTTTATTGAAGCCTGCAAATTCACCAATACAAGGTGTTGTGAAAGCTCTCCGAAACAGTGGGTAAATGATTAGCTGGCTCTCAGTGTTGACATTGTGGCTGTTCTTCCTCAAAAGTGTTAAAACGAGTGAAAGAGAGGCTTCTGAGTGCCACCCTACAGAGATAAGCTGCATGCTGTCTAGCGTCTACATACCCAGCTAACAAAAATATGTTCAAAAAACATTTTGTTAAAAGATTAGTTTACTTTCAGAACAAAAATTTACAGATAATGTACTCACCCCCTTGTCTTTCTTACTTCAGTCATAAAGAAATTATATTTTTTGAGGAAAACATTTCAGGATTTCTCTCCATATAATAAATATGTATAGTGTCCCCAAGATTGAACTTCCAAAATGCAGTTTAAATGCAGCTTTAAAGCGCTCTAAACGATCCCAGGCGAGGAAGAAGGGTCTTATTTAGAGAAATGATCGGTTATTTTCAAAACAAATTGACAATTTATATACTTTTTAACCTCAATTGCTTGTCTTGCCTCTGTAATGCGCATGCATAGTCTGTGAGAGCCGGGTCAATACAGTTAGGGTATGTCGAAAAAGTCCCATCTTGTTTTCTTCCCCAACTTCAAAATTGTCCTACGTCGCAGCAGAAGTACCGACCCAGTGTTTACAAAGTGAACATACAAAGAAGATTAAACGCCCTTTACAAAAAAACAAAAAGGTAAAACAGCGTTGTAGGGCGATTTTGAAGTTGAAGACGACCTGGGAGTTTTTCGACATACCCTAACTCTATTGACGCGGATTACACAGACTACGCATGTGCATCGCAGAGATTAGACAAGACGAGCATTTGAGGTTAAAAAAGTATATAAATAGTCAATTTGTTTAGAAAATAACCAATCGTTTCACGACTGGAATCTTTTAAAGCCCTTTGAAGCTGCATTTAAACTGCATTTTGGAAGTTCAAACTTAGGGGCACCATACATATCCATTATATGGAGAGAAATCCTGAAATGTTTTCCTCAGTTATAAAAACGTTATTTCTGTGGTAATACTTTAAGAACATTATTAAAGATCAGATAACTTTGAACATTCTGTTAATCTTACTGGAGAAAATATTTGTTCATAAACAGAAAACCAAATTAAACGATACGTGGAGGAGCCAAAAGAGAAAAATCTATGTGGAACTGGCAAATCCTCTTCTTCTTCACAGTATTGTAATAATCAAAAATATTGGGTGGAATTTTAAATGTATTTTTAAATTAATCACACCTGCTATGCCTTAAAATGTTGCCTACATGGCAGCTCACTAGAGAGTGACTGTCTTTCCTCACTCTTTTGCTTTTGCTCTTGCTTTTCCCCTTTCATAATATCTGTCTTTATTTTTCTCTCTCTCCCTCTGGGATATTTTGGAGAGCTGTTCTTCAGTGCTTTTGCCCTCCAAGGGCAATGGTTTGTGTGTGTGTGTGTGTGTGTGTGTGTGTGTGTGTGTGTGTGTGTGTGTGTGTGTGTGTGTGTGTGTGTGTGTGTGTGTGTTTAATCAGACAGCCTAGGGAGTTAAGACACATTAATGATGTCTCTGCAGGAGGCAATGATGTGCAGCAACAGCGGCAAGACAAAATCACTAATCAATCTCAACAAATCTAATTAACTATTAATTAACCTCCAGGGTCCCAGAGGCCTCTAAGAGGGCAAGAAGTGAGAGTTGAGCGGGCACAGAGGGGAAGATGAGCCGTTACACAGAAAAGTACTTCTGAGAGATGGATGAAGAGGGATATTTTGACTAAAAAAAATAATACCTTGCTTTTGAAATGCGTAAACGTTTTTCTTAACCCTGTCTACTGTATCATTTTTGATATTAGGGCTGGGTAAAAAATATAGTTTTTTTATAAACCAATGTCGATTTGATAATCCCAAGAATCAATTAGTCTAGCATGTTTTCATGTAATAAATGGAACATTGTAGCATGCTTCCCATCCAACAAATCGCAATAAGCTTTATGCTTTGTTACTTTTGATATGAATCAAAGTCTCAGATTTCAAATTATGTCCATTTTATTAAAATATTCAAACAATAAATACCATTTGGCGCTGTTTAATGTGGAGTGACCGATCGCTGTAGTGCCCTAGTTCAAGCAGCAAACTGAGCATCTACTCCGCTTTATTACAAGTTACAGCACAAAATAAACTTGAATGAATGTCAGGAGGTATCTTAAAAAAAAAGCACAGCTTACCGAAATCTGTTTCCTGTCTCTTGTAATTGCTTAATCAGTGTTTCAACCGTGGAAAGACGTCAGTATGACAGATTTTTATGACAGAATTTTTCAAATATATGCTCCATATAACATATTCATTATAATTTTCACTGTCAATACTGTTTACATTTTTACTTCAATATTTAATATACGTTTGAATAAATCCGTAACTTTAAAGTAACTTTTACAGTAAATGCCACTATTTAAGTTTTCCATAACTGTAAAGTTAATATTATAACTTTATTATTATCGAATTGAATCAAAATCGGAATCTAATCACAATCTTGCGAATAGAAATCGAATTGTTAAATTTGTCAATACCCAGCCCTATTTGATATGCTATAATATCATTCTATCAACAATAAATATTAACATCAAACTTTGCTGAGTTTATACTTTATTAACAAGTAAAAGGCCTTTTAGTATAATCTATTTAGTATAGTAATTCTAAAAATATCCATAATCCATAATTTCGTTGGATGTAAATTCAATGACAATAAACAATCTAAATCTGAATCTGAATCTGACTTTTACCTTTTATTTTTAACAAATATAACTATATTGTAAGTACATACTTGAACACTTACTGCACTGAAGCAACTTAATTTTACCTGATTCAACGTTTTTTTTTAAATAGAAAAAAAATCATGTTAAAACATGGGTATCAAGGTATCACAATTTCATGTTTTTGGCCATATAAATTTAGGTAAAGAATGATAATCTTACACCCATTTGTTAATTGTGCTTTTTTTTTTTTGTAATCCAAAACTATCTTTTGCAGACTTGCAGAAATCAATGGATATCAATATCAATGTTTCCATTACACAATAAATACCAACCTATACCATATGCCATATCTGGATTTTTAGAAAATTTAACATTTTCTTAATTGACCAGGCAGTTGATGGACAGGCGACCTGACCAATCATAATTCTGAATCTGTCATTTTGTCCAACAAACAAACCAGACAGGAGAGTAGCCGTCTTTCTGCAGTTGAAACAAGAAGCCTTCTAATATTCATTCAGGTTTATTTCATGCTATAACTAGTTAAGAGTTTTTTTGATTAAACAGGTTTAAAACTAATTCTCATGCAGCTATGTTTAATTGTAATGTGAATGGACCATTACCAGGATGAACATATCCTAACAGAAACATGCCATGGTACTATCATTAAGTTTAAAACATACCATGCAGAAACTTTTTATTTTTATTGGACATTTAGACTCTTGTGGTATTCTTTCAAATACGTCGGATTAGTAGTCTATATAAAAAAGTATCATACATTATACCCAAATGACATAAGGTCTAAATAACCAAGACCTTTAAAGCCATTTTAAACCCACAGAGGTTGTCTTTGCAAATTTTATTTTATTATTTATAAATAACTGTACCTGCCCTGCTGCAAAACATCTCAAATACAGTATACCAAATAAAACAGTATACAGAAGCATCTTCTCACAGTCTGATTGGCAAACGTTTGACTCCAGGTTTGACTTTGTTGCAATATAGACTTATAGTCACACAGTGGAAGTCTGGTTTTGGGGTTTGAAGTGCTAATTCACTATAAAAACAGCAGCTGGATAGTGCAAGGCAGCAACTCATATGGTGAAAAAATAAAGAATACTGTGGAAAAACATAAAAGAAGAAAAATCAACCACAGGAAGGCTGGGTGAGGCCCAAAATTGTTAAACACAAACACACAGACACAAACAGGCACAAGCAACCTCTCTCTGTACACCAATAAATGGTCTTCGTAAACTACAATTAAAACCCTGGGCACTAATTTAGTGGAAATGGCAGCCTGTAAAATAGAAATGTGAGAGAGAGGCAAGACAGAGGAATAGAGCGCAATAGTCACATTTCAGACTCAAAAATCCTATTCAAAACTCCCAGACAAATTGATTTTTAACAACAACGCATTAAATTTTGAGATCTACCATAAACTTAGAGCTTATTTAGCATTGATTGTAATCACGCTTTCATTGCTCATTGTCCATATTAATGACTATTAGCAGTGTTTTTTATACATCATATGAAAGCTAAATAAATAAGCTGTTAGGATAGGACAATATTTGGCAGAGATACAACTATTTTAAAATCTGGAATCTGAGAAAGAAAAATCACCTTTAAAGTTGTCCAAATGAAGTCCTTAGCAATGCATATTACTAATCAGAAATTTTATTTTGATATATTTACGGTAAAATATCTTCATCGATCATGATCTTTACTTAATATCCTAATGATTTTTGCCATTAAAAGAAAAATCAATAATTTTGACCCATACAATGTATTGTTGGCTATTGCTACAAATATACCTTGTGACTTAAGACTGACATTTATAATTAGTGTTCAATTATTATTAATAAATTATTAGTAAACCATTTTCTTGAATTTTTATTGGAAACTGAATTTTTTAATTCTTTGATTAATAGAAAGTTAATACACATACACACACACACACATTGATTTGGGCCTCTAAAAAGCATTTTAGATGCATCTCCTTCGAGCAACCATTTCGTATGGCTAGACAAATGCTGATCCTTCCCAGCCAGAAGATCAAAACAAAATCAATGCTGATTAACACAATAAGCTGTTGATTAAGTTTCTGACCTGCATGTCAAATTGGGCATGAATGCTTCCGGAACAACCCCTGGAGGCCCCAAATCTCCTGACTCAAGTTCACTGGCAGTAATAACTAACTACATAGCTGATGAAACTCACAGCAAGTGCTAGAAAGAATCCTGTTGTCTCTCAGTACCAGAGAATGCCCTTGAATTGATGATTCTCTCTTTGGTTAAATACAGTCTTAAATACACAAGAAAATAAATATTTTGCACTTGTTTCTCAGGTTCTTTTGTTCAATAGTAAAGATTGTTCAATTGTCAGCTGAGCTGATTGTAGGTCTTAATTTAAATGTTTTCAATCAAGTCATGTTAAATTTATTTGTATAAGTGCTTTCACAATACACGTTTCATGTTAATATCTTAATATCATTCATGCTTTAAAGCCACATTTAAATACAATTTAACATTTTTGTAATATAATTTTCCTTTTTCGACAATACAAGCAATCAAGCAGTTGAGATTTGCTACATAGTATCTAGTCTCAGCCTCAGACGTCACGCCCACGGAACGTTGGCTAAACGTCTGATGCATATGGTACACTTAACTGGAAACACTTCAGGAATGTCGAAGTCGTGATCTGATTAGTTGAATTTGATCGGATTTCCAGAACACGCGAGTGTCGCGTTTATTTTCGGTCCGCCGGGAAACAAAGCGCAGACTGATTTACTCGAGTTTTGCTAAAAGGTGCTTATGCAGACACCGTTGTTGTTATACACATTTGCGACGTTCGCGTACAAATTACTGACTTACTGCTTGTTCTCCCTCTTCTTCGTTAACTTTCAATGCTGGTTATTTCAGTGACTGACTTGTTGCATGCCCGTCTGTTGTTGTGGGGGCATTTCTACGCCCCGAAACGTGACGCTGAACGAAACGAACTGTGATTGGTTGTTTTACATGTCGGTCAAACGGCCTTATGGGCGGGCCTTGGCCAATGAAAGCTGCCATGAATACCAGACCTTCAGCCGTCAGTCTGAAGGTCTGGCTACGCGAGACTACATAGTATCTAGCAAATATCTCTTTATGTGAGTATATGCAGGTAAAATTAAATGTACTACAGTGAGGGAAATATTATTTGATCCCCTGCTGATTTTTTTTACATTTGCCCACTGACAAAGAAATTATTAGTCTATAATTTTAATGGTTTATTTTAACAGTGAGAGACAGAATAACAACAAAAAAATTTCTGGCAAGATTTCTGGCTCCCAGGTGTCTTTTATGCAGGTAACGAGCTGAGATTAGGAGCACTCTCTTAAAGGGAGGGCTCCTAATCTCAGTTTGTTACCTGTATAAAAGACATCTGTCCACAGAAGCAATCAATCAATCAATCAGATTCCAGACTCTCCACCATGGCCAAGACCAATGAGCTGTCAAAGGATGTCAGGGACATGATTGTAGACCTACACAAGGCTGGAATGGGCTACAAGACCATCGCCAAGCAACTTGGTGAGAAGGTAACAACAGTTGGTGCAGTTATTCGCAAATAGAAGAAACACAAAATAACTGTCAATCTCCCTCGGCCTGGGGCTCCATGCAAGATCTCACCTCGTGGAGTTTCAATGTTCGTGAGAATGATGAGAAATCAGCCCAGAATTACATGGGAGGATCTTGTCAATGATCTCAAGGCAGCGGGGACCATAGAAAACAATTGGTAACACACAACACCGTGAAGGACTGAAATCCTGCAGCACCCGCAAGGACCCCCTGCTCAAGAAAGCACATGTACAGGCCCGTCTGAAGTTTGCCAATGAACACGAATGATTCAGAGGAGAACTGGGTGAAAGTGTTTGGTCAGATGAGACCAAAATCGAGCTCTTTGGTATCAACTCAACTCGCCGTGTTTGGAGGAGGAGGAATGCTGCCTATGACCCCAAGAACACCATCCCCACTGTCCAACATAGAGGTGGAAACATTATGCTTTGGGGGTGTTTTTTCTGCTAAGGGAACAGGACAACTACACCACATAAAAGGGACGATGGACAGGGCTATGTACGGTCAAATCTTGGGTGGGAACCACTTTCCATAATCCAGGGCATTGAAAATGGGTCGTGGATGGGTATTCCAGCATGACAATAACCCAAAACACACTGCCAAGGCAACAAAGAAGTGGCTCTAGATGAAGCACATTAAGGTCCTGGAGTGGCCTAGCCAGTCTCCAGTCTTTAATTCCATAGAAAATTAGTAGAGGGAGCTGAAGGTTCAAGTTGCCAAATGTCAGCCTCGAAACCTTAATGACTGAATGGAGAGGAGTGGGACAAAATCCCTCCTGAGATGTGTGCAAACCTGGTGGCCAACTACAAGAAACATCTGAGCTCTGTGATTGCCTGCAAGGGTTTTGCCACCAAGTACTAAGTCATGTTTTGTGAAGGGGTCAAATACTTATTTCAATTATAAAAATCAATTTCTAACTTTTTTTAAATGCGTTTTTCTGCATTGTTTTTTTTTTTTTTTTTTTTTTGTTATCATGTCTCTCACTGTTCAAATAAACCTACCGTTAAAATGAAAGACTGGTCATTTATTTTTCAGTGGGCAAACGTACAAAATCAGCAGGGGATAAAATAATTGTTTCCCTAACTGTATATATAAAATTTTTAATATATCACTGGGCAATAATACATTACATAACAATATAAATAATAAACCTGATTTGCTATCATGTAGAGGCCTAACAATACTTAATGGGTAAGAAATCTTTTAATAAAATCCTTTTCTAGCGATAGTCACCTCAGATAAACTTCAGGAAATAAAAGCCAGCAGTGTTAAAACATAGAGACCTTGTTTGGTGGTTTAGCACTTCAAACAGAACTGAAAGAGTGGAAGAGGTAAAAGAGAAAGGGAGGTAGGGTGCACCGCTAAACATTCATGTTTGCTCTGAAGGTGTTAGAATAACACCAGCGCTATGGGACTTTGTGGTTTTGGTGTTTTGAATCATGGGTTATTTCTTTCGTATCTGTGTTTCCGTAGTGAGTGCCACTCCCTATTTCCAGCAAAGACCTTCTCAACCAAATTCAACTAAAGATTATTTCATGATAAATCTGTCAGAGCTTCCTGTTGTGGTGTATATTGCTGTCCATTGTTGTTTTATAAATACAGTATTACTAAATAGTACTATCACATTATATTCCTTATAGCTTTTATTAATACATTTATTTATTTATTTTGTATTATGATTTAATTTTTTTATTTTAGTTAAAGCAATTTTGTTGTGTTATTCTCTTTTAAATTATTATTTTTAATATGTCTATATAGCTTTTATTTGTAGTTATTTTAGTTAGTTTGGTACATCAACTCAAACTTGTACGACAGGTTGCAGACAGATGAATATAAACTCATTTTGGTGGTGTATAGTTTTGTTAGAGTTATGTGGTCATAGTTTCAAAATAGTTAACCCACAACAACAATTTGGTGGGACACCACAACCTTCTTACTGAGGCAGTGACCTTTTTTGCACTTGTTTACTCGTCACTCAAATTCAATTTGACTTGATACTAACTAACAATGTTTACTAAACAATGCTATTGTTTATTATTGAGCACCACTAATAACTGATAGCTCAGCATGATTCATGAAGCATCATGTGACATTGACGACTAAAGTAATAGCTGGTTTGGCATCATCGGTGTAAATTACTTTTTTAGCTTTGTACCCCATGTCACATTTTAGCTTTGTGACATGGTGCGTTATCCTGCTGGAAGCAGCCATCACAGGATGGCTACACTGTGGTCACAAAGAGATGGACATGGTCAGTGATACTCAGGTAGACTGTGCCATTTAAACAATGCTCAGTTGGTACTAGGAAGCCCAAAGTGTGCCACGAAAATATCCCTTACACCAGCAGCCTGAACTGTCGATACAAGGCAGGATGGTTCCTGCTACCATCTGAATGTCGCAGCAGAAATCGAAACTCATCACACCAGACAACCTTTTTCCAGTCTTTTTTGTCCCAATTTGATGAGCCGGTGTGAACTTTAGCCTCAGTTGTGTTTTCTTAGCTGACAAGGGTGGCACCCAGTGTGGTCTTCTCTTGCTGTAGCCTCTGCTTCAAGGTTTGACATCTTTTTTGTACCATTCTCCGTAAACCTCAGATATGGTTGTGCTTGAGAACCGAGTAAATCAGCAGTTTCGTTCATCTTCGGAACACAAATTAAGATATTTTTGATGAAATTCAAAAACTTTCTGATACTGCATAGAGAGCAACTTAAGTGCTACGTTCAAGGCCCAAAAATGTAGTAAAAACATTGCTAAAACAGTCCATTTGATATCAACAAATTAGAATACTTTATAATACCAATAAAAAAACATTTTTGGTGAATTGTTGGCCTTCTGGAAAGTACAGTGGTATGCGAAAGTTTGGGAATCCCTTGTAGAATCTGTGAAAATGTGAATAATTTTAACAAAATAAAAGAGATCATACAAAATGCATGTTATTTTTTATTTAGTACTGTCCTGAGTAAGATATTTTACATCAAAGATGTTTACATATAGTCCACAATACAAAATAATAGCTGAAATTATTAAAATAACCCCCTGCAAAAGTTTGAGAAACCTTAGTTTGTATTACTGTGTGTGGTTACTTGGATGATCTACGATTGTTTTTTTGTTTAGTGATGGTTGTTCACGAGTCTCTTGTTTGTTCTGAACAGTTAAACTGAGCACTGTTCTTCAGAAAAAAAACCTCCAGGTCCTGCAGATTCTTCATTTTCCAGCATCTTTTGCATATTTGAACCCTTTCCAGCAGTGACTGTATGATTTTGAGATCCATATTTTCACACTCAGGACAACTGAAGGACTCATACACAACTATTAAAAAAGGTTCAAACATTCACTGATGCTCCAGAAGGAAACACGATGCATTAAGAGCCGGGGGGTGAAAACTTTTGAACAGAATGAAGATGTCCAAATTTTTCTTCTTTTGCTGAAATATCATTTTTTTTTTCCATTTAGTACTGCCTTTCGTTAGCAACAGAAGATACTTGCATGTTTCCCGGAAGACAAATTAAGTACAATTTACCTTGATCTTCAAATTCAAAAAGTTTTCACTCCCCGTATCTAAATGCATCGTGTTTCCTTCTGGAGCATCAGTGAGTGTTTGAACCTTTTTTAATAGTTGTGTTTGAGTCCCTCAGTTGTCCTGAGTGTGAAAATATGGATCTCAAAATCATACAGTCACTGCTGGAAAGGGTTCAAATATGCAAAAGATGCTGGAAAATGAAGAATCTGCAGGACCTGAAGGATTTTTTCTGAAGAACAGTGCTCAGTTTAACTGTTCAGAACAAACAAGAGACTTGAGAACAACCATCACTAAACAAAAAAACAATCGTAGATCATCCAGGTAACCACACACAGTAATAAAAACTAAGGTTTCTCAAACTTTTGCAGGGGGTTATTTTAATAATTTCAGCTATTATTTTGTATTGTGGACTATATGTAAACATCTTTGATGTAAAATATCTTACTCAGGACAGTACTAAATAAAAAATAACATGCATTTTGTATGATCTCTCTTATTTTGTTAAAATTATTCACTTTTCACAGATTCTACAAGGGATTCCCAAACTTTCGCATATCACTGTATGTTAATTTACTGTATATGTACTCAATACTTTGTAGGGGCTCCTTTTGCTTTAATTACTGCATCAGTTCAGCATGGCATGGAGAAGATTCTCTATGGGGTTCAGGTCTAGTCAGTTTGCTGGCCAATCAAGGACACCAACGCCATGGTCATTTAATCAACTTTTGGTGCTTTTAGCAGTGTGGGCAGGTGCTAAATCCTGCTGGAAAATGAAATCAGCATCTTTAAAGAGCTGGACAGCAGAAGGAAGCATGAAGTGCTCTAAAATTTATTGGTAAACGGGTGCAGTGACTTCAAAAAACACCAGCAGATGACATTGCACCCCAAATCATCACATACTGTGAAAACTTAACACTGGACTTTAAGCAACTTGGGCTATGAGTTCTCCACCCTTCCACCAGACGCTAGGACCTTGGTTTCAAAGGAAATACAATATTTCTGTTAACATGCTTGGATACAGCACTCTGTGAACAGCCAGCTTCTTTGGCAATGAATGTTTGTGGCTTACCCTCCTTGTGAAGGGTGTCAATGTTTGTCTTGAGTTGAATTACTGAAAAAAAAAAGAACTTTTCTACGGCATTCTAATTTATTGAGATGCACCTGTAATTGTGATTTTTGGCCTGCTCTTCACTAGAGGTCTTGAGCTTGATTTAAAGTCATACAATGTTGATTCTGACACTGTATGATTTTGATCTGCTAAAAAATAAACATACTTGCTTTTTTGGTCAAATCTGGTGTGGACACATTCTTCACAGTTTACCCAGGCAGTGAACTGAATGCCCTTCACACATGAGATCACAGATTAGTATCTAGTAGAGCCAGCATCCGAACATACTCTCCGGATTAAAGCGAAAGCAGGTATGACCCTGGCACTACAGTCGAGTGGGCACATGGACTGGCATTGATGTTGGCACAGAGCTGACACAAGCAGATATAGTGAGGATGGGGGAGGCTCCTGGCTTTAGGAGTGACACCTGTACGAGCATTACTGTGGGTGAGATTGAGACATGGGAAGAGTGCTGGGTACATGAGCTGGCACTGTGAGAGCGGGCAGCGCTCATCTGCCTGAAGAGATAATCCCTCCATAAAGTCACGTTTCAGGAACTCAGGAGGTCGGCAGATGGCACAAGCCAAGCCAAGTGAATATGTGTATGTGTGCATGCATTTTTTAGTTTTTAGTTTTTTAAATTGTGGATTCAAGCCAACCTGGGAAAAGATCCTACTAAAATGTATAAGGGTTTACAGGCATACATTACAGGATAACAAACCCAGAGTTAATGATATAATGCAAAGCTAATAATTAAATCCAGTGTAAAATTAAAGTAAATGTGACTACACAGTTAATCAAAGTAAAACTAAAATCATGGTATAGCTTCACTCTTAAAAATAAAGGTGCTTTAAAAGGTTCTTCAAGCAATGGCATAGAAGAACCATTTTTGGTTCCACAAAGAACCATTCAGTCAAAGGTTCTTTAAAGAACCAACTCTTTCTTACCATTTTATAATCTGAAGAACCTTCTTTTGCCACAAAGAACCTTTTGTGAAACAGAAAGGTTCTTCAGATGTTAAAGGTTCTTTATGGAACCATTTAGACAAAAAAAGGTTCTTCTATGGCATTGTGAAGCACCTTTATTTTTAAGAGTGTTGGTGCGCTAGGTTTGCTTTATTTAGACATTTGCATAATTTCCAACATTTATGTGGATAAAAGTTTACAGTATTTCATCTGTATTCAGACAAAATAAAAGCTTGAGGATTTAAACATTCGAAAGTGACATATTTAAGGGCACGATTTCATGTTTTCCTTTATCTTTGGAGTGTTACAAGCTGTTTGTGCATATACAAGATCTGTAAAGCTGCAAAGATTAAAGTCTCAAACCCAGAGATATGTGATGTGATCTGGGAAAACCCGTCGGATGTCACGCTGGGACATTTTCAGGAAATTTGAAAAATAGATTAAATGTAATTTTTTTTTTTTTGTCAAAATTGGGTTTTAAAGGGGTCATTGGATGCCCATTTTCCAAAAGTTCATATGATTTTTTAAGGTCTTAATGAAAAGTCTACAATATACTTGAATTAATTCATATATAATTTCTCAATAGTAGTGTAAATGCATGTAAATTGCATGTTCCTTTAAATTCAAATGAGCTCTACTTGCCCCGCCCCTCTCTCCTGTGGGATGATGAGCCTTAATGTTTACTTTAGCCGCATTTAGCCTTGTTTCATGGCGAAACTTGCTAACAAGCATATTATTAAGTAAGGTCATTTGCAAAAATGCATAAAAACCCCTTATACTCACTTCTGCTGTGGGTGAAGCTGCATCACGAATGATTCTCATGAACATAGACGCATATGTAGATCGGGATCGGCGCTCCTTTCAAAAATGAAAGTAACGTTAATCCTCTGCGTCTTCAGCGGCTCAGATGTCAGGAGTAAATGACGACTGCTATGTTCATTATTACATCCAACAACAGAATACAACAGAACAATCGCTCAGTCTGAGACATTCTTGTCTTCCCTGCACCTGAGTCGACACAATGGCGATCAAAGTCGGACTGTTTCAGCTCATTTAGGGCGGGCTTAAGGCAAGGCGCTCATGTCAATCAACTATCGTGGGAGAGGCCTCTGACACACCAACAAGAAGCTGAGAATGACCTGATTTTAAAAAGGGGATATTACTTTAAAAGATTAAAAAAATACCACTGGGCGGTTTTTATCATTGTAGGGTGGTTGTGTACACAAACTGCCAACACACATTAATGTTCAAACAACATGTAAAAGTGAGTTTTACATCCGATGACACCTTTAATTAAATAATTATTCTATAATAACATCTTGTCTATCATCTCTAAAAATATCTTGGCAAAATTAACTTGTTTAGTGTAGAAAAAAGCGATTTATTGCAGCAAGCAGAAATGACTGTGTCTTTCTCTTTTGTTAAGAACGTGTAGCAAAGGTGCTTTCCCTTAACAATACGAAAGTATTGGGCTCCTGAATTGACAGACAGCTCTTTTTAAACCCCCTCATTCAAACCAATCTATGTTACTGTGTGGGAAGGTTTACATAACACCGCTCAAATGTAAACACAAAGAAAGAAGGTGCAGCTTTTATTCTTGCTGTAGTATTGTTGCCGCTGCAGCCACCATGTCCTGGAGATGCTGTGTGTTTAGTTGCAAAAGCAAAACTTCTTGGTTTGGCCTTCCAAAAGAGCACACAACTATAAATCAGTGGTTAAGTTTTATTTACAACACTGTTCCAGAACAGTACAACTCAAATATGCGAGTGGGTGCAGCACATTTTACGGAGGATTGTTTCCTGAACCTGGGAGAGTACAGCTTTGTGCCGGCTGTGCACAAGGGCTGTTACTAAAAAGTGGGGCAATTCCAGCTTTGCAAGACAGTCTGGTGTTCTGACTCAGCCTGTAAGTATTCATATTTAAAGAATTGTCATTATTTACAAATCTCATTTCAGTCCAGCGGTAGGGTTAGGTTTAAAGTAAGAGGATAGAGAATTAAGTTTGTACAGTACAAAAACCATTATGCAATGTCCCTATAAAATATGGAAAACCAACATGTGTGTGTCCATACATTGGAAGTCAATGGTAACCAAAACTTTCTGGATGCCAAAGTTCTTTAAAATATCTCCTTTGTTTAGAGAAGAATGTCTGTAAAAAAAAAAAAAAAAAGTTTGGAATGACATAAAGGTGAGTAAATTATAACAACTGTAATTTTTGGGTGAACCAACCCTTTAATATGCACTAGGCGGAAATTTGGAACACTTTGGTTTTTTGATGTCATTGAGTTCTGTGTATTCTGAGGTACCTGCATTTTTCCATTCCGTGCTGCATCTAGCTGTTTTTTTTTCTGTCACTAAAAGCAAACATAAACTGTATCTACCAATGTCCAATGTAAAATCTCAGACTTCTGGGAATCAAAACTAGCTGAGAACCACTGACTTAATACATGCCTTCATTGCTCTAATATGTCAATATTTACAAATGAACTCAACCAATGTCATACGATCCTGACATCAGTATGATGTCATGTATCCAGCCCTTCCTGAGGTCTCAGGAGCAGATGAGAGATGCATGGTTTATGTAGCAAGACATGGATCAGAGGGAATGAGTCCTGATCTGCCTAAGTGGAGTCAATCGGGACGTACAGATGCGAAGGTGAAGAGGATGAAACAGATGTGATGAGATGGCAGGAGGACAGCAGGTACCAACCAGGACAGAAAGGAACCTGGGATCATGTTTGAAGACCAAATGAATTGTTTGTTGGTGGTCAAAGAACAAAAATATACTGTTCATGATGGTGGCTACCTAAAATAAGCATATTGCAAGCTGGCTAACAGAATGAATAGGGTGTGCTAATGTTTGTGCGTGTGTAGATCAAGTTGTCTCTAGGTTTCGTTTCATGACACATTGTTACATCACAGCAGGAGATATTTTAAAGTTTAACATCCTGCTCAGAGCAGAGTGTGTCACTGCCAAGGGAGACAAGACACTGAGTCGCCCACCCTAATACAGCCTCCCAGCATGCCCCAATCTCTCTTTATCTAACAAATCGTCACACTATCCCCGCTATCAAGAGCTCCTATTATCTCCCAATTTCTTTCTCTCTCTCACTCTCTTTCTCTCTCTATTTGGTTTCTGAAGAGGTTTTGTGGATTCTGGCTTTCATCAGATGTAGAAGCTGACAGGCAGAGAGACGTTTGAAGACTGAGGGGGAGAACCTCCCTGACCAAACTCCCACAGGAGTGAGTGGTCTGTGTTGTCCCATTGGCTTTAATGTGCTGTTTTTCAATGATCACTCTATACTAGTCAGGTAGATTGAAAAACAAAGATTTCACATTCTTCTAGTTGAATGAAACTTGTGCTAGAGAGGAGAGTTGACTGATAGACACAGACACATACTCAATTATCTCCTAACTGCACTTAAATACACCCTCACCCCTGTATTATAGTAATGAATATCACCAATGAGAAAAACAAAACGAGGCAAAACAAAACAAAATCAAAAATAAAGACATATTTAGATTTTTTTTATTAAGAAAAATGGCTTTATTTTCATATTGCTATTTCTGTTTTTCTGTTTAAATGTGACCTGAATATTTTTTAAGTCTGTGGCAAGGCCAGAAATCTCCACCCTTTCTAGCAGGCGCACAACGTCATAAGATGTTGATGTTGATGTTGATGTTTGATTGCGACATCAGGTGACCAAAATTTAATGTCAAGTCAACATCTAATGACAACGTTTATTTGACGTCCAATACCAACATCAGCTGACGTTATAATGGTAATGTCCACACAACATCAAATTCCAACATCATTAGATGTTGATATTTTGTTATTTTCTATGTAGTGGCATTAACCAACTAAAATCCAACATCTGGCCGACGTCTCAGATTGATATCAATCAGACGTTAGATTCTGACGCCAACCCAATTTTCATTTTCAACCAAAATGCATTGTCTGTCCAACATCGGAGGTTGATGCCAATCTGACGTTGGATTCTGACATCAATCCAATTTTCATTTTCAGCCAAAATGCAATGTCTGTCCAATGTCAGAGGTTGATGCCAGTCTGACATTGGATTCTGACATCAATCCGATTTTCATTTTTTAACCAAAATGCAATGTCTGTCAGACATTGGGGTTTAATGCCATGGGGTTTAGTGGTTACCTCTATTACCTCTATATTTATTTGATGTCCAATACTGACGTCAGCTGACATCACATATTGACGTCAAACACTGACATTTAGTCTAGAGGTATGGTGACCAAAACCCAATGTTTCCTAAACATCATAATTGTAACATCCACACGTCAAATTCCAACATCATAAGATGTTGATCTTTTGTTATTTTTATGTTGTGGCATGGACTAACTAAAATCCAACATCTGGCCAACGATGACATCAACCCAATTTTCATAATCAACCAAAATGCAACACCTGTCCAACGTTGGAGGTTGATGTCAATCTGAAGTTGGGTTCTGATGTCAACCTGATTTTCATTTTTGACCAAAATGCAACGTCCGTCCGAAGTTGGGGTCCAACGCCAATCTGACATTTGGATTCTGACATCAATCCGATTTTCATTTTCAACCAAAATGCAATGTCTGTCCAATGTCAGAGGTTGGCATCAATCTGACGTTGGGTTCTAACGTTAACCTGATTTTAATTTTCCATCAAAATGAAACATCTGTCTGACATTGGGGTCCAACGTCAGAGGTTGATGCCAATCTGACATTGTATTCTGACATCAATCCGATTTTCATTTTCAATCAAAATGCAATGTCTGTCAATCTGACGTAATACTGATGTCTTACCTCTATTACCTCTATATTTATTTGACGTCCAATACCGACGTGAGCTGACATCACATATTGACGTCAAACACTGACATTTAGTCTAGAGGTACAGTATGGTGACCAAAACCCAATGTTTCATAAACATCATAATGCATTTAAAAAAATCATTAGATGTTGATCTTTTGTTATTTTCTATGTTGTGGCATTAACCAACTAAAATCCAACGACTGGCCGACGTCTCAGATTGATGTTAATCTGGCGTTCTGACGTCAACCCAATATTCATTTTCAACCAAAATGCAACGTCTGTCCGAAGTTGGAGTCCAACGCCAATCTGACATTGGATTCTGACATCAATCCGATTTTTATTTTCAACCAAAATGCAATGTCTGTCCAACGTCAGTGGTTGAAAATGAAAATCAGGTTGACGTCAGAACCCAACGTCAGATTGACGTCAACCTGATTTTCATTTTCAACCAAAATGCAATGTTTGTCCGATGTTGGGTCCAACAACAATCTGACGTTATACTGAAGTCCAGTGGTTATCTCTATGCTTTCTTCTTTCAAAGCTACTTAAAAGAAATAGATACACTGAGAGGCACTTAGACTTGCTGAAGAGCAATGTCTTATCGAATGTTATATATAATTCAATCAGCCATATATTTCTGGGTCAAAAAAAAAAAGATTTTTAATGAATGGTGTGAATGAATGAACATCAAACTTTAACAGATGCATTTATGCTAAATACAATGAAAAAAACAAGAATAACCTTCTGGCTAAGTTACAGGGTACGACTGGGCTAAAGACGCCCCAGGGTAAAAGGCGCCTTTGATATTATTTTCCTCTAAACTACTAGATGGCAGAAAACCATGCCGACTTGACGCGATCGCAGGCAGCAGTGCAGAGTCAATTATGTGCTTACTTGATCTAATATTTATTGTTTTTAAAAATGCTGTAGATTTAAGTAGCAAATAAGAATCGCTAAAATTCTTGAATATATCTTGAGACAAAAGTATTTTGAATGATTTTGAGATTTGTTTAAGATAATTAAAGCAACAGTTTTTAAATAACGAAAGAGTATGTAAAGTATGGTATTTGGGGTAAATAGCACCCCTGCTGTTGGGGCTAAAAGGCACAATAATTGACATGATAATTAATAGAAGGCTGATATTGACTATATATATTAATAGAAGGCTGACTATTTGTTGACATGACATTGTTAGATTTAGATGGTAAATATCATATATTATGTTGGGTGTCCATCTTAAAGATAATCACCATGTTTAGAATGAAACCATCATATTTAAAAGCATGCTATTAATCATATCATATAATAAAATAGGAAACACAATGCATTAAGAGCAGGGCGTGAAAACCTTTTGAACAGGATGATGATGTGTAATTTTCACTGTAATCTTTGAATGAGAGAGAAGGTAAACGTTTGGCTTGCTGTCAATGATGATCATCTGTCACCTTCCAGCAGAGTTTAGCTCTATCCTCGAATAAACACACCCGTATAACCTCATCTTCATAGTCTTCAGGATCACCAGAAACTTCCAGGTGTGTTGGAGCCAAACTCCAGGATGGTGGCCCTGCAGGATCAGGACTGGACACCACTGATACAGTATGTAAGATAGTCAATCATTGAGACAGTGTAAATATGCTTTCCACTGGAGTGAATTAAGTCCACAGAGTGTACACACACTGTATGATCCGGTCCAGAGACATGATAGCACAGATACGGATCATTGACTAACACAAATTACAAGCATTTAAACTTCACATCATAACCATTAATACTTCTCTAAACGTGGAATCTTTTAGGCTCAATTTTAATAGAACTGCAGCTGTCACAAGCTGTCAAATGTGGCTTTGCAGAGTAATGAAACAAAATTATAGTGACTTTATTAACACAATAATAATAAAAAATGTTTGATGTCATTGTTTTTGAAGTTTGACAGCCTCTGTAACCATTTACTTTTAGTGCATGGAAAAGAGCAGTTTGAACATTCTGCTAAACTTCTGAAGAAAGCAAGTCATAAGGGTTTGGAACCATATTAGAGTGAGTGGCAGTGTATTAATTTTAGGATGAACTATTAATTTAAGATTTTAAACCCCTGTGACATGGTAAAAGCTGTGTTGTGTAATAAGTGTGGTAAACAGTGAAGATCAGAAAGGTGTTTGTTGAGAATGTGTCCTCAGGCTGAGTTGGACAGCTGATCTCTTCCAGAATGAAGAAGGAATGTCTGACACAGATACCACAATAGCAGACAATGATGTACGGTGTAATGAAGATGAGATGCAGCAGCTATGAATAAACGAGAGAGGAAGAGACGGATGAGAGTACACTATCGGAATGATAACACACTTCTTCGTCTGTGAATGGGATATCACGCAGTAAGAAAAGGTCCAAATCTGATAAAGTGAGAGAGGAGAAAGAACAATCAATTCTAGAACAATTGAAACGTAAACCTTCAGTGTCGATGGTTCAACAACAATATTTGACATTCTTCTTTCTGACCGCAGAAGCAGCAATGAGATCAGTGTCTCATTTGTCCTGAGCTTACGTTTTGGAACATATAACATTAAGATTTAAATGGTATATATATTCTTCATTCTAATTAATGATTTCTGCCACTGTTTGACACGATTTTCCCCCAAACTGAAAATACAGCATATGCCTATAAATAGTATAACTGCCATTCAGTTTCAGACACTTCAAAAAGTGTCTGCAAAGCCCTCTGAAGTGATCAGTTACCAATGTACGTACATACATAGAGCACATTAGATATGGCAATCATAATTTTAAACATGCTTTCTTGACAAATGAGGTTTGTTATTTCCACGTCTAGCAAGCACGGCTGAACTTCCTTTTAATATATTTGATGCAATGATTAGTGTTTATATGTGAATAAAACCCTGTTGAGTCTGTTCCTCGAGAGTGTTGGCAGGGACCCAGGTAATCAGCCATGCTCTAGGGGGGTGAAAAACTCTGGGATATTCAGGGACTGCTCTTCAATCATTTTCCTGGTCTGAGGCCTGGCCTGGAAAAGGCCTGTTGGCAGAGAGCAGCAACATTGTCTCAGGTCAACATAATGACAGCTCAATCTGTGTGAAATATTGCTCTGGAAGTATGTTTTAACTCTGACAAACAAACCATAGCTCTGTTCCAAAATATGAGCTGCCATGCTTTCTACTGAGCAAACAACCTTCTAAGGCGGCATCCTAACTTTCACGGACCTCTTATGTTGTAAACATATATTGTAAACCTTGTCCTCCAAAAAATCTTCAGGTGTAACAATTGGGGTGCCTCAGGGTTCAGTGTTTGGTCCACTCTTCTTCTCAATATACACTACACAGCGATTGTTTCTGTGTGTCGCTATAGGTAAGCCGTCCACCATATTGTAATTGTCAACTTGACGTCATTCACAATAGTAATCAATGAATATTTGAAATGCATGCCACAATCCTGCACAGACGTTGGTCTGTGCCCGTTCCAAGATGGTGGACGCATCTGCGTGCTTGGACCGGTTGAATGGGGGCATCTATACATATTATATATCTATGGTCATACCTACTTGACAAACCCACCATCTTATCCTTGCCTTTCAGACATTTTGGACTGGATGAAGGAACACCACCTTCATCTTAACCTTGTGAAAAAAGAACTCCTTATAATCAAACCTATTAGTCAAGTACATTATCACTGTACAGATGGGTTCAACATTACTAATGCCAGTAGTGTCAGCCAAGATCCTGGGGTTTAGTGTCAAATTGCTGAATACATTAACATTGTTTCATGCAGACCTGCATGATATTGTGAAAATATGGGATATGCAGTACAATAATTATATAAATGTGTTAATTGAAAATATATTAAAAAAAATGGAATCACCAACAACAGGGATGGTTCGATCAGAAATACTCCAATTCTGATTTCAGAGCCCATTTCATAAACAAACACAAGAAGATGTTGTAAGTAAATGCTGCAGTAGTTCTTAGTCTTTTAGCAAAAGTATAGACAATATCCCAAAGTAAAAACATCTCAAACAAAAACATTAGATGAGTGCCCAACGATTGTCAAAAATAATACCCCCTCACCACAACCCCAAATACAATGAATATTGTCAACTAATCTGCAAGTGATTTCTAATAAGAATATTAAGAAAAAGAAATAGAAAATACAGCTTGTACAGTATAAAAACCATTATGTCTACGGAATGTCACCATAAAACATGGAATCACACGTATGTGTGTGTGTGTGTGTGTGTGTGTGTGTGTGGTCTGGTATTCATCACGTTGTGGGGACCAAATGTCCCCACAAGGATAGGAATACCAGTAGATTTTGACCTTGTGGGGACATTTCTCAGGTCCCCATGAGGAAACAGGCTTATAAATCATGCACAATGAGTTTTTTTGAGGAAGTAAAAGTGTGCACAATCTCCTGTGAGGGCTAGGTTTAGGTGTAGGATAGGTGTAGGGCGATAGAAAGTACGGTTTGTACAGTATAAAAACCATTACGCCTATGAAATGTCCCCATAAAACATGTAAACCCAACATGTGTGTGTGTGTGTGTGTGTGTGTGTGTGTGTGCACCTGGTATTCATCACGTTGTGGGGACCAAATGTCCCCACAAGGATAGGAATACCAGTAGATTTTGACCTTGTGGGGACATTTCTCAGGTCCCCATGAGGAAACAGGCTTATAAATCATGCACAATGAGCTTTTTTGAGGAAGTAAAGGTGTGCACAATCTCCTGTGAGGGCTAGGTTTAGGTGTAGGGTAGGTGTAGGGCCATAGAAAGTACGGTTTGTACAGTATAAAAACCATTACGCCTATGGAATGTCCCCATAAAACATGTAAACCCAACATGTGTGTGTGTGTGTGTGTGTGTGTGTGTGTGTGTCTGTGTTAATATGACACGTGTTAATATATTCATATATGATGCTGTCAGTCCAGGCATTTAGCATATAATCAGGTCTGGCAATGAGCAATAAAGCTCACACATAACACATTAACACGGCGCTGACATTCACCTCTCAAACTGATAAAAGCAGAGCAGTGCATGAAGCCGTAGTCATGCAATGAAAATGTGTGACTGACAGAGACAGAGATGTGGAGAGGGGATTCTCCAGAGGACCCTGTTTGTTTTGTGATGTTCAATAGCTCATGTTTGACATGACACAGTTAACAGTCATTATACGCAGTTACATGTGTTGCATTATATTGAGTGGTTTACAAGAATTATCTATAGTTCAGCACTGTGAACTACAATAATACACTGGTCATATCCATAAAGCTTTGCAGATGATGTAATCAAATTGGTCTCCTTACACTCTTAAAGGTCCCATATCGTACACATTTCTGGAGGTTTATTTTATTTGTTGATGTCCTTAAGAATATATATTTGCGGTATAAGTGCCAAAATCCATCTAAATATATTTTTACAGCTCCTTTTTTAGGAGCTCTGTCAAAAACAGGTCGATTTTGGCCCATCTAATTAATATTCATGAGCCTCTCTTCTGATTGGCCTGTTGTTTTCTGAGTGACGCACAACCAGGCCAATCACAGGTAACTACGGTCATGTATACTGTAAGCGTAAGCGAGCTCAGAGCAATAGAGAGAGCTGATACTCAACAGGATATTTTAGAATGATCATTAATGATTTTTCTTTTACAAACACCGAATGCAGTAGGCTACATAACTGTTGCTTCAGTAAAGCCCCTTTCACAATGCGCGCTGATTCTGGAAAATTACGGGAACTGTGTGAACCAAAGCCAGAACCTAAAGGCAGTGTTGTAGTAATGATGCACGTTATCAAGCGACTCTTCACAACGAAAAATAACGTTACGTGCAAAGTGGAATGAAGCAGCGATCATCAGGCAGAGCCAGCTCCTCACTATCAGCGCTGAAGCACAGTTTGTTCAGGTTAGTTTCAGTTTAGTGAAACGTACGCGTCGCATTACATCTCACATCCAAACGTCACATGTCTTTATGGTTTGTGTGTAAAGCAAGCACAGATCCCGGAAAACAACTGTGAATGAACCAAATTAAACAATTCCGGAACAAATCGTGGGACACATTATCCGTGTATTTACCGGAATCGCTGTGTGAAAGAGGCTGAAGTTGACGTGCCGCTGGTCTCTTATATTCACGTTGTTCTGAAGCCTGTGTAATGATCGTAGCTTGACATCTATCGACTGAACAGGGTTTTCTCCACTTGTTTTCCTGTTGTTGTTGCTCAATGGAATGGATGCGTTGTTGTCTGGGGGTTTGACAAAAGGAGTGGGACGTTGGTTTGTGACTGAAGGCGGTGACTTGAGTCGATCGGACGTCACATCGTTACGGAAGTCACAGCTGCTCGTGAAAATGAACAGCTACTTTAAGCAGGCTGTGTGCAGTTTACTGTGGATTGACTGTTTTGAAACTCATATGGTAGTTAGATAGCCCCTAGACCTTAGTTATCATGAAAAAAGCCAGGAAATTTTGATTTTGACGATATGGGACCTTTAAATTACATTAATAAACTTATTGTTACTTGTTTTTATATGGGTATTTGCCATTCCCATTTGTCTTTTTCTAGATTTTTATATACTTCAATCCAGTCAGCCACTATAAAAGCAATAAAAACAAAAGAAAAGAATTAATTTAAAAGGGTCAAGACATGCTGTGTCCGAAAACGCTAAGGGGAACGCTATTGGCGAACCACACTCTGAATATACGTGTAATCTGTCCAATAGAACTGTGTGACGTCACGGGCGGGTGAAGTAAGCGGCCAGGAAGCTATAAAAGCTATCTTGTTTCACGTTTTTGTGCCAATTTGCACAGCTTTTCTTTCACAAGTGAAACATGTCTAATAGCCAGGGAATTGTGAGTGAGGGCAGACCGCATTTCAAGCTTCAAGTGTTCCTCCCTGTCAGCATTACATTACTGATAGGGAGACACACAGGTGTGTGGTCTGCCTGGGATCGGAGCACGCTATGTCAGCCCTCGAGGGGGCTGGCTGTCCGCACTGTGATCGCCTTCCAGTGCGGGTGCTTCAATCCCGGAAGGCTCTCTTTGAGGAGGGAGCCTTCACCAGCATTCCCCATGGTGCTGGCCCCACTTCCACTGTGGTGGAGCGGCAGCTGCATTCGTGGGATCATAATTAGATCTGATGGAGGAATACAGATCAGTAACCCCCATCTCTTTCCTCACCCACCAGATCTACAGCCCGTTCTCAGGGTTCTGAAGCCCGCTCTGAGGTTACTTCCCCCTGGGAAACGGGCTCGGCGCTCCACTTATCTTTATCTGAGGAGGTGGATGAGGAGGGCGCCACTGAGGATCCGCTCCCTCAGTCAGCCCAGTACGAGGAGCTTTTGGAGGTGGTGACTCAGGCGGTGGCCAAGTTGAAGATCGATTGGCCCCCCGAGAAACAGCATGTCCTGCAGAAAAGCAGACTAGATGCAACTAAAACACCACCTCCTTGCGGAGCCTTCTGTTCTTTCCTGACCTCCACACCAAGGTGTCGAGGTCATGGAATAGACCATTCTCCTCTCGTCTCTTTGTCCCCGCCTCTGACTATTATGAGAATGTGGCGGGGCTGAGCGAGAGGGCTTATAAGACAATGCCCCGGGTCGAACAGACGTTAGCCAGCTATTTGTCCCCTGGTGTGGCATCATCTTTGAAGGCTCCGACCTTGCCCTCAAAGCCCTTGAGAACAACATCAGGGCTTGTGGGCAAGTGGTACTCGGTGGCAGGTCAGGCTGGTGCTTGTCGGTGTTGCAGGCATAGCAGGCTGACCTGCTCAAAGAGCTTGATGACGGTGAGGAAGTCGATATCAGCGAGCTTAGGCGTACCGCGGATCTCGCTCTCCGCACCACCAAGGAGACTGCCTGTGCCATTGGGCGGTCTATAGCTGCCATATTGCAGTCGATTCTGTCGTTAGCAGGTACCAGGAGGCACGAAAGCAAGCGGCGGCATTTAGCGGTACCTTCCTTACCCGCGTCAAAGCTGGGGCTGCTGGGTGTGAGCAGCCCCTTCCGTGTACCGGCCAAGGTTATTATAGTTAACGAAAACGAACGAAAAAACTAAAACTAGAATTGAAAAAGCATTTTCGTTAACTGAAATAAAAATAAAAACGAGAGTTAAAAAAAAAACTAAAACTAACTGAAACTGTTTTGTGTGTATACAAAACGAACTTAAACTAACTAATATTATAGCAAAAACGTCCTTCGTTTTCATCTTTGTAAATACATTGTGGCGATATGGATCCAAAATCAATACCGGCTTTTGCACCTTGCCCACTAATTAAAACGGAAGTCTGGGAGTGAGCGGAAGGAAAAAAACGTGAAGGAAACGGTACCTGAAAGAAACTGTGACCAAAGGTGTTGGATTGTTTGCTTGCGCAGACCGAGTGTGAACGCCAAAACATCGGAGAAAATTGGTGGTGCATTAATGCCGGTTGCAACTTAAGTCCAGCCTGGTTCGCTTGCTGCAGGTGCTATAGTTTCTCTTCTTCTGATAAAACTCTGCTGAAGCTCCAAAGATTTGTGTCCCGGCCTGTAAATTGGTTGGCCGCCCAGACGCTGCCTGCTTCACGCAGCAGATGCACACACAAACAATCACACTGCACGAAAACTCACGCTCCCGCACTCACACAACACACACTGCAAACTGATTAAGCCTAAATTTATTTTTGATTTTTGTGTTGTGATGTGTGAAAACGGTGAACTTTAAGACAGTTTCCAGTTGAGTTAAAAAACGAAACAGACACTTTATGTCTTTTTTAGTAGGAGGACATTTCTTTTTTTATGGTTTCACTTTCTATTGGACTTTTTAAATTGAGCAAGTGAAAAGCCTTTTTCTCAATGAATTAATAGATTTTTTCTAATCAATGCTGTGAAAACGAAAAAAAAGAAAAAGAAATATATTGTTTTCCACTTCATTCTTTCCTTCTGATGTTTGTGTTGTGTGTTATTTATTTATTTAATTTTTACTTGGCAAAATTTGGAATCTTTGCCTTGTCTGGTGCCCGAACAGTACTATTAAGTACAACCCTAAGTTGATTAAATTTACCTTTGGGGGCCGCCACTATTACAACATAAGCCTTTTGGGTTGAAATAAAAATCTATTTAGGCTACTTCACAATGCCTGTTTTATGCCAGGTGTTTTACCCGTACGGCACCACGTAGTCTGTGATGTCACGTGTCCATAGTCTGTCCGCGAATCATGCACCTGACAAATATCCTAATTAAAAAAAAAAAAAAACTAAAACTAACACTGTAACTAATAAAAACTAAATTAAAACTAAGCAATTTCAAAGTATAAAAACTAAATCTGCCTCTAAAAACTAATTAAAACTAACTGAATTTGAAAACAAAAAGTCAAAACGAAATAAAAACTAAAACTAATGAAAAATCCAAAACTATTATAACCTTGGTACCGGCTCCTCATACTGTGAGGCACAGAGAGTGAGCATCGCTACTCGGGCCCCTCCACCTCAGGACCGAGACCAGCGGCGCTCTAAACCGGGGGCTTCTAAGGCGAGGCCCGACCTGAGGGTCGTGCTTCAGTCGAGGAAGTCCTCGGCCAAGCGGTCCTGTTGGTCACTGAGGGCAGCCCCTATCGGAGACGAGCAGATAGCACCACATTCCACGTGTCCGTCTCCCCCCGATGCCATCAGGAGATCAGTCTGCTACCCCTGCCAGGGCTACAGGGCACAGTGGTCTCCTGCAAGTCAAAACCTTGGGTATTTCGCCCACTTGCGTAGTGGAGCTGAGGGGCTCGCCACCCCTACAGGGGTCCCTAGAGCAGTTAGTTCGGATTTTTCCTGCCGGTCCGTTGTTACAGGATACCGAGCTAGCAGTTCAGGTAACATCAGAGGCCAGTCTCGAGAGGCTGGTTCCCTTAGTAGACTATTTGGCAGCGTGGAGGCTACTGCCAAACGTGTCTACGTGGGTCCTGCGTGCTGCAGAGAAAGGATATTACATCCAGTTCGGCGCCCCGCCATCGCCTTTCGACGGGGTCTTTCCCACCTTGGTGGGCCCTGAGCAGGCTCTGGTTATGGAGCAAGAACGCAGACCTCCATGTGGAGGAAGACTTGGTTCTTGTCTCAGGGCCCGGTGCTGGGAGCTCCTTGTTGCCGTGTGACACTAGCGACAGGACGTGTCCCTTACCGGTTGGGGAGCGGTCGTGAGTGGCCGCTCAGCCCGCAGTCTGTGGAGTGGTCGCCATCTCGCATGGCACATCAATTATCTAGAGATGCTGGCCGTGTTTCAATCAGTGAGACACTTCCTCCAGGACACAAGAGATCGCCATGTGTTGGTGCGCACCGACAACACAGTGGTGGTCTACTACATCAACCACCAGGGAGGTCTGCGTTCCCGCCCCTTAACCCTTTCACACGTGATTTTAAAATATTCTGTCTGACCCCAAAGAGTGAGTTTTTTTAGGCGACCGTTATTTTAGAATGTTTCGCCTTACTGTTTCCATGGCGACGCGTCAAATGACACCGCAGCCACAATAGCACTGTAAGACACATGGATCGCTTTTATTTAGTTATTTTTTTCCTTTTTTATTGTTAATATTCACAAGCATGCTCACTATATTATGAAATATCTGATATTCCGATTTCAAAATATGTGCAAGTAAATGCATTTAAAAGTCGAAACACTTTTATAATGACCGCGTTAGTTAATCTATACCGGGTGATGGGTGCCACCATGTTTGTTCACACTGAATACGAGCTGTGGGATTTACAACACGCAAATTCATCCTCTCTCCCAGAAAGACATTAAAGTAAGTCTCTGGTGAGCTGGGAGAAGAGGAGAGTAAACTTTATAGTTAGCTACATAATCTGTATATGATATCAATAAAATATGTTGTCAGAATATATTTGTAGGATCATTATTGCTGCTTCCATAGACACCAGTGTGTATTTTACAAACTATAAATTTATGGATTTGCTAGTATGTATGTGTATTTAAATGTTTGAAACCTAAAATAAGTATTATATGGTTGAAAACACTGAATATTTGTGATAATATGACAAGCACTCAGCGTGTCCGATCTGGCTCAGCACCAGCCAAAGCTCCAAAACAGATCTGAATTCAGCAGTTGATCACGTGATGCGGCGAAAGTTGTGTGATCGTACGCTTCAGGGACCAGCCAAGGCAAATCACACGGGTGTGATCGTACGTGCTAAAGGGTTAAACAAGCTGGCGCACCAGATCCTTGTGTGTTCCCAGGACAAACTCCTTTTGCTGAAAGCAGTACATATTCCTGGGCATCTCAATTTGGGAGCAGACATCCTGTCGAGGCAGGGGCTGAGGCCCGGGCAATGGATGCTTCACCCAGAGGTGGTGAAGCAAATTTGGAGAGTGTTTGGCCAGGCTCAGGTGGACCTCTTTGCGACTCGGAAGACATTGCAATGTCCCCTCTGGTACTCTCTGCCTGGGGCTGGATGCCATGGTACAGACGTGGCCGAGGCTTCTTCTGTACGCTTTTCCCCCGATTGCTCTGCTCCCAGGAGTTCTGGAGAGAGTGCGCCGGTACGGGGTCCGTCTACTTCTAGTAGCCCCATACTGGCCGGGCAGAGTTTGGTTCTCGGACATGATTTCCCTTCTCAACGGCTCTCCAATGGAGATTCCCGTCAGGAGGGATCTCCTCTCACAAGCGGGGGACACTATTCTCCACCCCCGCCCGGAGCTGTGGAAGCTGTGGGTGTGGCCCCTGAGGGGGCATCACTTATAGCTTCCGGTCTCTTAACTGAGGTTGTTGAGACTATCCTCCAGTCCAGAGCTCCCTCTACGAGAAAAGTGTATGCCCTAAGGTGGAGGCTCTTCACTTCATGGTGTAGAGACCGCCAGTTAGGCCCAGTTAACTGCCCGATTGGTACAGTTCTGGAGTTCTTGCAGGCTCGTTTTTACACAGGGATATTCCACTCCACCCATACCTGGGACCTAGCTGTGGTGCTTGAACCCCTTTGTAATCCTCCCTTTGAACCTATTGAGGAGATCTCAGATAGCTTTCTTACAGTAAAGACTACGTTACTCTTAGCCTTGTCTTTCTTAAAAAGAGTGGGGGACCTGCAGGCCCTTTCGGTGGCCCGTTCCTATATTGATTTTGTGCCTTGTATGGCCAAAGTTTTACCCTAGAGCAGGGTATGTACCCAAGGTCCCTACCTCTACACCACAGCCCGTCATGCTTCAGGCATTCTGTCCTCCTCCTTTTTTATGGAACCAGACCAGCAGAAGCTTTTTTCATCTACCCAGTCTGAGCACTGGACGCCTATGTTCACAGAGCTGCTCTGTGGCGTGGGTCGAACCAGTTGCTAAGTGTGTTATGGTAAACTCTAGAGAGGCTTGCAGGCTTCTAAACAAACTCTGAGCAGATGGATCGTTGATGCCATCTGCTCCGCATACGAGTCCTCTGGTCTCCCCTTACCTTTGGGGGTCAAGGCTCACTCTACTCACGCTATGGCTGCTTCCAAAGCACATCTTTTGGGTGTCCCATTTCAGGACATCTGCAACGCAGCGGAATGGTCCACGCCCCTCACCATCATCAGGTTCTATGACCTTGACCTCCGAGCCACTCCTGGTGCCTCTGTTCTCTTGCCCTAGCTATTCCTAGGCAGGGATTTGGAATTCTGGAGGCGTGGGCATCTCGTTCCCCATAGCGTTTTCGGATGCAGCTCGAGTTCCCGAAGGGGAATGTCCCAGGTTACGTATGTAACCCTGGTTCCCTGAGAGAACGAGCTGCTGCGTCTTGAACCATACTTCCAGCATCCATGCAAGCGCTCGCTTCAGTCTTCGAAGCTGACGCTGTTGCCGGCGCACATGCTTTTATAGCTTCCTGGTCGCTTACGTCACCTGCCCGTGACGTCACGCACTTCTATTGGACAGATTACACATATATTCAGAGCGTGGTTTGCCTTTAGACTGACAGCAAAAGGTCTGGAAACCTCGGAAGTTATGAAGGGCCAAGGCCCACCCAAGAGACCACATGACTAACAGGTAAACTAATCATGTCTCTTTTTGTGCTAATCATGTCTCAATAACAGACAGGTGTGTAAAACTCTTGAATGTATTTTTTAAGTTTTGTGCCGCAAACTTTAAATATTACATACTTTTGAAAATCCAGCATTTGGTTGATCCTGATAAGCGCTCATCGTCAGTTGTAAACCTGACGGATTTCTACTTTCTTGAGGGGGTTTGGCATCAAGGCATCTTTGTCTGAGGCTGAGACTACCTGCACGTCTGAAGTATTGATGTTGACATTGGATTGGTTGAACTTTTTTTTACTTGGAGAAAGTGTAACAGGCAAGTTGGATCACATGTGCCTTAATGACCATTCACATTAGAGCCTTGACGTCATTGAATTTCAGTCAGAGTTGTGCGACACTCACTCGCCATTGCCGGATACAATAGGAATGAATGAGAAGTGCTATAAGCTGAATCCCACCTGTCGCAAAAAGTCAGTGGCTTCTCTTATAAAACAGCATTTTTTTATTTTTGGGTGGACTAAACATGACATGGCAGAAAACAAATGTGATTTGTTGTTTGACACATCAGTCATATGGCCTCTTGGGCGGGCCTTGACAACTCAAAACGGCCAAGGTTCCCAGACCGTTTGCCGTCAGTCTAAAGGTCTGGCTATGCAATACTAGTCTACATCAGACACGACAGCCATATTGCATCATGTCAATAGCAAAATCTATTATTATCACTGACACTGTCTACACTGGATACAGCATAGAGACGCCGTTCAATTTCTGACATACTCCAGCACTTGAGCTACTCCCAACAACAGGACAAATGGAAGAGTAAAGGAATGCTTAATTTGATATGTTTGGAAAAAAAAGTATTAAAATCATAAGTCAACCCTCAAGGAGCATACTAAAATAATAAAGAAATTCCATGCCATGACTCCTTTGATATAACATGATTTTTTTTTCCCCTTCATCCAACATTTTTCTTTTTTTTTCACTTTTTCTTAAACTCTGCAGTTCTAATGGTGCCTAAGAACATCATTTAGTGTCAGTTCTTTTTAACATTAAATTTTGTTTAATGTTAGTTCAGCAGGGGTGTGAGTTAATAAAGCTTTAATTTTATGTTTTATACACCATTGTACACTGAAGCAGACTAAGGCACTGAGGGGACCTTGGAGAGACACAATTTAAACATTAAATACCTAAATTAAAGTTTGTAATGTTTTGATTAATCTTGGAGCTGGTTGGTTTGGTTTAAAGCTTACAGCTCACAAATCTTTGTAAATGCCAAGAAGAAAATTAATGGGGAAAATACTTTCAGGGCCACTGCAGTTTGTGGTCAGTGTTGAGCTATTTAGCAGTTGCTCTAAATTACTGTGCATGTTTGAGATGGCAATAAACTCCAGCATACACACAGATAGAGACACCATATTATGCCTTCATAACATAGGTGTTAGCAAAACAGTTCATACAAAATTTACAATGTGCACTAGAGTTCATAAACAGTAGACATTGATTCAGAATGGTTCAATTTGGGTGACCTATGACTGACTTCCAGATGCAAGTTCAACTATATTCAGTAACACCACACACTACACTGACCCAGTTACTGGATTTTGTTTTGGGCAGACATTTGTCAAATCTATTGAATACAATGTCACATCGCCCTGAGAGCTCCATGTTATAGTATTTCTAGGGATGTGTTCACTCCTATGGTTAAAAGTCAGGAGAAATGAGTCTAAGGTCAGTGGGGTTAGAAAGATATTTAGCAGAAGTGTTTTGTTTGGGGAAGTTGTATTGACAGATAAGGCTGTGGTTACCACAGGAGAGAAGTGAAAGTTCAAAGATGTATATATGCAAGTCTTCATGCTGATAATGCTCTGTGAAGCTATTAAAGTCATCTAACAAATGGTATACATTATCATTTAGAACTGTCAAAAACCAAAATTCTGAACTAAAGATCTTCAGAAACACTTACAGGTGTATTAGAGCAGGGCAGGAACTGACCACAGGGAAGTAGCTCTCCAAGAGCAGGACTAGGCTTCAGTTTCATCTGGATGTAAGTTTAAACTCCATTAGTTCCACCAAAAATCCATTTAGAAGACTCTTGTGGCAGCTCCTTCTGAGAAAATGCACCCCACTGCTGCCAGACAGGGATTTTGAAGAAGCCAAAAATATCGCAATCCACTTGAAGGCAATAAGGCTACAGAGCGGGGATCTCCAACCCTTTTCCTGGAAAGCTACCATTCTGCAGACTTCAATTCCAAAACACTCTAAAAACACCTGCCTGTAATTATTAAGTAGCCCAGAACATATTGATTAGCTGGTTCAGGTGTGTTTGATTGGGGTTGAAACTTAAGGTTACATCTCCATTATTACAGATACATTTGAAAATGGCATTTTCGTTTTAAAACATCCACACTCCATGTTTAAAAAAAACAGCATATGCTGGTTAGGTAGGTTTTGATGCTGGAATGCTGGTTTTAGCTGGTTAATGCTGGTCCTTAGATGGTTTATGCTGGCCCTTTGCTGGTCATGTTGCTGGTCAAGGCCCAGCATAAACCAGCAAAGGACCAGCTTAAACCAGCACACCAGCATATGCTGGTTTTTTTCAACAGGGCTGTTTTCCAAAAGTTTCTCATCCACACTGAACCATCATAAAACGTTAAATACGCCTCACTGTGCATGTGTGAAACTTCATAAAAGCTCACTGAGATGATAAAAACTTCTTCTGGCAGGATCATTTTATTTAAAGAACTTTCTTATCATTCACTGACATGTCCAGGTTGTGCTCACTCACCATTTTATGTTTGATCTGTTTTGCCGCAGGACAACAATTATGAGTACATTTTCTGTCATCTTTTTAGGACTGTAATATGAAGAGTGTGCAAAATGGCATATCTTTAGCAACACTGTGAAAGTGAATACTGCCCTACAAAGCAAAAAGGCAGTAACTGCATTTTTGGTCAAAAATGAGTTATTATCATTTTCATGACATTCAAGGCATCCTTTGTTATGTGACAAAATATCTTATCTCAAATGTGTGTGATTTCGCGGCAACCTCATGGGAAGGTTTTAACATTGGATAACAGGCTGAATGACAGGATAACTTTAAAGTCATTTTTCTCAGTTCTGCACTCGGTGTAGTTACTGCCTTTTTGCTTTGTAGGGCAGTATAGCACATAACAGGCACAGTTGTGGTGTAAACATAGATATCTGGTACAACATGCTTCATCATTTTCAAAAGCCTACGTTTTCACAGTCCTCACTGTAACACGAAAACTGCATTTCCAAATTTAACTACTTTGGAGAGCATTTTCAAAAAGCTCAGGTTTCCATGACAAAATGAAATCTCAGTGTAAACGGAATGCCAAAACAAAGAGAGAAAAAATGTGTTTTCAAATAAAAAAACACATAACTGTGGACAAGGCCTAAATCTGCAGGGCGTTTATAGGGGTTTACTAGATCACACAAAGAAAATTGGTATAATGTTATTATACTTTATGCTAATAGTCAAAAGTCTGAGACAGCTAGATTAAAATCATTTGACTAAACTAAAAAAAGCTTATCCCCATATTCTACAACATCAATTTTAAAGCTGTCTTTGACATAAATAACACCTTTTGACCTTTTTTTTTAAATAATTCTAAACATTTTACAGCATTTTAAACCACCAAATATCATAATTTTCCTGTCCCTAGGCCTTTGTCTGCCATTTTGATGATGAATACAGCACTTAATATGAGCGATTTGTTTAGATTTTTTTTTTTTTTTTTTTCACATTGTTTGGTATATCAGTAATAATTTTCTCTTTATATATATTCTCCAAGTTTTAAATTCATCAAAAAAAAAAAGGTTTTTAGCTTGTCCCTCAAAATCTTGCCCACCCTGTTATATTCGACTACTGGCCCTTTAAATGAAAGTTGGAAAAAGAAAATTACATCATATCAAATGGCTGACATAATTTCAGTTTGTTTTTGCTTATTTTATCTTTCCATTTTGATGTGGTCAACTTCAACATGTCCACCCTGTTAAGGGGAATATGAAAAAAAAGTCAATAGAAATTCTTATTTGTAAAAGTAGCATTTTGAAAAACATTATTTTTTTATGTGACAGGCCTTCTGTGTTATAATTTTTTGCTTAGACTTAATGTAATGGCTGATTTTAGGTCAAAATGTCCACTCTGTTAGTGTCCACCCTGTTAAGTCAGAAAACATAACAGGGTGGACACATTTAGTAAATGGATCCTTAATTTTTTCCAAACAGATAAGTGATTGTAGAGGAGTGAGTGAGAAACTGTTGAGAAATAATTATTTTAAAAATTCCTGCCTAAAATATCTTAGAGGCTTGAATTTCTGCAGAATGTCCAGAGTATAAAATTATGTGGGAGAGGAAAGTAACAGGGAGGAAATACCAGAAATAATGCCAATAAGGTAAAAATTAATAAATGTTTTACTTCTCCCTATCATAATGACACATCAGTTGATTCAAAAAATGTTTTTAAGTGTTATGATGTTCAAAACCATAACAGGGTGGACATGGAAAAATTGTGATATTCGGTGGTTTGAAATGTTGTAAAATGTTTAAAATTGTTTACAAAAAAGAAACTTAAATATGCTTAAAGTTTAAAAGGTGTTATTCGTGTCAAAGGCAACTTTAAAATTGATGTTGTTGAAAATTCTAAGGCAATAACATCATGATCTTTACTGGGGACACAAAAGGCTCCGAATCCCAGGAATGACCCAATTCTAAATGTGAAAACAGTGATATATTTAAAGGCAAACTGAAAAGTGAGGGTAAGTGAGAAAACTGTTGAGAAATTATTTCAAAGATTCCTGGCTAAAATATCTTAGAGGCTTGAATTTCTGCAGAATGTCCAGAGTATAAAGATATGTGGGAGAGGAAAGTAACAGGGAGGAAATACCAGAAAGAATGCTAAAACATCAGGCGAAAATTGATAAATGGAGAGAAGAGGGCAGTTGGCAGACTGAACAGCTGATGTTGAAATGTCTAAAATAGATCTTTCTCTCTCTGCAGTTAAACTGTACATTTTCAAACCAGTCAGCGCCGCTGGAACCAGTCAAAGAAATATTAAGTGTGGTAGCAGTGGAAATAAAACAGAAGTCCAAAAAATTTAGAAAATAAAGTAAAAATTTGTGGAAAAACAATCCTCTGGTGAATAGAAAGTTGGTATTAGAAATAAAAAGAATGGTATTTATTTGAAATGTTGTAATATTGAAATTACTTTGCAACAATGTGAAAGTCGTTACTGTCACTTTTGATCAATTGAATGTGTCCTAACTTTTGAACAGAAGTGTACATACAGATTTGCAATGTAGGAAAATGCACACATGCCTTGTGAACTGTCTCCAGCTCCAGTGTTCTACTTTTTTCTATACCTGGATGTGAATACTCTCTCTCTCTCGCTTTCTTTCTCTAGAGGGCTGTCTGGTTTTCTAGGAGGTTCTGTCAGACACTAATAGACTCTTTTTTTCCCTTTGTCTGATCTAAACCAGAGTTATAACATTGTTGCTGCTTTCCAGTGGAAACAAAAGCAATTCTGAGCTGATGTTTGATGCCTGTTATAAAGGTCAGTAATACACAGTCCACCTGTCAGTCAAATCTATGACTGCCGCTGCACTACATAAACGATACCATTACTTCAGTCATACTTGTGTTTTTTTCCTGGTGAATGAGAATCAGCCTGGGCCATATCTAGAGATTAGAAAATCATAAAGACTTGAATCTGGCCTCTTTAGGCTCGGGGTTGTAAACAAGAGCTTAGTAACCACCTAGAACACCTACAACTACTTAGAGTCGCCTCTAGAAAATGTAAAAATGCATGCACTTGAAGCTTGAGTTTATATATTGCCTTCCCTCTCTTTTTCCTCCATGTCACATCACATTTGGCGGTGCTCTTGGGGAAAAGGGCAGCATGGTTGCGGATGAGTCAAAGCTCTAGGCTGACAGGCAGACCTGTGGTAAAGGTTACGCAGGGAGGGGGGCCTGTGGCTGGGCCATCACAAAGCGCTCAGCAGTCGTCCCCTCGAGAACCTGCCGTCAGTCCTGCATTCATCACAAACTCACCTGCTTATTCACCTAGAAACTCATCCTGGAACAGGGGCACAAAAGCATACTTTCATATAGGAAAATCTTCCAAACCTTCCTCTAGAACACACATGGAGATGTCACATCATACAGTTTATTTGAGAAACAGATGTAAATTTAAGTCGTTCTGCACTTAAAATCTTCTTTGCTGCAACAGCTCTCAGATGTTATTCTTAATTCTCCATTCACTCTTAAATATAAAGGTGCTTTTAAAGGTTCTTCACGGTGATGCCATAAAAGAACCATTTTTGGTTCCACAAAAATACATTTAGTCAAAGGTTCTTTAAAGAACCATCTCTTTCTTACCTTTTTATAATCTGAAGAACCTTCATTTGCCACAAAGAACCTTTTGTGAAACAGGTTCTTCAGATGTTAAAGGTTCTTTATGGAACCTTTTAGACAAAAAGGTTCTTCTATGGCATCGTGAAGCACCTTTATTTTTAAGAGTGCAGTAGAACTGGTTTATCAGTGAATATGAATGCAGATGTGATAAAAACATTTTTTTGAAAGCTTCAGCAGAGAAATAGATCATCCATGAATAACATTTTTTTGTCAAATGTTTGTCTCCTCTTTAAAGCTATAATTTGAAAAACTTTAAAAGATTAGAAAAAGATTATTAATTTTGACACTAATTTTATGAAACCTTGGAACTTGACTGAAAAAAGCTGGCATTTTTTCTTTAAAAACATTCTATTTGTGTTTACAGAAAAAAACAGCATACATTCACTAACTCTATAAATATTTACAAAGAAAAACTGGCCATCGTGCACAAAATGACTAAGGGTCACAGACTACCAGACTTTGAAGTTGTTCTGAAAACAACTGCCATTGCTAAGAAACACATGACAAATGAAAGCAACATGTGCTCTTAAATCGACTGTAAATATCAAACACGTCTGATATCCGCAGACTGGATGGTTTCATAGTCTGGAGCTTACAAACTGAAGCCTGTCCCCATTTTTCACGAAGCAATTTTATGTGAAATCGGCCAACTCTAATTGCTCAAAATCTGCTGACTAGCATTAACTTTCGGTAATTAGCGTTGACTCGTCCAGACTGCAAACTGGGGCAAAATCTGGGCGAAAGTGTATTCCAGTCTTAAATAGTGAGCTAATTGTTGCTTTAATGCTCACAGAATCAGTGAGCAATTCCTAGTTCATGTTCACAGATCTCTTTCTCATACACACACTTCTGCATTTAATGGGTCAGTAGGCCCACTTTTTTTTTGACCTGCCAACAGCCAACAACTCCATCTAGAGGCCAGGATGGCTCTAATGGCAAACACACATCGAAAACACCTAAACACATGTCTTTCACAAAGACTTGAGTTTAATACATCTTTATCTCTCTTAGCAATTAAGAAAAATGTATTGCTTAGGGGTTCCTCTTACATGTCTCAGAAGACTTAATGGATTTCTCTGTCGTTTCATTTAAGCAGAGATGCAGAGATACAGAGCTATAGATAGTGAAATCTGAAAATCATACTGAGATGTCTTTAATGGTGATTTTAGTGCCTTGGGAAGTCTAAGCACAGTTTGAAATCTCTTCTGAAATTCTAGAGGAGACACGTGAGATTACTGTGATCTTTTTCTCAGGAGAAACATCTTAGAAAAAGGTGATGTATGGAAAATGAAATTTAAAAATAATAAGAGACCTCTTTTTTTCTTTCTCATAAGGAAAACACACACACACATGCAAACAAATAAAATAAAAATATTCTTAGCTGTATTTTACACAGCACACCCCTTTATGAGTTGCCATTACCATAAACAACATTTCACCCTATTTCCATGAGGTATAGAGCACTGCAGTAATGATATGTAGAATTTAGGCTCCCCTGGGTCTGTCACAAAACCCAATAAAAATTTTTCATTGGTATTTGGTTTATGGCATAAAATAGACTTGGTGACCGGCAAAAGTTAATGGTTCTTACTAGGGCCGGGACTTTAACGCGTTAATTTAGATTAATTAATTACACAAAAATAACGCGTTAATTTTTTTTAACGCATTTTAATCGCACTTATTTTTGCACTGCGGAACGTTTCTCACTGGATAAGTTTCGGCGGACCGATTATACTGGAACACCAACTAGCGTTCAGACAAAAACAAACCACAGTGAACATGGGCAAAGAAGCTGATGAGACCGCTTTGGTTGGCCCTGTGGATGGGAAATTTTGTTATAAAAAACGAATGGATGAAAGCGTCGATAAGAGCATGGTTGTGTGCAAGCTATGCAACAAGGAATTCGCATCTCACTGCAGGACATCGAGCCTATTGCTACACTTAATGGCAATATTGCACTGGTCTGTTGGACTTGGTTGAACAAAAATAAACAATATTTTGTTGCTTAAGCTTATGTATTCAGTCATTCAATGGTATAATTAAAAATCCATATGAAAAAAATCTTACTCCTCACTGTTCTCAGGTCAAATATTTATATGCGATTAAAATGCGATTAATTTCGATTAATTAATTACAAAGCCTCTAATTAATTAGATTAATTTTTTTTAATCGAGTCCCGGCCCTAGTTCTTACACATTCCACTCTCGCTCAAGATGATAATCTTCACAAATAAGCACAACTTTTATGAAATTTTAAATTTCACCTTAGAATTATAAGGTTCTATCTGACATTTTTGAGTTATTCACATATTCTTATTCTGTGACAACTTATTTACATTATTTGATGGGTTTTTTGTAAGCTGTGTACATTTGAGGCCTTTTTTAATAAAACAAAAAATGGTTCTATCTACAGAAGTCTATGGAACGCAAAAACTTTGAAGCTCAATATCTCGAAAGTGCTCAGAATGCAGATAGAACCTTATAATTCTAAGGTGACGAAAAGTAAAAGTAAAAAGCTAAACATTGGCTATAAACAAACTACACGACAGTTACATGATTTCAAAAATCAAAGTTGAAGAGCTTCCAGCAATTCTATCAAACTTCATTTAAAGAGAAGTTTGAATGGTTTGCAAGAACGTGATTCTAAACCCAATAAGGCTATGAAAGCAGACTAGTGAGTAGGTGAGTTTTCCTGTTCGGTGTGATGACATTTAATGTCCCTGTCTATCTCTGTAGTCCCATGTAGCCAACTGTTAGAGAAATAAAATGTTTTAAAGGGTTAGTTCCCCCAAAAATTTAAATTAGTTTATTATTTACTCACCCTAGGTGTATATAACTTCCTTCTTTCAGACAAATCCAGTGGGAGTTATATTAAAAATGATCCTGGCATTTTTACGTTTCAAATATGGATATTTTTCTTACAAAAATGCATCAGTTCGCTACAGGAGACCTTTATTCACCCCCCGGAGCCGTGTAAGGCACTTTTTATTATGGATGGATGTGCTTTATTTGACTTGTTTTGGACTGTTGACAAGAAACACCCACCTATTGCCATTTTAGAGCTTGAAAGTGCCCGGATAATTTGTAATATTACTACGATTGAAATTGTCTGAAAAAAAGAAGTCATATACACCTAGGATGCATGGATGGTGAGTAAATAATGGGCTAAATTTCATTTTTGGGTGAACTAACCCTTTACAAAACACAAGGGGTTATTAATGTGGAAGACTGTTTCTGCCACTGAATAATAATAAAAAAAAGTATTAGCAACTTTTTATCTTATAATTCTGACTTTTTTTCTCAGAATTGCATGCTATGAACTTGTAATTGCAAGTTATAAAGTAAGAATTGCAAGATATAAATCTTTATTTCTCTCAATGTTTTTATTTTTATTTTGGCAGAAATATACTTCCATATATCAGTAATGTATGAACATGGTAATGTTCACTTATTTTATGTCATAGTCATAATATCTTAAGAATGTGCTAACCACAGCATTTCAATCATTTAACCAAAAACATTGTCTTCAAGATGATAGAACTGGAGTTTTTTTTATGGGTTTTGGCGTACCAAAATATGTTTTCTATGCAGCACTCTAGCACTCTTGTTCTCAACTCATGAAGCAATTTTCTTTAGATTGGAGTTTCATGATTTGTTTCTTTCAACCAACAAAGAAGAGGTGCATACTGCATCTTACTCAGTCAGGAATAGGATAGAAAGATAAGATAGATAGATAGATAGATAGATAGATAGATAGATAGATAGATAGATAGATAGATAGATAGATAGATAGATAGATAGATAGATAGATAGATAGATAGATAGATAGATAGATAGATAGATAGATGCTGTTGGCACAGCAGTTTTTGGCTTGTCACGTCGAGTTAGTGTTACATTCTAATAACAGTGCAGATGACAGAACACAACAGGCACATATTCTCTTTCTCCCACACAACAGATAGACGGATGGCAATCAGGCTCAGCTAAACGGATAAACACACTGACCCCAAAAAAGGAAGGAAATGAACCAGAAACAGGATGCTTGAGCTCCATGTCAGTCTCCAATCCTAGTGTCGAATATTTCTGCTGTCACCAAACCTTCCCCCCACCGTAACTACGTCAATTTACCCTGTTTACATCACACAAAGCCATTCCCAGGCCTGCTGGCGGCACGAGAGGTCCACAGAGTTCATGTGCCTGCTGGAGATGTACTGTATACTCTAAAAGCTTCCGTACATGAAATATGATGTCATCTTTGAGAAGAGAGAGAAATGCATGTGCCTTGGGGAATAAGGGGAAGATTACGGTGGGAGGATAAAGCAGGGAAAGTTTGGTGGGAAAACCAGAGAAAGACAATTCTTCCTTCCAATGCTTGAAGTGGTCTGAGGCATATTCTTGCATGCAGCATTGGGGAGTAACTAGTTACATGTAACGGAATTGTGTAATTTAATTAGAAAATAAATGTAACTGTAATTTGTTACAGGTACTTCTGAGTTATATCTAAATATATCACACACATACACAGATTTAATTGATTCCTTTCTCAAATTGTATCATCTCTGCTGAAAAAAAACAGCTAAAACCAGCCTAGGCTGGTTGGCTGGTCTTAGCTGGTTTAAGCCAGGCTGGAAAAGTGGCCAAAGCCCCTCTAAAACCAGCCTGTTGACCAGCTATAACCTAGGCCTAGGCTGGTTTTAGCGTGTTTTTTCACCAGGGATAATCAATGTTTCAGTAGTTTAGGACACAGAATAGGACACACACTTATGTTGTTTTTTTTCTTTTCTTCATGGTATTGTTAGATTCCATGGAAGAAGACTGGCCAACCAGATTTGCACTTTCGGTCATTGAAAGAGTTCCTACACAGTGTTAACTGTTCCCTTTTCCCTGAGCATGGAGTACAGCATTGCTGAAATTCACTGAAATATGCTTGATAATGTGTTAATTTAGAACACCCTGCAATAGCCAACATAGACACTTGAGTTGTTAAAATTATAGGAACTTTAACTATGATGACACAATATACTTCTGTAATTAAATATGATATAAACACTACACCTGGGACTAATTAAATATTGGAGTAGTGCACAATGGCTGTGGGGTAAATTTCCTTCTCCACTTCCTCTGAAGTATTAATGTTCCCTTATTCCCTATCGCTTACAGTGCCCTTCCAACTAAACATGCTAGTTCTCTTTGATTTTGAATCTCACTTATGATGGTCGAATACCTTGTTACGTCTATTTAATAGGCCACCTATGTTCAAACAGAACGCACCATACAATGTGGTGGCTTTCAGGCTATAAAAAAGCAGAGAAAGAATCCAGAACTGACTCTCTTGTCTGCACAGCTGATTGAACTGTTTTGTAGACCAGAGTAACTTAGGTGTTTAGGCTAAGCACCATCTACTACTAGACAGTGAATATGAATTTGCAATATGAGGTGTAAGCAATGGACCAAATCAACCAGAATGACAAATCAAATCACAAATGACAATGTAAAATAATTGATTTATAGTAATTGATATAAAAAAAAAAAAAAAAAAAAAAAAAAAAAAAATTACATTGCATATTGTAGTAGGCCTGTGCTTAAAGATAGTAAATAAAGGTTATATATTAGGTCTGTGACAATTAATATACATCAGTATTATCAGTAAATTAAAATAATCATTTCCATTTATTCTTGGTTTTTTTTGGATGCTTTAATAGTTAATGTACATCTCAGTTGGCTTCAGTTTGCCTCTCTTTGCCTCTCTCTCTCTCTACCCACATATATATGCAAAGAAGGGGAGTACCGGCACCTATATTTCCCACAGCTCCTCTCTGTTCCTTTTCTTCATGCAGAGAATCACTCGTTGAGTGAGATGACCTAAATACAGACACAGCTCCACACCGCACACAAGCCTGCCGGGCTTCAAAAAGGGAGGGAGGAAAACACTGAGAGTAAAGCAGAATAAAGTTTGAGACGTTAATCTTTTTTTCCTCTTTGGGCAGGAGAACAGTTACGTAAAAGCCATCTATAATTCCCTTCATGCGGATCAAAGGAATACAAGAACCCAATCTGCATACATGTGGCTACACACCCGCAGGCACAGACACACGTGTGTGTGTGTGTGTGTGTGTGTGTGTGTGTGAGAGAGAGAGAGAGAGAGAGAGAGAGAGAGAGAGAGGGAAGACAGTTTCTTCCTTTCTTTAAGCAATCTATAAATCAACATTAAACAGTGTTATTACCGCTTCTATTCCTACTAAACTGGTCAGTATGTTCAATGATTACTACAGGGCTTCTCACACTGTGCTTAACCCTGGGTTATCATCATTCTAGCCCCAGCTTTTAACCTTAGGGGAACATTTCACTCTTGCAATTTGGAAGGGAGGTTATCTTTGTTTTGACCCAGAGTTATGAAATCCCGCTCCAGCGCTTTTGCAGGGATAACCCTGCACTGTTATAACAAAGTATCAATAGGGAAACAGCACTATTTTAGGGGCCATTCACAAAGAAAGTGTTTCTGCATTTAGAGTCCCCATGAAATCAAAATTGAAGTTTTTTGGCTTTTAGTATGAATATGTTAGCCTTAACGTTATCTGTAAGCTAGTGTGCTCTAAAACAATAAAAAAAATTAACATAATTTGTATTTTATGTATGGTAAATAGCACGTAGTGCACTGTATAGAGGATAGGGAACGATTCAGACAGTGTAAATATGCATTATGTTGTGGCGAATGAAGTCTGGTTTCACACGTGAGTCAGTGCAGACCACAAAACGTATATATAGATAATGCAATATGGATGAAATTATGGCTGTCATATGTGGCTTTACCAAGCTCAACGGCTCAGGCCCAAGCTGTGATATAAACAAAACACTATTGGCTATTTAAAAAAGGGGATGGGGTTGCTGGATATGTCCAGCCCTGTCTTCCTGTTTCAGTTGAAATTACGTCAACACATAGTCATAGAATACGCCTGCATGTTTCAAAGCATTTCTGTGGACCTTTAAAACGAGACACAAATGGAATGTAAAAAACTAGTGTCTAGAGAAACATTTTTATAACAATGTGTTATGCATGCGGTCTATATATGCATTTTTCATTAGCTGATCTAGAGTGCCACATTTTTTAAATGTGTTATGTGTGAGAGACTGCAAAAGATGTAAAGTGTGTGTGCAATGGTCTAGGCTAGGGGACCATTCACACAGAATGTGTTTTTCTGTTGAAAAAATGCGAGACTCAGGGCACTGGAATGAAAAAAAAAATGCAGGGTCTAGAGATGCATATTTTATAAGTTGAACTGGATTGCCGCATTTTTAGAACAACGTGTTATGCGTAAGACTCTTCAAAAGATGCAATACATGAGCACAATGGTCTAAGGACCATTCACACAGAATACAGCATTGGGGAAAAAGTTCTAGAGATGCATTTTTTAAAAGTGAACTTTTTCTAGTAGAGTGAGACACTTTTAGAATGCTGTGTCGTGTGCAAGACACTGCAAAATACGCAAGTCAAGTCAAGTCACCTTTATTTATATAGCGCTTTTAACAATACAGATTGTGTCAAAGCAACTGCACAGTATTTAAACAGCACTATAGTGTGTAAGTAACGCATTATTGTAAACAATCAGATTTCAGTTAAAGGCATTTCATCAATGAATTTAGTGATATCATCATCCAGTTCAGTTCAAATAGTATACGATATCGCTGGAAAGTGTCCCCAACTAAGCAAGCCAGAGGCGACAGCGGCAAGGAACCAAAACTCCACAGGTGACAAAAATGGAGAAAAAAAACCTCGGGAGAAACCAGGCTCAGTCGGGGGACCAGTTCTCCTCTGGCCAGACGAAACCAGCAGTTTGTACCAATGTCTGATTGTAGAGAACTCGTCTGGATCCCGTGGTGTAGCACCGATGGCCGTCTAGGTTGGCGAGGTCTTCATTGATGATCCGTCTCTGGAGCTCATCTGGTTGACATCCACGGCTATTGAAGTCATCTCTAAGCTGGGTACGGACTGGATCCGGGGGACTGCAGTGACCATATGATCCGGATACAGGCTGGATCTGGTGGCTACGGTGACCTCGGAATAAGAATGAAACAGACAATTTTAGCGTAGATGCCATTCTTTTCAGAGGTGGAAAGTAACGAATTACATTTACTCGCGTTACTGTAACTGAGTAGGTTTTTTGTGTACTTCTACTTTTTAAAGTAACTTTTACATTTTGTAATTTTACTTTTACTTAAGTACGTTTTGATTTAAGTATTGTACTTAACTACATTTTAAATATCATCCGTTACTGAGTAAAAATAAATAAATAAAAAATAATACTAAAAAAATTAATAAAAAAAATGTGCGTGGAGGGAAGGAGGAGATCGCGCACCGGAAACTACTGATTGCTTGGTGAGCGGGAGAACAAACGCAGCGCGCTTACTCAAGAAAGAGACGGACAGTTGTGCAGACTTAAGGCGTGGTCACACTAGACTTTGAGCATGCGAAATTCCTTCGGATGCTGCTGCAACGGTCGTGATATGACGTCATGCTCGGCTGCGTCTTTTTAAAAGTTAAATTCAGCACATGACACTAATAATACATTTTAAATATAAAAACACACAATCTACTACACTTTACCGCAGTGTAGCAGTTTTAAATGTTTAAATTTAAGTTTTTTTTCATTCAGCTAGAGGTCATGCTGTGACGTATCGATCTCCTGTTGGTCCCACAGAGTCATGTGATACGAATTCGTTGGTCAGAGTTCACCAAGTTTGAACTTTCAGACGCAGCTTATTTCGCATGCGTATGAATGGAAGTCAATGGAACGAAAAGTGCAGTGTGACCGCACCTTTATACTACAGGGCCGTTGAATGCTTGAATCTGATTGGCTGACGAACGTTCTAGAGGTGTGCATTATATTCAGGGAAACGCACGGCGAACGTAGTTCCAGGCAGCTTTAGACCGCAGTGCATGTCTATATCACTTCGCCATACGATTTCAGTTATTTCAAAGGTCCTTACAGCCCAAAACAGCAAAATAACTAAAACCCACAATGACACTGGCCAAACTAATAAATACAGTAAACATCAGGATAAAAACGACAGATTATTTCCATGTTTTTTTCCACAATATATTACGTTTTATTATGTACGGAAAGCACAAACTCTTTCTCTCGCCCTCTCTCACTCACCTCACAGACGCACACACATAACCTTACAGTTTGCACTCGCGTTAGCATTCGCGCTAATGTTGTTAGCGCTGCTCTGACGATTAACAACTTAAAAACGACATGACAGCTCTCACAAGCGAGGTAACAACGGCGTGGTCTTGAAGAAAATGAACTTAAAGTTTAACTGTTAGTAGAGACGATGCTGCCAGTCACCCTTGAGAGACACAGACGTGAGAGAGGTAAAGTCATACACTTAGTTTTTCTCTCGCTCACTCTTGCCGTCCGTCTGCTTGTCTGTCGGTCTGTCTAAACTTCATTATTAACGGCATTATTTTGCTATCAACGGCTCAAGCGTCGTTACTAGTTCTAAAATGATGTTTTGGAACTAGCAACGAAGCTGTTGAATGAGCTGCGTAAGAAATTAATCCTACTCACAATAGGGCTTTAAGGATAAAAACGGGACGAATGTCTTGAAATATATCATTTGATCGATGTCTTGAGGTGTGGTAACTGTAGTATAAGCGGAATAATTGACTTCGGGCCGTAGAATTCTGCGAAAATAATGCACACCCGAGGTGTAACGGCCACTCCGCTTCGCGTCGTGACCGCATCACCACCTCGGGTGTGCATTATTTTCTAAGAATTCTACGGCCCGTAGTCAATTATTCCTTACTTACATCTCTCGGCTTCATGCTTGAAGCAAACCGTCGCGCTAATGTCAAGGTAATAACAAACTTGCGCGTACCTAATGTATAACACTAGTGTAAATCAGAGTCGTACATTAGGCACGCTATTGATTCACAAACTATGCGCGCTCTCTGGGCTCTGATTCCTATCGTATTTTTGCGTCAAAACATTTGCCTAGTTGTCCAAATTACGTATGTTATTTTTTTAATGGAAACAGTAGATATTCAGTCAGTCAAGTTCAAATGGATAGGTTTAGTGGTCTTTTGGCATCTCCCTGTCCTGTTTGGTAAGGCAGGTTCACTTATTTAAGAAAAAGTACTCTGAAGTTGTAAAGAATGTCTGAAGTAAGGAATTCAGGAGGTTTAAATCTGTATATATAATTTTAAAAAGTTAGAATTTAGCAGAGGTTTTTTTAAAGGTTATAAGGTATATTTAAAGTTTTAATTTAAAGTTTGTTTGAATTTAGAGTTTTTTTATAACATGCAGTAGAAGAATAATAAGGCAAAACAAATGTTTTGGTTAATAAAAAAGACTTAAAAATAAATACTTTTCTCTTTACTGCGGAAGTAAATAAGTAAATAAATAAGATAATATAATAATAAATAAGAGGACATGTCTGGCATGGGGGGCCTTGCAAAATTGAACGGAGAAGGAGGGGGGGGCCCCGCAGTAAAAAAAGGTTGGGAAACCCTGCTCTACTGAATTCACAGTTTATGCAACATTCAGTGGTTGTGATGTTTAAAGTATTATGGAATTATTTGCCTAAAAAAAAATCCCTAAATGTTTTATATGGTTATTTTTTATTGTACCTTATTTATTTGTTTTTATTGCACTTTAATTTGTAAAGTTGTTACATTAAGGGTAACATGTAAAGCGTAAAAAGTAATGGCCCTAGTACTGAACCTTGAGGTACTCCATACTGCACTTGCGATTTAAATGATACCTCTTCATTTATTGCCACAAACTGATGACGGTCTGATAAGTATGATTTGAACCATGCCAGTGCACTACCATTAATGCCTACATAATTTTCAAGTCTGTTTAAAAGAATGTTGTGGTCAATAGTATCAAAGCAGCACTAAGATCCAGTAGTACTAATAGAGAGATGCAACCACGATCGGTTGACAAGAGCAGGTCATTTGTAACTCTAATAAGAGCAGTCTCAGTACTATGATATGGTCTAAAACCTGACTGGAAATCCTCACAGATACCATTTTTCTCTAAGAAGGAGCATAATTGTGAGGATACTACCTTTTCTAGTATCTTTGACAGAAAAGGGAGATTCCAAATTGGTCTGTAATTAATTAATTCATTGGGGTCAAGTTGTGTTTTTTTAATGAGTGGCTTAATAACAGCCAGTTTGAAGGTTTTGGGGACATATTCTAATGATAATGACGAATTAATAATATCTATAAGGATCTATGACTTCTGGAAGTACCTCCTTTAGTAGATTAGATGGAATAGGGTCTAACATGCATGTTGTAGATGATTTAACAAGTTTATACAATTCTTCCTCTCCTATAATAGAGAATGAGTGGAATTGTTCCTCAGGAGATCTACAACGCATTATCTGATGCGATACTGTAGCGGGCGGCTGTATGGTTACAATTTTATCTCTAATAATGTCAATCTTGGAGGTAAAGTACTTCATAAAGTCATTACTGCTGTGCTGTTGGGAAATGTCTGCACCTGTTGCTGCTATATTTTTTGTTAATTTAACCACAGTATTGAACAAATACCTAGGGTTATGTTTGTTTTCTTCTAAGAGAGATGAAAAGTAATCCGATCTGGCAGTTTTTAATGCTTTTCTATAAGATAAGTTACATTCACGCCAAGCAGTACGAAAAACCTCTAGTTTTGTTTTACTCCAGCTGCGTTCCATTTTCCGTGCTTTTCTTTTTAGGGCGCGAATGTGATCGTTATACCACGGTGTTACACTGTTTTTCTTAATCTTTTTTAAGCGCACTGGAGCAACTGTATCTAAAGTGCTAGAAAAGAGAGAGTCCATAGTTTCTATTACATCATCAAGTTTTTCTGAGCTATTGGATATGCTGAGGAATTCAGATAAGTCAGGAAGATTACTTACAAAGCAGTCTTTTGTAGTAGAAGTGATGGTTCTACCGTACTTGGAGCAAGGAGTTGAATTAACAGTTTTAGCTATCTGGAGTATACAAGAGACTAGATAATGATCTGAGATATCATCGCTTTGCTGCAGAATTTCAACACCATTAACATCAATTCCATGTGACAATATTAAATCTAGAGTATGATTTCGGCAATGAGTAGGTTCTGAAATGTGTTGTTTAACCCCAATAGAGTTCAAAATATCTATAAATGCTGTTCCTAATGGATCTGTTTCATTATTAACATGGATGTTAAAATCACCCACTATTAAGACTTTATCTGCGGCCAACACTAATTCGGATAGAAAATCAGCAAATTCTTTAATAAAGTCTGTATGGTGCCCTGGTGGCCTGTAAACAGTAGCTAGTACAAACGTCACGGGGGATTTATCATTAGCACTTGTTTCTCTAGATAATGCTATATGAAGCACCATTACTTCAAACGAGTTATATTTGAAGCCCGTTCTCTGAGAGACATTGAGAATATTGCTATAAATAGTAGAAACACCTCCCCCTTTACCCTTTAGACGTGGTTCATGTTTATAATAGTAATCTTGGGGGTGGACTCGTTTAAAATAATGTAATCGTCTGGTTTTAGCCAGGTTTCTGTCAAACAGAGCACATCTAGCTTATGATCAGTGATCGTATCATTTACAAAAAGTGCTTTCGTAGAAAGGGACCTGATATTCAATAAGCCAAGCTTTATCAATTGTTTCTCTGTATTATATATATTTTTATTTGTTGAACATCAATTAAATTGTTAGTCTTGTTTCGATTCAGGCGTTTTTTTGTATTTTCTTGCTCGGGGGACAGACACAGTCTCTATAGTGTGATATCTAGGTGAAAGGGTCTCTATGTGCTGAGAATTAACTGATTTCTGTGACGTGAGGCAGCTAGCAGACGGTCGGTTTAGCCAGTCTGTCTGCTTCCTGACCTGGGCCCCAGTTAGTCAAGTGCAAACTCTAAGACTATGTGCCATATTTCTAGATAGGAGAGATGCTCCACATCCGGAGGGATGAAGACCATCTCTTTTCAACAGGTCGGGTCTGCCCCAAAAGCTTGTCCAATTGTCTATGAAACCTATGTTATTTTGCGGGCACCACTTTGACATCCAGCCGTTTAATGATGACAATCTACTGTGTATCTCGTCACCACGGTAAGCAGGGAGGGGACCAGAGCATATTACAGTGTCTGACATCGTACTTGCAAGTTCACACACCTCTTTAACATTATTTTTAGTAATCTCCGACTGGCGAAGTAGAACATCATTAGTGCCGACGTGAATAACAATCTTACTGAATTTATGTTTAGCATTAGCCAGCACTTTTAAATTTGCCAAGATGTCAGGCGCTCTGGCTCCCGGTAAACACTGGACTATGGTGGCTGGAGTCTCTATTTTCACGTTCCGTACAATAGAATCGCCAATTACTAGAGCACTTTCATCAGGTTTCTCAGTGGGTGATTCACTGAGTGGGGAGAACCTGTTTGATGTTCTGATCGGAACGGAAGAGTGGTGTTTTGACCCGCGACTATGCCGTCTCACAGTCACCCAGTTGCCCTGATGCACGGGCGTTGTTACCCGAACCGAACAATGTACAGGGCTTTCTGAGCTAGTCACATCCAAAACCCTCACATTCTTACTATCCTCTATTAAAGTTTGGATGCGTGACTCTAGTTCTGAAATCTTCTGTCAGCCTGACTATATTCCTGCATTTATCACATGTATAAGGCTCACTGCTGACAAAGATAGATAAGCTATACATGTGGCAAGCAGTGCAGACAACAATTGTAGGAGAAGAAGCCATTACTCACCGTGATTGTAGAATGAACTTACCACTGTTGTTGTTTGAATTCCTGAAGAAGATCAGGGGGAGAAAAAACGGAACAGAACCGGCTAAAGGAGTACTAACGATATTAAACACAAGAGAAAAAAACGTGAATGGAACGCGAATGGCAAGCTTACCGGCTAACACAATGCTAAAAATAGTAAACAAGAGTTAAAAGCGTGAATGGAGTGCGAGTGGCAAATTAACCGGCTAATGGAATGCTAACGCGCTGCACTCGTGATTATAGAATAAGGCGAACGATCAAATTAGTCAGATTAGTTTGATGGATAAGATCAGAAATTAAGTTAAGTTATATCTATCAATTTAAAATGGCAGAATTAACAATCAGATAGAGAATCCAACAGAAAAACGAAGCTGCAGGGAGCTACAAACACTAGTCTCAGCCTCAGACGTCACGCCCACGGAACGTTGGCTAAACGTCTGATGCATATGGTACACTTAACTGGAAACACTTCAGGAATGTCGAAGTCGTGATCTGATTAGTTGAATTTGACCGGATTTCCGGAACACACGAGTGTCGCGTTTATTTTCGGTCCGCCGGGAAACAAAGCGCAGACTGGTTTACTCTGCATTTTGCTAAAAGGTGCTTATGCAGACGCCGTTGTTGTTAAACACATTTGCGACATTCGCGAACAAATTACTGACTTACTGCTTGTTCTCCCTCTTCTTCGTTAACTTTCAATGCTGGTTATTTCAATGACTGATTTGTTGCATGCCAGTCTGTTGTTGTGGGAACATTTCTACGCCCCGAAACGTGACGCTGATCGAAACGAACTGTGATTGGTTGTTTGACATGTCGGTCAAAGGCCTTATAGGCGGGCCTTGGCCAATTAAAGCTGCCATGAATTCCAAACGTCTGAAGGTCTGGCTACGCGAGACTATACAAACACAGACCACTCTGCAGCAAGGCAAACAGGAAGCAGGGAAACAGCAAAACAGCAAAACAGCAACCAAGACAGAAGCTCATTGGTCAAACATGTCTGTCTAGCACAGGGATGGGCAACTTTGGTCTTGGAGAGTCACTGTCCTGCAGAGTTTAGTTCCAACCCAAATGAAACTTTTTGCGACAGGTGGGATTCAATTTACGACACTTTCCATTCATTCCTATGGTATCCGTAAATGGCGATTGAGTGTCGCACAACTCCGACTGACTGAAACTCTGATTTCAAGGCTGTAATGTGAAAGCACAAGTGATCCAAGTTGACCATTATGCTTTCTCCAATAGTAAATAATACAGACCCTCTCATCTCCCAATATTAAGACAATGGCTGTATCCGAAATCGCCCCCAATACCCTATTCACTATTCCCTACATTAGTCCACTCTGAAGTTCACTTAAAGGAGTGAATGAAAACGAGTGAATTCGGATACTAGTGCACCGGAAGGACTGCCGCTTTTGCATAGTTTGCTTGCTGTTTAATAATCATTTGAAACGGGCGGGTTCAGTAGTAAGATTAATTTATAAATTAATTAGTTTATCTTTAACTCTGTCACAGAAATTATGTATAAACCCTAGTTTAAAAAGTGACCCATACTCGAAATAGTGCTCTGCATTTAACCCATCCAAGTGTACACACACAGCAGTGAGAAGAGAACAAACACACACACTGTGAATACACACTGGAGAGCCATTCTGCCCTCCAAAGGCAAAGCGCAGTAACTACACATTTGGTCAAAATTGAGTTAAGGCTTAAAATGGACTTTGTGACAACTGTTTTGTCTTGTGGCAAAGTCTTCTGGATCGATTTTGTCCCGTTTCAGAGAAACGTTCAGAGAAATGAGAGTGTCAACATGTTTGACTAGCTGTTGTAAAAACTTTAAAGGCATTTTTCTCAGTTTCAGTGTTCGCGTAGATACTGCACTTTGCCTTTGGAGGGCAGCATTGCTCCAGTACCCAGGGAGCAATTGGGGGTTCGGTGCCTTGCTCAAGGGCACCTCAGTAATGGAATTGAAGGTGGAAAGAGCGCTGTTCATGCACAATCCCCACCTTCAATTCCTGCCAGTGTGGGAATCAAACTGGCGATCTTTGGGTTACAAGCCTGACTCTCTTACCATTAGTCCATGACTGCCCCCCAAAAAAGGTGCTTCACGATGCTATAGAAGAACCTTTTTTGTCTAATTGGTTCCATATAGAACCCTTAACATCTGAAGAACCTTTCTGTTTCACCAAAGGTTCTTTGTGGTGAAAGAAGGTTCTTCAGATTATAAAAAAGGTAAGAAAGAAATGGTTCTTTAAAGAACCTTTGACTGAATGGTTCTTTGTGTAACCAAAAATGGTTCTTCTATGGTGTCGCTTGAATAACCTTTTAAAGCACATTTATATTTTATATTTATATTTATAGTGTAGGGGTCGATTTTGGATACAGCCAATCTCTGATCCTGAAGACATTGATTAGCTTGTTCAGGTGTGTTTCATTAGGGTTGGAGCTAAATTCTGCAGGACAGTGGCCTTCCAGGACTGAAGCTGGCCATTCCTGGTCTAGCACATGGGTCTCCAATCTTGCTCCTGGAGGGCTGCCGTCTTTTAGATTTAAGCTCCAACTCCAATCAAATACACCACAACCAGCTAATCAAGATGTTCAGGGCTACTTAATAATTGCAGACAGTTGTGTTGGGGCAGGGTTGGAACTGACGTCTGCAGGACGGTAGTTCTCCAGGAGCAGGGTTGGAGATTCCTGGTCTAGCAAATGTTTTCATAGAAAAATACTGGCAGTGCAATGGAATGCAAAAACATGTTCTGTGTGAATAACCACAAATATATCTATCCAGTGCATAGAAAACAATAGAAAAGCAATGCACAAACACGTTCTGTGTAAACAGCCCTTTAAAATGGTATAGCTAGAAGCTTTGACAAGAGGCTTGATCAGAAATTTAACAGTGTGTGCCTTATATCAAAGACTTTTGATATACTAAGATGGTGCACTCATTGCTATGAATGGGAGAAAGTTCAATGTGAATCATGACAGAACAAGTCCCGCCTTCTAAATAAAAGAGCCAGTCACCAGCTGGTAAAGTCATTGCATCACTCCATCTGCTGTTAGTAATGCCAGTTGCTATAGAAACAGACAGTTTTCTGAGATGCATGCATAGGGGTGCACATGTGCATTGGCTGCGGCAACTTTAAATATGCGCTTTTTATTTTAACACTGTTTGAGCATAAGAAATGGGGGGATTGTTCATGTCAGATTTTGTTGCTGATTTGAAATATTATTTGATTGTATGACCAGCATCTTTGAGATTTTAGGATTTCCACACTGAAGTAGATAGGACTTGGTCTTGCATGCCAGAAATAGCTGACTGAAAGCATTGCAAATGTGGCCACTGATTGAACAGACTTTCCTTGAAAAGGTCTGTGCTTTAACAGCTACTTAGTGACTAACTAATACTGTCCCGCCTATTACTGGGAAACTGGGCTAATTTAGGTAACAGATTAGGTATTTTTGTTTCACGGTATGAGGTTTGATCACCGTAAGCTATTGTTTAATGCCAAAAGCATGCTTCTCATGATTTTTTTAATTACATTTTAATTAGGGATGCACCGATATGTATCGGTCGATAACTTGCGCGTTTTGTCAGTAAAGCCGGTTCTGTAATCAGCGGTAAATGCCATCAGGTGCGTGATTTCACGTTGAGCCGTATATACTACACACAGCCGTTGTTCACTGAGGAGCTGCGCACATTCACACTGATAATGAACATTGATTTGCGCAGCTCGTCGGTAAACAACGGCTGTGTGTAGTATATACGGCTCAACGTGAAATCACGCACCTGATGGCATTTACCGCTGATTACAGAACCAGCTTTACTGACAAGACGCGCAAGAATGATCGGCCGATTCATATCGGTGCATCCCTAATTTTAATTTTAATAAATGATAGAATGACTTCCATATGCTGTTAGTGATATGTGCATTCGTTGACTATGACAGTTAACAGTTTACTTCCAGTTGCCTTTACCACTACTTAATAAATGAATAAACCAATTATGAATAACCAATATTGCTTATTAACCCCAAAGTATGAGCAATGTAAAACAACACCAGATATCCTAGGACTCCGTTAACCCATGGTTTAGAACAGTGGTGTTATGAGGATTCCGGGGGCCTGTGATTGTCAATTCTTCTCTTTTCTGACACAGCTGAGTAAAATGGATGAGAAAAAATGTAGGGTGGGACTTTGTCCATTGGGAATAATCAAATAAGAATGCTTTTTAACCCACCTATGATATTACATTGCTGAACAGTAAACACAGTTGATGAACAAAGCTGATATTATGCAGTTGCTTCAATAGCATTAAAAAAGAGCATAGACAATTAAGAGAAAGACAGGTTGAAACGTTGCAAGTAAATGAGACAATTGTACCATCTCCTGGCTGCAATAAGGTGTTGCAAATAACTATGGTGAGATCCACTCATATTTGCTTTTTAAGGACAGCATAATGCAATAATAATGTCCTGTTTATGACACAGTTTGGTAACACTTTAGATTATGTAAGATTATACCCTAATCTAAAGTGTTACCCTCGAATTATATATATATACAGTCATGTGAAAAAGTTAAGACTGTTTCAGAACATAATAAAAAAGGATCCATCCTTGGCAGGTCTTAAAATTTAAAATTAAACCTCAGATAAACATCATCACATGACATATCACACAGTGTCATTATTTATTTAAGAAAAATACAGCCAAGAGGAAAAGGCCATGTGTGACAAAGTCGGACAACCTATGAGTCAATTGCCTGTAGATTCACTTTTAGCAGCAATAACTCGAAGCATTCATTTTCTGTGACTTTATCAGTCTCTGACATTGTTCTGGAGGAATTTTTGACCACTCTTCTTTTCAACATTGCTCCAGTTTATTAAGGTTTGTGGCATTTGCTTATGCACAGCTCTCACCACAGCATTTGAGTCAGGATGAGCTCTGGACTTTGACTGGGCTATTGCAACACCTTGATTCATTTCTTTTCAGCCATTCTGTTGTAGATTTGTTGTAGGTGTGCTTGGGATCATTGTCCTGTTGCATGACCCAATTTTTGCCCAACTTTAGCTGTCGGACAGATGCCCTCACATTTGACTCTAGAATATTTTGATATACAGAGCAGTTCATAGCCAACTCAATGACTGTGAGGTGTCCAGGTCCCGTGGCTACAAAACAAGGCCAAAATTATCAGCCCTCCTCCAGCATGCTTGTCTTTTGGTATGAGGTGTTTGTGCTGATAAGCTCTTTAGGTTTTCACCAAAGTTGGCGCTGTGCATTATGGCCAAACATCTCTACTTCGGTCTCGTCTGTTCAAAGGACATTATTCTAGAACAGGGGTTTTCAAACCTGTCCTGGAGCCTCCCCTGCCCTGCACATTTTGTATGTCTCCCTTATTAGGCACACCCAATTCAGGTCTTGCAGTCTCTACTAATGAGCTGATGATTTGAATCAGGTGTATTAGATGAGAGAGACAAGCAAAATGTGCAGGGCAGGGGAGGCTCCAGGACAGGTTTGAAAACCCCTGTTCTAGAAGACTTGTTTTGTTTAGATGCAACTATGCAGACCTAAACTGTGCTGCCATCTTTTTCTTTTAGATAGAAGAGGCTTTCTTTTGCTAAGCCTTCTAAACATGCCATTTTTGTCCCATATTTTTCTAATGGTATTGTCATGAACTTTATCATTTAACATGTTAACTGAGGCCTGTAGAGTCTTGGGTTGTCTGCCATTTCTCTGAGCATTACACGGTCTGATCTTGGGGCGAATTTTCTGGGACGTCCACTCCTGAAAGGAGAGGTGTCTGTTTTAAATGTCTTCCACTTGTGAATACACTTCAAATTTTTTGGAAACGGCTGTAATACTCTTCTTAGATTGATGGCAGCAACAATGTGTTGTCATGTGTTGAGGTTTCATTTTCCAAATTTTAAGACCAGCCAAGGATCTTTTTTTTTTTTTGATGATGTCCTGATACGGAAAATCATGGAATTCAATAGGGTGTCCTAACTTTTCACATTTATTTTCTAATTTTAGCCTTAGGCATCTTTATAATGCGTGTATAAATGCACATACATAAACACAAACTATTATAAAGAGGCTTGAGGGTAAAATCGACTGCTTTGGGCAGCTGTCAATAATTGTCAGTTATTGGCCATTATACCAAAATGTCTGACTGTAGAACATCACCAGTCACAGAAACATTTAAGTTCAGCCCGTCATTCTTTAATTATGGGCATTTGAATAAATCTTAATTACCCATACTTCCAACTTGAAAATCTTTTCTATTAAATATAAACGTATGACATACTCTGCAGTAAAGATGTAGTCATAGCCATGTGAGATGGTTGAATTTTTCATATACTGACATCTGCTACTAATTAAGATAACCCCCTTTTTTGGGGGGCAGCCGTGGCCTAATGGTTAGAGACTTGTAACCCAAAGGTTGCGGGTTCGAGTCTCATGTGCGGCAGGGATTGTCGGTGGGGAAGGTGAATAACCAGCACCCTCTCCACCCTCAATACCACGACTGAGGTGAGTCCCTTGAGCAAGGCACCGAACCCCCAACTGCTCCCCAGGCGCCGCAGCAATGGCTGCCCACTGCTCCGGGTGTGTGTTCACGGTGTGTGTGTGTGTTCACTACTGTGTGTGTGCACTTGGATGGGTTAAATGCAGAGCACAAATTCCTAGTATGGGTCACCATACTTGGCCTCACTTCACCTCCTTTCCTTTTCTTAAAGTTAGACAAGCCTTGAACAATTAGTCAGAACTTTATTAAAAAAATTAGTTCCGAACGACAAATATTGAGTTCATTAATAAGAGAAGCACCTCCCCGATGGAGCAAAAGCCAACACTGTACATCTTCAAAAAGAACAACTATACAAATTAAATATAGTTCACCCAAAAATGAAAATTGTCATTTACACAACCTGTTAAACACAAAACATGACAATTTGAAGAACATTGGTAACTAAATAATTTCTGGTACACATTGACTTCTGTTTGGAAGAATAATACTATTATGGAAGTTAATGGCTACAAGCAACATTTTTCAAAACATTTTGGGCTCAACAGAAGAAATAAATTCATACAAGTTTGAAACATAAGGATAAGTGAGTTTTAATTTTTGGTGATTTATCCCATTTAAATCAGCAGCCTTTAGAGTTAAATGTCATGTTTTTAACCATGCAAATTCTAACATGGGTCCTTACATCTATTATCAGTGCAAACATCAAATCTAAATATATATGCAAGGAACTGAATTTTAAGAAACTAGCCCTTTGGATTAACTATTGTTAGTAACTCAAGATTTTCATGAAACTTAAAAACCAACAGCACTACTAGTAATCCCTTGACTAAACTCAGTCAATATTCTTTTCAGAAACCAGTCAAACAACTCTTTTAGAAAATTTATTACAAGCTTTAAACAGAAGAGAACATAGAAAATATTTACAAGACAATACAACATGTATAAAAAGCTACAGTGAACAATGTTAATGTGCAGCAATGTAACGCGTTATAAAAAGAAACAAACTAGCTTCACACGTGACCCGGATTCTTAGTTTGTCATTAATCGGTTAAAAAAAAAAATAGCCAACATAAAACAGGCTTTCTGCATTAACGTATAAACCTTTCCTCAAACATTTTTTATTCTTTAAAAAAAAAACAAAAAAAAAAACTTTGTTGTTAAAAACAACTAACAGCTGACCTTTCGAGTATCGTACATACAGGCTACTTTAGGATATTTAATAGTCAGGAAGGGAGACATTTAATCAGAATCTGAATCAAGAGTATAGGTCACAGGTTTGGCAGTACGTGCAACTCGGCTTCTCGGAGCTGCAGATGTCACTATCTTCTCTTCCAGGTGAAAGCTGTCATCGTCATCCCAGCTCTTTGCTTTCTGAAATGGGGAATGAAATCAGGATTAAACTATCAAGCTTTTAAAAAAGCTACTATAGCTATGGCTACAACTCTGTACTAGGGATGCCATGAAGAAATTTGTTATATCTTTACTTTTTTTTTTTTTTTTTTTTTAAACATACACTTAAAAATATTCATTATTTTTACAACAATAAAATAGTATGACGACCTTTTATTAAACATGAGAATTATGAGATTTGGTATTGACTAGTGCAACGTTGATGTTATTAACACTAATTTTGCACAACAGTAAAGGGCAATAATACCTTTCCAGCAGTGCTTTTGCCCTTGAGGCGAGCCATGAGATTGCCACTGTCAGAGTCTGAGCTGTCTGACTGGTCACTGCTCAGAGCGGGCTTCCTCTTTTTGGCTGGTTTCTTCTCAACCACAGCAGGGGCTGCGCTATCCGAGTCAGAAGACAGTTTGAGAGCAGCAGGCTTCTTGGTGGCTTTGGTTGTTTTAGGGCTTTTCTTGGAGAGCACATCAAGGATTGAGGGCTGTTTTGCATCTACAAAAAGCATTCATTAATTATTTAATAGGAAAATACTACATAATGACAAAGTACAGGCCATTCATTACTAAAACAAAGAATTTACACTTCAAAAATATGCAGTATTTCACAAAAGTGAGTACACCCCTCACATTACAGCAACCATTTTAGTACACCTTCTCAAGGGACAATACTATAGAAATGAAACTTGGATATATTTTAAAGTAGTCAATGTGCAGCTTGTATAGCAATATAGATTTACTGTCCTCTGAAAATCACTCAACATAGAGCCATTGTCAAAATAGCTGGCAACACAAGTGAGTACACCCTAAGTGAACTCGTCCAAAGTGTCAATATATTGTGTTAGCACCATTGTTATCCGGCACTGTCTTAATCATCCTGGGCATGGAATTGACCAGAGATGCACAGGTTGTTGCTGGGATCCTCTTCCACTCCTCTATAATGACATCACAGAGCTGCTGGATGTTAGACACATGGTGCTTCTCCACCTTACGTATGAGGATGCCCCAAAGGTGCTTAATTGGGTTCAGGTCTGGAGACATACTTGGCTACCCCACCATTTCACCTTCCTCAACAAGGCAGTTGTCATCTTGGTGGTGTGTTTGGGATCATTATCATGTTGGAAAACTGCCGTTCAACCTAGTTTCTGGAGGGAAGGCATCATGTTCTGCTTCAGAATGTACAGTACATGTTGAAATCCATGTTTCCCCTCAATGAACTATAGCTCCCTAGTACCAGCAGCACCAGACCATGATGCTACCACCACGCTTGACTGTAGGTAAGACAATTTTCTTGGTACTCCTCACCAGGGCATGCTGGACACCATCTGAGCCAAACAAGTTTATCTTGGTCTCATCAGACCACGACTCACACACACACACACACACACACACACACACACACACACACACACACACACACACACACACACACACACACACACACACACACACACACACACACACACACACACACACACACACACACACACACACACACACACACACACACACACACACACACACACACACACACACACACACACACACACACACACACACGTCTGTGTCTTTTTCGTTTCTGTGTTCGAATCCGTGTTGGTTTGGGTGAATCACTGATTCACTAAGCCATTCATAAAAACGAGTCATTTGATTCGCTCCTGAAGGATTCAGCTGTTTTGAAAGAATCGTTTGAATGACTCAGTGATTCAATAATGAACACTGCTGCCACTTGCTGGCGGTTTTGTTTCACATCATATGTTCTTTTCCAACATATTTCTATATTCAGAGTTTTGTGTTTAGAACAATCTCATAACATTATTTATGCAATTATAAATACAGTCTATATTTATAAATACCACATCTAAATACCACTTCATGCAGCTTCTGTGCAGTGCTAAAATGTTTTGTTTACATTAGTATTCAGAGAAAAATCTTGTCTGTTTTCATTTACATCTTTTTGTTTATGAAATTGATTTTTTTGTAGAATTGAATTATAAACTAACAGAATACTGCATGGTATCGTGATACTTCAGCTGGTATAGTATCGTAAGTCATTTTTATGGTATCGTGACAACTCTACAAGATACACAACTTTGTATGGTCATGTCAAGCAGACAAAAACAAACATGAATAGGACATGTTAAACAACATATTGCTGTAATCACTTAGGGTGTACTCACTTTTGACAATAATGGCTGTATGTAGAGTTATTTTCAGAGGACAGTAAATTTATACTGCTATACAAGCTGCCCATTGACTACTCTGCTATAGAAATGAAACTTGGATATATTTTATTGTCCCTTGAGAAGATATACTAAAATGGTTGCTGAAATGTGAGGGGTGTACTCACTTTTGTGAGGTACCATAGGTTCTTTACTGGCATTTAGAATTCATTTAAGAACCTTTAACATCTACGGAATCTTTCCATTGCACAAAAACAATTGAGTGGAAAAAAAAAAAGTTTAGATTTTTAAAATGCTCCTCACACCAAGAAAATTTTATGCCATCACTGTCCTTGTGGAACTTTAAGTTTAACTTTAATAAAATTCCTCCATTCTCTGAAAAGGTAACATTCAAATACCTGTTGCTTTCTTCTTTGCAGCAGCACTTGTCTTTTTTGCGGCAGGTTTCTTGGTGGCTCCTTCAGCTGTTTTCTTCACTGGTTTAGGGGCCGGCTCTTGGCTGGTCTCAGAATTAGCTAGTTTAACAAGAAGAGTGAACAAGTAAACCAACTACCAGGTGATCAATTTACAGACAAATCTACAGAAATGATCTGTGATTGGCAGAAAGCTATGTGGTACTTACAGTCAGACTTGCTGCTAGCTTCAGGTTTCTCTACTTTTGGTTTGCTGGCTTTCGCTGGTGCCTTTTTCCTGAAAGAATCAAGAAAATATTATAGAATAATATAGATAGTCATAATAGACAACAGGCAAGATCAATGAAGCAAAAAGGTAGAAGAGCGGTCAGTCTTACACAACAGGTGCAGGAGGAGGGGAATCCATGTCACTATCAGGTGCACCGCTGGGTTCTGGGTTGAAGGAATCATCATCATCATCATCATCAATGACGGCACGCTTTTGTTTAGTGCTTTTCGGCCAGTCATCAAACTCATCTTCACTGCTTGACAGACTGTACTTCTTTTCAGCTGCAGCTGCAAAGACACAACTCAATTTTTTTTTATGTTTTCCAATTTACTTACAGAGATCCCACACTTTTGTCAAATGGATTTCCATGATTTGCAGTCTCTACTTGATGTAGATGTGGCCAAAAATTAAGATTAAATTACAAGAGCTTGGGTGCGTGGTTTTCAAACTTTTGAGAGCGACCCTATTTTTTCCTTTTTAAACTGACGCGACCCCATTATGTGTATATACACAGGGGTGCACATAAGTGGTCCGCATGTGCGATCAAAATAAGAAAATGCGTTGTGTAAACAAGTTTAGAGAGCGCATTTGCGTACCGACATGGTTGACAGCTGTTAATGCACAATTACCATTTTAGGTCGACAAACTGTAACACTGTATAAGATTTCTACTCTAACTGAAAGCATAATTCTAGGCTATTCGCTGCCGTTTTCAAAGCACAATGCAAAAATGTGACATTTCTTTCACTGACGCTCTTTAATCAGAGGCGCTAAACCCAGGCCCGGTTCTACGGGGGTGCTTGAGGGTGCTAAACACCCTCAAACGAAATCAATAGCACCCTCACTTAAAGCTGTGATAATGTTATTTTATTGCAGATTTAGATAACAATCCAGTGCACAATCGTTAAAAAAAAAAAAACGATTTATTTTTCGGCTGTAAGCATTAACAATGCCCTACCATATTGTAACGCATCAAAGCAGTCAATTAGAGCGTTGCATTTCAGCCCCGGTCGACTGGCCGACTTTTTTACACCTCTAGTTGCTGGGCTTCAAGGCCAATTTTCACGTCAAAGTTCAGAGGCGGGCGGGCACCGGTTTATCTGTTTTTGGTTTCTCCTTATTTGAATATTTTAGACATCCATAAATTATGGTGAAGAAAAAAAGGTCGCGCTGGTGGAAACAACAGGAGACTTCACTTTTGCTTTCACTTTCGAGACCGTTACAGACAGCAGCGCAGCTGGAACAGATCCGCGCTCAAGCACACAATATGCTGAAAATTGCCACAAAGATAAATAACACTGAATGTGTCGGGCCGGAAAGAGTAAAGCTTATTTAAATTATATATTAATAAACTAGTGTATTCTGAGTCAGCGTAACAAAAATCCTTTTTGGATGCGCCTTTAGAGAGAAATTTATCTATCTCATGATGAATCATGATGATTTGAGTAGGCAAACTGATCAAACAGACAGTCTACCGCTGGGCGCTGTTCGTTAAAAATAATAAAAATACAATAAAAAAACAACTTATATTTACGAACAAATATGCTCCAAACGTTTTTTTCTAAATTAACTTAATTAAAAATAAAACGAAACTAATTATCAATTTGCCATTACATTAGTATTTTAATTTTAAAATCTGGCTCAGGACGCGCGACATCAGTGGTAGACCGGCTCCAGAATTAAATCCCTGAGGCTGCTTTCACATTTATATTTTTGCCCCGTACATTACTTTGATATCACTGTGTTACTCACTGCTATTTCGAGAATGAATCCAGCATAAATATTCAGATGTAATTCCCTAAACATGGCAGCGTGTATTAGTGTTGGGCGATATGCTCAATTTTCATATCGCCCTATCGTCAGCCTGAGAGATCGCCGATACACGATACTATCGTGCTAATTTAATTAATTATCTATGTACTAAATTCCTTATTCGTTTTGTAAAGGTAGACTTTTCTCTTGACATATGATTAAGTTGTGCATGTACAGAGCGCTGACTGTAGATCTGCCGGAGTTGTTCAAGTTACTTTCGGTTTCATTCTCTGCTATCGTCAGTGAGTGAGTTGTAAATGTGCGTGCCAGAATGTAAATGAATGAATCTTTCTTTACCCGTCATATTGCGAGTATGTTACCGCTGTATGTCTGACCGTTATCATGAGGGTGATGTTGTAGTTCAGTTCATATTGAATGCGGAGAAGTGATGCGCGTGTAATTCACGTGCGTATGTTTAGCGCCATTTGATCGCATCGTAATTCTAATTAACGCCTATAGACGTTACTGAGATGAATGTTTATGTTTACTATATACAGACTGATTATGATACATTGTAATTAATTCAGCCTGAACCAGGTTTTACTACCTCTGTTATCCTAATGACTGCAATGTAAATATAATATAACACTTCCTTTAGAATCAGTGAATCTACCACCGTACTGTATGATGAAAATCTCCCATTTTCACTGCACGAGGTGCGTTAAGGCGCTGTGGCCTCTCTATGCGTGTGTTTATACCGCGGCAAGTTTCTGAAGCATCCTAGAACAGACTCTCTGTGCTGCATTGCTAAAGTTAAGTTCTTTGTTGACGGATAATAATAATAATCGTCTAACTATCGCCAAAGCCATCAGCAACAGGCGATATCTCTGACTATCGTCGATACACGATACTATCGTCTATCGGCACAACCCTAGCGTGTATGTGTCCGAAAAAAGACAGTTTCATACAAATTCTGAATGGACTGTAGTCTGGAAAGTGTAGGCTACAATACGCGGTCCCTTTATTATCATCACTAAAAGCACTGAATTTATAGAGATCTCACAAAATTTCGTTATAATAATCAATAAAGCTTTCTAAACTACACATTGACTACGTTTACATGGACACCAGTAATCTAATTAATGACCTTATTCTGAATAAGACAATAATATGATTAAGCTGTTTACATGAGTTGCTTTTAGAATATTCCTTTCATGTTCCCGTTTTACATGTTATAGTACATAGATCGATTAATGACACACATCATTGCGTCCACACGCGACGCTATCAGTTCATCTTCCTTATAGACTTTTGGATGTTTGGGTTTTAATTTTACAAAAGCTTGAAGTGGCACTGGACATATGCAACAAATATTTTAGAATGTGTGAGTTAAAATTTGCCGTGGTCGCATTTGTGCGAGTGCGTGCTGTGCTGCTCCAAAGCGTCTGATCCATACAGCGAGCGTTTCAGAGCCAGTCAGTTTTTAGGACAAAAAAAAAAAAAACACACGCAAGCACAGTCACCGAAAGCCAGTTTAGTTTTACTTTTTTTGTTTGTTTTCATTTTGAAAACCCTGTTATCTTTGCCGTTTACCTCACATTACGCTTTGGAGGCTTTCTTTTATTTTATTTTTTATTAATTATTTTGATTGCTCAGTGTTTGCGCGCCCTGTAATAAATTGTTTAGTCGGCATATAACAGCATGTGATGGAGTCCATGCCTCGTCTTATTAGTTTTTGTTAATAAATGCTATATAAGCTAGTTTTAATTTATTTTTGTTATGCTGTTTAATTAAAAATAACAAATCCATCTTTTAAGAATTTGTTTTAATCTTAAAATTGATAGGTGTAGCCTTATATATGCAAGCAAAACCAAGATCATGAATTCGATAGTAAAAGTAAAAAGCATCCTAAGACATTCCAATAGCGGAAATGCCGTTCACAAAATTAAAATAAATACTTACAAATTATACTAATGAAAAAGGGGGTTGAATGTTAAAAACGTTTCCATAAAACTAAAAATTATGATAACAAACTAGGCTATTTATCAGCAATGAGCATTGATTAAGCCCATGTTGTAGCAAAATATAAATAAATAAAAATGAAACCAAAGCGCAACCAACTGAGAGCGTTATGCCGCGTTCCAGACAACCCGTTACCCGTGTTTTTCCAAACTTCTACCCGTGAAAGTGCACTGGAACGGCACTCAAACCCGTGAATTCCCACCCGTGAACTCGTACTAGATCGACGACGTACTCCCAGTTCCGAGTTCTGACGTGACATAGCCCGAGAAACAACAATAAAGCCTCTAGGGGTGCGGTGTTCAGTGGCACACGGTGGAAAAATTGAGTTTAGGACAATATAACGTTGCAATCAAATTATTAATACTATAAAAATAATAAATGCTTGGCGTGACTTGCCTGGAACGCTACAAAGTCCTGAGTCGTGGTTTGAACACGTGATTAACGAGCTCAAAAACCTGCCTGGAACGCAGCATTAGTGTGTATCCTGTCACAAAATGTGGCGAAAAGTCCTACACAAGGGGAATAGTCTGATTAAGGTGTGTACATGTCTTCCATAATGCGACTAAAATAGGAATACTCCACCTGTCTTAATTCGATTTGTGTTTACTCCGATTATGACTTTAGTCGGATTAAATTAATCAAAAATCTCAGTTTACATGGTTGCTTCTTAATCAGAGTATTGTCTTAATCGCGTTAAAATCGGAATATTGTTGTCCATGTAAACGTACTCAATGAGTCTTGTATTTATCGCGCCATCCCCCCCTCCTACCCCCTAATGTCGCCTGTGGGTATAAGTTTAGAGCACCCTCATTAATTTAGGAAGCACCCTCAGTGATTAAGTTCTGGAACCGGGCCTGGCTAAACCCACCTGGGGCCATAAACTTACTTGCCGGCAACCCGGCAAATATCATCATTTAAATTTTGGGAGTAAACATGCATGAAGATTTTTACCTTTGCGCCCTCTCTTCTCTCTTGGAGCCACTTCCTCAGGGATAACCATCTCAACGTCAGATTCAGACAATTCCTCCTCAGAAGACATGGAGTGCTTCTTCTGGACTGGTTTAAAGGAGAGGGTGGTCTGCTTTCCTGATTTTGAGCCTGACACAGAGACAAGATGAAACCTTAAAATCAATTTCATGATACTGTACCCGATAGGTCCTTTCAACATTGCACCTTACAGGCCTACAATGGACTGAAATGGTTAACCAACAGTATATTCATTAAAAGGTTGTATCAGCGATTTCTAGCCTGAAACATAAAGTGTCAATTTCAGCTGACCTTTCTTCACGATCCGCTCGCTGCCTGCCCCATAAATTGTCTGTGAAAAAAACGCGTCTCTCTGGTCAGCCTAGGGTCCGAGATATGCCAAAAAAAAAAACAATCGGCACTACCAACCTTTCCACAGATGTAAACAAACAGTGTTCCAACCAATCAACATCAGGGGTTTGGTGTTGTGGACTTTCGTACTGGTGCAGGGATGTGAGGGAGGCGGAGCGAAAGTCCACAACACCAAACCCCTGACGCTGATTGGTTGGAACACTGTTTATCTGTGGAAAGGTTGCTAGTGCCGATTGTTTTTTTGGCATATCTCGGACCCTAGGCTGACCAGAGAGATGCGGTTTTTTCACAGACAATTTATGGGGCAGGCAGCGAGCGGATCGTGAAGAAAGGTCAGCTGAAATTGACACTATGTTTTAGGCTAGAAATCGCTGATACAACCTTTAAATTCAAATGTTCCTATTAAAGTAACATGGTCAAGTAGAATGGGAGCCATTTACACTGGAGCTTACAATACATCCCATGTCATCTGCTGGAACGCCACTCTCTCATGAAATATGAATATTTTTCTTACGCAAATGTATCACCTCACTTCAGAAGGCCTATATTAAATCCTGTACTTTTATGGTGCATTCATGCACTTTATTGGGCTTCAAAATCTTGACCACCATTCACTGCCATTATAAAGCTTGGAAGAGCCAGGACATTTATGACCCTGGACCACAAAACCAGTCTTAAAGTAGTAGTTCACTTCTAGAACAAATTTACAGATAATTTTCCCTTGTCATGCAAGATGCTCATTTCTTTTCCCTTATTCAGTCGTAAAGAAATTATGTTTTTTTGAGGAAAACATTTCAGGATTTCTCTCCATATAGTGGACTATGCCGCCAAGGTTGAGCTTCCAAAATGCAGTTTAAATGCAGCTTCAAATGGCTCTAATATATATATATATATATATATATATATATATATATATATATATGCTAGATATTTTTTTTTGAAAATAAACAATGTATATACACTTTTTAACCTCAAATGCTCATCTTGTCTAGCTCCGTGTGAACTGTGTATTCCGGTTCAAGACAGATGTCCTTCATTACTTTGGTAGTACTGAACCATTGTTTACAAAGTGAACACGCAAAGATCAAATGTCCTTTACCAAAAAAAAAAAAAAAAAAAAAAAGTGAAACAGCGATGTAGGGCGATTTTGAAGCTGGATTACAGTTAGGGTTTCAACATATACCCTAACTGTAATGAACGAGGAATACACAGAGCTCATGCAGAGCTACACAAGATGAGCATTTGAGGTTAATAAAAAGTATAAAAATTGTAATTTTAGAAGAGCCTTCTTTCTCAGCTGGGATCATTTAGAGCCCTTTGAAACTGCATTTGGAAGTTCAAACTCAGGGGCACCATAGAAGTCCACTATATGAAGAGAAATCCAGAAATGTTTGCATCCAAAAAAAATAAAATAAATAAAAATTATATATGACTAAAGAAAGACATCTTGGATGACAAATTATCTGTAATTTTTTGCACTGAAAGTGAACTACTTTAAGCAGCATGAGCATATTTGTAGCAATAGCCAAAAATTAGGATATCAAGTAAAGAACATGTTCCATGAAGATATTTTGTAAATTTCCTACCGTAAATATCAAAACTTAATGTTTGTTTAGTAATATGCATTGCTAAGAACTTCATCCGGACAACGTTAAAGGCGGTTTTCTCAATGTTTTCTATCTTAGATTGCAGAATTTCAAATCTTTTAGTGGAAAGCTTATTTATTCAGCTTTCAGACAACAAATCAAAAAAAAATGTGACCCCTATGACTGGGGTCACATTTTTAATATAACATGACTGCATTCATCTGAAAGAAAAAGTCATATATACACCTAGAATAGCTTGGGGATGAGTAAATCATGGGATATTTAAAAATTGAGTGAACTATCCTTTTAAATATTTCTCAACTACAGAAAAAGCAGCCCATAGACATCCAATTTGATCCATTTTCTTATAGAACGTCTGTCTTACTTCTGCCTTTAGCCGGCTCTTTTTTGATCTTCTTAGCAAGTCTTGCAGCCAGTCCCATCTCAGTGCCATCAGCTGCTGTGTCTGCCTCATCAAACTCCATCTTCATCACCACACCAGCCTCTTTCTAAAAATACAAAAGTATTCCCTCAGGATCAGCTAAACTTATAAATGTCTGCTGTAAAACCAAACTAAACTGAAGAAAACTACTAATGAAAAATCCACTTGAGTACAGTGATCAATCAGAGATTTGCATATGTGCTGTCTATGCACACATGCAAACCTCATTCTGCACACACATACCTTCCCAGCTTTGCCTTTTTTGGCTCCCTCCTTCTTAACAGCCTGGACCTTCATGGTGCTGGTGATGCGGGGAATGACGCGGCGGCCCTGTGGGGTGGGCATGGTCTCGTTCTTTACCTTCACCACCTTTGATCTGCCCACTTTACCTTTCACCACAGGCACTGCATTCTGTGACTCTAACTCCTTCTGTTCCAAACGCTACATGCAAACACAGAAAACCATTCTCTTACAAAATCACTTATCACACTGAAATGTTAGGTTAGAAAACTTTACAATTTCAGCCATTTTAATGAAAATTGTGCCTCTCTTCATACAAAGCAACTGCAGTACAAGATGTTTACTATACAAGCTTCTACCAACAGTAAATTATGATCCGCATCTTGTTTACCTCCAGCTCTTCAGTAAAGGCTGCCAGATCCTCTTTCCACAGATCAGCAGGCGCTTTCATCTTGAGCGTGTTCAACTCTGTCATCTGCAGAACAAATGCATCAGAACCTTTGTAAACTCCACTGCTTTGATAAATGGAAGTACAGCTGGTGATTTAGTAAAGACTTCTAGTCACCTTAGCATCTCTCTGTCTGCACAGCTCTTCTTTCTTTTCTTTGGTCAGGAACCACATGGGCATGCTGAGCAGATAGTTATAATCAGGACCAGATGTGTCCTCTTTTTCCTTCTCCTCATCATCCTCCCCAGCATCCTCCTCTGCATCCTGCCAGACACAATGAAAATGATATTAATGCAGTTAACAGACAAAACAAAAAGCATTTAATTTAACAAATGTGTAGGGTGTACCTTCTCCTGAGCATCTTTCCATGCCTTAACAGGGTCCGAGTCATAGCCCATCTCCTGAAGCATGCGGATCAGCTCCTTCTTAGGTTTATTTTCTAAAAATAATAAAAAGTAGTAGCTTCATATCAGAAGATCTAAAGATAGTTACTTTGAAGTCTGTATTTTACTATATTAACACCTAGGGATGCACAATATACAGTTTTTCCCATTAATTTCCTAGACTCTAGTGGCTAGCCAGAGTTTCAAACTTAAGGGTAGAAGTAGCTCATAACTTGGAGATTTAGGAGAAAATCTTAAATAAAAGGTGTGTCAGTCCTAAATTTAGGACTCCCAATACTCTAAAGAGTATTTCACAAAGCGTTTTAGCACTAAAACTAGCTCCTAAATCTGAAACATTAGGAGCAGTTAAGAGGACTCCTAAGTCACTAAGACCAATTCCCAACTATCCTATAATGACCGTTGCTGGCAATCTGCCTTGGAACTTAAACTTTAGAAACACTATTTATTTGCGCACATTTTTTGTTCAAATTTTCCTTTAGTTATATCCTTGCTTTTATTAACAAGTTGGGCAAGTAACAGCTGTGTCCAGTTTGGTTTTCTTTTACACATGCATATCTTATCAGTCATGATTATTCTATTCTGTTAATAAAAAAGGCTGTTTATATGCATACCAGCTAATTGTTTATGAGAAGCACACAAGTAATATGCTGATAATCAGCTGAACATATACTGGTTTCATTTGTGACACTCAGCCTGCATTTTAAAATCTGGATGGCAACATTTAAAAAAAAAAAAAACTTAAAACTTCTCTATTCCTTAGTAATCTCAGCAGCTTTGGGAATAGGTTTTAAGAGAAAACTCTTACCTAAAAAAAACCTTTGACTACTATTTATGAGAACTCTTAGTGGTAAGATAATGTTTTGTGAATACGGGCCCTGTTTTCTACAACTTTCACTTAGGAGCAAAATTCTGCCTTCACACTTTCACAAAGACACACACAAACAAAAAAAGAGATTTGAAATTTGTGATAATTATTGATATCAACTGATGTGTGACCCTATCACCCAGCCCTATGTGAAACCAAAGACAAAAAAGAAAACCAAAGAAAGTCTCACCAATGACCAGCGTGCCCTGGATCTTCTCCAGAATGAATCGGGCCTGGTTGGAAAGTTTGGTGCTTTCAGCTCCCAGCATACCTAGCAGCCAGTCTTTCCTGAGGACGTAATACTTCATTCTGAGCTCAAAGAAATCCTTCAAGATGTCCTGAACAGACTCGTACTTCATCAGACTGCCCACATGATCAAACAATACCTGCATGAGAAGAATAAGATGGAAGACAACAAATGATTTCAGAATTGGGCCAAAAAAAACAAATGCATAAAAAAAAAATGGATGCATAGTGATATAAAATGTGGTGTGTTGTTCACCATGGAGTGACAGGTGAGCAGATTTTGTAGTTTGAAGACTTTGTGAAGTCCAGCTGCCTCAGCCTCTCTCAGGCGCTCCTCTGTCATCTTAATGACGAAACGCACTGTGGTGTCTGTATGATACTCCTTATAGTCTGTGATCAAAGGAGGAACCTTGTCTGTGCCGTTCAGCATCGCCTCCAACACATTCTCCTTATAGGCCTGAAAGATAGTGTTATTCACCATTTATTCCAAAGAAAATGTTTGCCAATTTTAATTTTGTGAAGGAAACACTAGGATACATTGGTCTGAACATTTTAAACCCTAGCAGCCACTGCTAAAAGGCTTAGTTGCACCAATGATGTCATCCTGAATGTTTACAACCCCTACTCGCCACATACAAATTGGTGTATAAGTCCTGCGAGAAAAGATTAACACACCTGTGTCCAGGTTTTGATTGGCAGCTCAGTGATCTCAATGGTGGTAGAGTCAATGATGGCCACCTCTCCATTATTCACATACTGATTCTTTGCCAGTTCGTCCATGGTGCCTTTGAACCCCTTATAGCTGGGCAGCTAGACATATAATAGACAAAAGTAGTACAGTGTCAACAAAATCTGGTTAAGAATGTGCATTAAGTATGCATTTATGGTAAATAAATGCAAACATTTATTTTTACCATGGGAAGTGCCTCTTCGCCATTGAGCAAGCGGTGAATATTGTTAATGATCTCTCGCAAGTCATAGTTGGGAATGCGGCTGGCCCATCCTGTGCCGATGCCCTCACCTCCATTAGCCAGCACCAGAGGGATGATAGGTATGTACCACTCTGGCTCCACTCGCAAATTATCATCGTAATTGTACTTCAACAGGTTATCGTCCACAGCAGGGAACAGCAGACGAGCAAGTGGACTGAGAATAATCAAAATGATTTTCTTTTACACCACTAGCTACACAATTTTTCATTAGTCATAACTATTAGCCATGTACGTCTGAATACCTAAGCATGGTAAAGATGTATCTGGGGCTGGCAGAGTCTTTGCCTCCATGCAGACGTGTGCCAAACTGACCCAGAGGCTGAAGCAGGTTCAAATTATTACTGCCCACAAAGTTCTGAGCAAGACCCACAATGGTCATCATGAGAGAGACCTGAGGAATAGAAAAACATTTAAAGAGTTGTATAACGTGAAAGCTACCAGGTTCACTGGTTTTATATTATAGTCATTACAGTACTTAAAGATATTTTAGCACAATTTCAAATTATGTATTTTTAGATATACAGTTGAGGTCAAAAGTTTACATTCCCTTTCTGAATCTGCAAAATATTTTACCAAAATAAGAGATTATGGAAAATGCTTGTTATTTTTTTTATTTAGTACTGACCTGAAAGATATTTCACATGAAAGATGCTTACACATAGTCCACAAGAGAAAAGAGTTGAATTTATAAAAACGACCCCGTTAAAGAGTTTACATCTCATTGATTCTTTATACGGTGTTCTTACCTGAATGATCCACAGCGGGTTTTTTTTGTTTTGTTTAGTGATGGCTGTTCATGAGTCCCTCGTTTATCCTGAACAGTTAAACTGCCTGCTGTTCTTCAGAAAAAAAATCCTTGTTGTCCCACAAATTCTGTGTATTTGAACCCTTTCCAGCAATGACTATGATTTTGAGATCCATCTTTTCACACTGAAGACAACTGAGGGACTCATGTGCAACTATTACAGAAGGTTAAAAGGCTCACTGATGCTTCAGAAGGAAAAAACATGCATTAAAAGACGGGGTTGAACACTTAAACATAATGCAGAATTTCATATTTTGCCTACATATCATATTTTTCCATTTAGTACTGCCCTTCAGAAACTACAGAAGACAGTTACAAACTTCCCAGAAGACAAAACAAGTTAAATTTACCCTGACCATCAAATTCAAAAAGTCTTGAACCCCCAGTTCCTAATGCAGTTTTTCCTTCTAGAGCATCAGTGAGCATTTGAACCTTTTGTAATAGTTGCATATGAGTTCCTCAGTTGTCCTCAGTGTGAAACGATGGATCTCAAAATTATACAGTCGTTGTTGGAAAGGTAAAATACACAAAAAGCAGGAAAACCAAAGAATTTATGGGACGTGAGGGATTTTTCTGAAGAACAGCAGGCAGTTTAACTGTTCAGGACAAACAAGGGACTCATAAACAACTAACTCTAAACAAAAAAACACAGCTGTGGAACATTCAGGAAAGAACACAGTAGTAAGAATCACTTCTTAAATTTACCAGAAATTATTTCTCACCTCTCCATGGTGGTATGCTGACATCTCAGCCACTGATCCAGCCAACTGAGCCACTTTCACCTCTCTCTTATCATTCCTCTTGAAACAGCAGAAAAGCACTTTCCTTTGGCCTGGTTTTAGCCCTGAAACAAACACATACATACTTATTACTTCTCTGTATCTTTGTTCAATAGTTCTTTGCTTAAAAATAAAAATAAAAAAAAATCCTGCCTCTTTGTTTCGAGCACAGCTTGCTTCATGCTTACTTTTATATGCGTTACAATATGGAATTAATTTACACTGACTTTAAGAAAATAGAAGAGGCAGCATAACTGCATTATTCTACTAACTAATTCGTAATAGACTTTACGACTACCCAAAATAAATCAACATCATAACGCTGGGGAAATTCAGGGTTTCTCACCATCCACCAAGCAGGGGATTGATCTCTCGTTGTCAGAGTTGGAGAACAGAACAAGCTCTTTATTGATAAAGTCGTGGTAGGTGAGGGAGGTCGTTGTTTGTCCATATAGGTACTCCTGCACAAAGCAAAAAATAAGGTCATGCTTTCTAGTGGCACACAAAAGCCAAAAAATCTATGTTGCTGTTTTTTTTTTTTTTTTTTTTTTAAATGGTACCTCAGGCAGGTTGTGTTCTCTGCGCTGACGTCTGTTGATCATGAAGCTGGTCAGCCATTCCTTCCTCTCATCTACCATCTTCTTGCTAAAGGCCTGCAGATAGACACAAAAAGGCATAAACATCTTTAGGAAACTTGAAGTTGCCCAAGTGTGTCCACTACAAATCTAACTGAGACATGGTTACCAGGGTGATAGCTTCATCATCTGCGGGCCCAGAGTACTTAAAAGGAATTCGATGTCTTGTCATATCTGAAAAATACTCTTTGGCCTCCTTAGATGTGCTGGTACCCAAACCTGTTGAGAGATAGATTTATAAAAAAAAAAAAAAAAAAAAAAAAAAAAACCACACAACATGTGAGATGTTTACAAATGACTAATTTTGCATGCACATTTTAATAGCATGTTCAAATGTTATTGTAAACACCCTGGTGCTGGTGACTAGAGGTCGACCAATATGGGTTTTTCTATAGCCGATGCCGATGTTTACAGGTCAGGGTCAGCCGATTGCTGATATGTGCTGCAGATTTTTAGGGCCGATATCTTGAAGTTCTTCCCTTTATTTGCATTCTAAAATGTCACACTAATAATAAGTGGATGCACATTTCTAAACTTAACATCATGAACAATGAACACAATGAACCATCTTTCGGAACTTGATTTTGTGCACTGCACAGTATTATTATAAAAGATTTAACCAAAAATCGTGTCCCACTTTATATTAGGTGGCCTAAACAACTATGTACTTACATTTAAATTAATAATTTGGTACAGTGCACTTATTGTGTACATGTTTTTATATTGTATTTAAATATTTTTTTTTAAATCTATATGTAATTACATTTGTAATTAATTTTTTTAATTACCACTGTTGAACCAACCCTTACACCCTAACCCACCCTGAAACCTACTCATACCACCAAACCTGCCCCTAACCTTACCCATATCCCACCTTAATAGAAGCAAAAGTGTTTTGCAATGCAATATGACCACATTAAGTACATTGTACTTTTTTAAATACATAATAATAGGCCAAATAATATAAAGTGTTCTTACTTTTGACGACAAAATAAAGCATAATCAGGCAATAGTGTAATCTGCCTGCCACCCACCCGCACCTATATCTGACGTGCCTGACTTAAAATCGGCGCTACTAAACACGGATATCGGCCGATGCCGATATAGATATATATAAAAAAGGCAAATATCGGCCCAATATATCGGTCGACCTCTACTGGTGACCTTATCTGTGCCCCCTTCACTTTCTACAACACTTGCACACATAAGGACAGAGTAAAAACACTGCTTACGTTTGCCAGTGGACTACCACAGGTGTTTATGACAAACCTTTGTAGTATTTGATCTTCCAGGATTTGAGGCTACTTTGTTTGTCCTTCCACTCATTGAACTCTGGGATACTGTAGAAAGAAAGCTCCTGCTTCTTATTGGATGCCTAGAGAGCAACGACACCAGCAGTCAATGAAACATTTCCACAACAAGCATTTTTACATATTGTTGGAAGTTGGAATCTACCTTGATGATAGGAGTGATGAACTCTTCTAGGAAGTTGTGGTGCAGCAGAGACGGCCAGTTATGATGGATGAAGTTGATGAGAAGACCTTTAATGTGAGATCCGTCTTGATCCTGCAAAAATCACCCTACATATATAAACACAATCTACACCTACCCTATATTCTGTAACAGGCACACTATGTACAGTCTGACCTGATCTGTCATGATCATGAGCTTGCCATAGCGCAAACTCTTGAGTGACTCTGGGTCACTGTAGTTCTTTCTGTACTGCAGACCAAGGATCTTTATGATGTTATTGATCTCAGCATTCTCCATGATCTGCAAACATTAAGTAGAAATTAATACATTATAATTTGATGGTCTGTAATTGATACAACCCTATGAAGTGGTCTATAAAATAGGGCTGGACGATTAATCGAAAAATAATCGAAATCGACATTCAGAACCTATAATCGTTTAAATTTTTCCAGGAAGATTATTTCAATTACTTTCCCTTTAAAAAACACAAGCACTCCGTTACGTTATTCCGCCGACATGTCGATGGAGAGCTTAAACAGTATTTATACAGTAAAAAGTATTTACAGGATATACAAGGGTAATTTTATTTAGAGGAGATACTGCTTATTTTAATATGAAAAACATTGAAAATTATTTATTTTGTTTCCAATAGTGCAAGTTATTTATTTTCACTAATTTAAGAAAAATGTGACTTTTCGTTTTAAGCAATGCTTGCTTTAATTTCAGTTGTTCAACACTGATGTTCAATTAATAATCATAGATCGTAGATAGTGTGTTTCCTTCAATTATTTTAAAATCAAGTAATGCACCCTTCATCCAAAAATCTCTCGCTTGTAATATGTGAACATATTTACTGTACAAAACTTGTCAGTGAACTATGAGGGCAAAAAATTATTATTATATAAATATAATTAAATATAATTTTATTAATAAATAAAATAATCGTTCATTAATCGTAATCGGGTTAAAATGTTCAATTAATCGAGATTTTGATTCTAAGCCAAATTGCCCAGCCCTACTATAAAATGCTTTTCAATTTATTTACCTGCTTGTGCGATGCCTCTCGAACGTTGAGCATTTTACCACGCAGAGGGAAGACACCATAGCGATCACGTCCCACCACCCCCAGACCAGACACGGCCAGAGTTTTGGCCGAGTCTCCTTCTGTCAGGATCAGAGTGCAGCTAGTGGAGTTCTTCCCACCTGAAACAAACCAATCATCCTGAAACGAACATCCAGGCTGAAAGTGTTCTAAGATTTTAACAGCACAGCAAACCATGTTACCTGCATCGTTGGCGTCATCCAACTTGGGCACTCCCTTAATCTTGGTGTGTTTGACAGCAGAGCATTTCTTATTGAGCTGAGCCTGGGCTTTAAACTTCACCCAGTTCATTATGCTCTCCACAATTCCACAGCTATTAGCCTACAGACAAGACACAAAGAAACAAATTAGTTGAGTTTAATACAGCAGTAAAAATATCTTAAATCATAATCTACCTGCTAGTGATGCATTACGACTAACATTTCAGTAAACTGTACCAATAAGAGTAAAACGTAACACTTCTCGATACTAATTTTACCAATGCATACCAATTTGGAACCATGTAACTTTAACTACATTAGTAATATTTAGGTCCCATCAAGTAATGCATTAACATTAACAATGAGCAACACATTTGCTACAGTATTCATTTTACAACAATAAAAACAACTTTAACAACAGTGTTATTTCATGGTAACTCGGGTCAATTAAATATTAACAGATACAAGCTTAAATTTTAATAATGCAAGCAAATGTTGAAATTAAAATTAAGAACTATAAATGCATTAAGTGTTTTTCATTTTTCATCTTAATTAGTTAACTAATGTAAACAAATGCAACCTCACTGTAAAATGCTATCAAATAATTATATATAAAACAATTGATATCAGTCGTCCCATCCATTGCTATGGGTACTGCCACGTCAATCATCTAAATTTTTTTTTTTAGTATCGACATGGTACCAAAGTAGCACCATTACCTGCAAGCCTGTTTAATCTTAAACTATTTGCGCTGGTAAAGCAATGCATTTTAAATTTAAAAGATGCTCATTTACTACTGATCATGACAGCAGTAATACATCAAATATTAGAGAGGAGCATTTAACCCAGATTACAAGCACTTAATCTATCCCATGATTTCATACAGCACGGTTCAGACAATTCAAAATGGGTTACAAATTACATTTCTCACCTGTTTAACGAACTTGTCACTCAGAGAGCAGGTGGAACCGAAATTCTTCTGTTGCAAGGTCATGTTCTCTTTGGTCTGAGAGTCAAAGCTGGGGTTCTCAATCAGACAGTTCACAAACAACCACATGTGGTTCTTCACCTGCACACACAACCAGAACTTTACATCTGACCAGAAAATTAGAGTGCCATAATCTGAGATGTGTAAAGTGTGCTGATCATCTGGATGTACCTGGAAAGGTTTGACGGCCACACCAGCCTTGTTTTTCTTCTTCACAACTTCAATCAGTTTGGACACAATCTGGTCTGCAACATAGTCAGTGTGTCTGCCACCCTGAAACATACACCAACAAATTTAAAGCACTCTCCACTGTCAACTTAAAATATCCATGGTTTACAGATCAACATAATTTAATATAATTTTAGAGTTAAGGCCCTATGAAAACAATACAGCATGTACACCAATGGATGTTAACATTCTTATTATGCTAATATCCAATTAATGTCAGATGGATTTTGAGTAGATATCAGTGTCTTTATTAACAGATTAGGGGGCAAGAAAAAAAAAATCAATAATATCTCTCCTCTGCGCCATTATCATTGTTAGCTCTTACAGTTATGGCCAGCAAAGGATTTTTTTTTTTTAATGGAGAAGTGTTCTAAATAATTTTTCAGTCAGAGTGTAAGTAAAGATATGAGCTTTTGGCAAAATATTCACTGATGTTACGTAAATCTATGCCTTTTGGCACTCAGAGATTTTGCTTAGCAGAAATGGACATTTTCATACTATTTAATGTTTCAATTTTTATTCTCATGCATCAAGGATACACTATTGAGCTTCCACAAGAACCAATTGGGTTTGTTCTCATAAATACGCAAATAAAAGTCTAAATCAAGCAGTCATGTCTCTTCGGAAGACTTAAATTAAACCGCTTAATTCATATGGATTATAACTACAAACTTTTTTTGAACTTTAAGCTTCAGAGTTTTGGGTGAAGATAAGTCCTTTACGCATTTTCCATTTTGTGTGAATTAACCCTTTAATGCTAGTTATAAACAGGCCATTTGGAAAGGTTTGGTTAATGCAGAAATATTATCCTGAACATAGCGCCATATTTGCAAACCTGAAGATGTTTACCTTAGTCGTGGCGATGCTGTTTACAAAGCTGACTTGTTGGAACCCTTTTTCACTAAGGGTAAGACACACCTCCCAGCGCTCATTCGTAGACTCGTGAACTATTGTCAGGGGAGAACCAGTCTCGTCCACCTTATCCTTTAGATACAGGTCAACATAGCTTCGGAAATCCTTAACCTGAAAAGAAAATAAATTAAACAGATAGAAGATTCTGTGACTAAAAGAAACTGAAAACTTTCATGGGGTCAAGGGCAAAAACAAGTCATCTACTTACTGCCAGCTTCTTGCCGTTGAGAAAGACACGGACACCCTTAGTGGACCCAGCAATGTCATATGCACGTCGAGTCAGCAGTGCAACAGTGTCTTTATTTAAAGCCTCCATCTTAAATTTTGCCAGGTCCGGCTGGAACGTGATGCAGGTATAGTCATCGCCATCAAAGGGTTTGATTTTACACTCGCCTGCTCGGCCCATGTTATCAAACCATGTCTTTGGGGAAGAGATTAAAACCGTTTTAACATGTTGGTCCAAGATAAGGCACATCATATTTTGAGCTAAATTGCTTCATCTGACTGTCAAGTCTAATAGTATATTGCAAATACTACTTGAAGCAACAGCATAAATGCTCGATTTATTTTTTCATTTGATTTCTTCTCACAGACTAACATACTGTACCAATTACAATCCTGTTTGGTAGGAAAGGAAGCAAGAACACAACCAGTTTTATAAAATCAATAGTTAAAATACTCAATACTATTTTAGTATTATATATAAAAACATTTGTGTGGTAATTTTATTTCAACACACACGGATCATTCAGGTATCAAGCTTACCTGTTTGAAACTTTGCTTTGACTCTCGGCAGGCCGTCTCCACAGTGAACTTGGTGCTGAAGATGTTACACAGCTTCGCACCGTATCCATTACGGCCACCTGATGACAGCACACATGATTAAACATTCCAATAAACTCAAGTCCATTTATATAAATCCATTCACTTCCAGCTCAACCTCACCTGTGACCTTCTTCTCATCATCATCATAGTTACTGGAGGTCAGGAGTTGGCCGAAAATCAGAGCAGGAACATACACCTTTTCCACCTTGTGCTCAACCACAGGAATACCCTTCCCGTTGTTCCACACACTGATGGCATTATTCTCCCTGCATAGTACACACAAACATGCATCACTCAGATGTCTTCTCAATCTACACTAATAATCAGAGCATGGGAAGTACTTACGAGTCAATGTTGACCTTGATGCAGTTCATAGTTTTGTCCCTCTGTTTGTTATCAGCAGCATTCACTACAAATCAAATCAAAACTAACATTGAATTAAAGCTGCAAGCAGCGATGAACGGGCCCTCGCACACGGGCTCACCGCCGACCCGTGGCTTTAGGAACACAGCAAATGGTGGGTAGTATGCTTTTAATACAGTAAAAATAGGAGAAATATGTCAAAGTCACTTAAATGTGCCAAATTTCCTGCTGCCAGCTGGTGGCGCTATGCCTATAACTGATTATTGGCATGTAGATGTGTTCAGGCCACCACTTTCATCAAACATATGAAGTTTGGTGCAGATTGACCTTGGTATGTTTGAGTTAGTGAAAGATATGATATATCTTGCTGCCAACAGGTGGCGCTATGATAATATCTGAATATTGGCCTTTAGGTGTCTTCAGGCCAGGACTCTTACCAAACCTGTGAAGTTTGAGGCAGATCGGACATTTTATGGCTGAGTTATAACAACTTCTATGTCCATGGCGAAACATCAAACTTTGTCACGCCGCCACAGACACGCCCTTTAACGAAAACTCAAGATCTTCGCAATTTAAAATCTCTAAGGCCTCTACATCAGACTGACCAAATATAATGTTGATATCATTAAATCTCTAGGAGGAGTTTGATACAAGTCATTTCCTGTTGCCAACAGGTGGCGCTGTGATTATAATAGAATATTGGCCTTCAGATGTGTTCAGGCCAGGACTCTTATCTAATATGTGAAGTTTGAGGCAAATCGGACATTTTATGGCTGAGTTATAACAAGTTTTATATCCATGGCGAGACCTCGAAATTTGTCAGGCCGCCACGGACACGCCCTTTACCGAAAACTCAAGATCTTCACAATTTAACATCGCTACGGCCTTTATATTAGACTGACCGATTTTGGTGTTGATCTGAATAAATCTCTAGGAGGAGTTGGTTGTAGAGTACAGCATGACACTTCCTGTTGCCTGCAGGTGGCGCTATGACTATTACTGAATATGGGCATGTAGATGTCTTCAGGTCAGGAGTGTTATCACACATGTGAAGTTTGGGACAGATAGGACATTGTATGCCTGAGTTATAGCAACTTCCTTTTTCATGGCGAAACATCGAAATTTGCGAGGCCGCCACGGACACGCCCTCCGATGAAAACTCTAGATCTTCACAATTTAACGTCACAAAGGGCTTTAGACTAGACTCAGCAAATTTGGCGTTGATCCGAATAAATCTGTAGGAGGAGTTCGTTCAAGTACGACACCTGAAAAAGGCAAAAATGACACAAATTTTGTTGAGAATATTAATATTAACCGACTTCCTGTTGGGTTCCGGATTTTGCTCCAAGAGGCTTTTTTGTAGGTTTTGGTGTGTTACATGTGTGTACCGATTTCCGTGCATGTACGTGAATCACAGCTGAAAGCGCACACCGCTGAACGTCTAAAGGTGGCGCTGTCGAGCCATTTTGCCACACCCACTTCTGAAACCCAAATCAGACGTAAATTTTCGCCAGGTTTGATGTGTGTGCAAAGTTTTGTGAGTTTTCGGGAATGCTTAGGTCCTCTAAAATGCGATTCACTTTGGAGAAGAATAATAATAATAATAATAATAATAATAATAATAATTAAAGCTGCAAGCAGCGATGAACGGGCCCTCGCACACAGGCTCACAGCCGACCGGTGGCTTTAGGAACACAGCAAATGGTGGGTAGTATGCTTTTAATACAGTAAAAATAGGAGAAATATGTCAAAGTCACTTAAATGTGCCAAATTTCCTGCTGCCAGCTGGTGGCGCTGTGCCTATAACTGATTATTGACATGTAGATGTGTTCAGGCCACCACTTTCATCAAACATATGAAGTTTGGTGCAGATTGACCTTGGTATGTTTGAATTGGTGAAAGATATGATATATCCTGCTGCCAACAGGTGGCGCTATGATAATATCTGAATATTGGCCTTTAGGTGTCTTCAGGCCAGGACTCTTACCAAACCTGTGAAGTTTGAGGCAGATCGGACATTTTATGGCTGAGTTATAACAACTTCTATGTCCATGGCGAAACATCAAACTTTGTGACGCCGCCACAGACACGCCCTTTAACGAAAATTCAAGACCTTTGCAATATAACATCTCTAAGGCCTCTAGATCAGACTGACTGAAGATAATGTTGATATCATTAAATCTCTAGGAGGAGTTTGCTACAAGTCATTTCCTGTTGCCAACAGGTGGCGCTGTGATTATAATAGAATATTGGCCTTCAGATGTTTTCAGGCCAGGACTCTTATCGAACATGTGAAGTTTGAGGCAAATCGGACATTTTATGACTGAGTTATAACAAGTTTTATATCCATGGCGAGACCTCGAAATTTGTCAGGCCGCCACGGACACGCCCTTCAACGAAAACTCAAGATCTTCACAATTTAACATCATTAAGACCTTTATATTAGACTGACTGATTTTGGTGTTGATCTGTATGAATCTCTAGGAGGAGTTTGTTGTAGAGTACAGCATGACACTTCCTGTTGCCAGCAGGTGGCGCTATGACTATAACTGAATATGGGCATGGAGATGTCATCAGGTCAAGAGTGTTATCACACATGTTAAGTTTGGGACAGATCGGACATTGTATGCCTGAGTTATAGCAACTTCCTTTTTCATGGCGAAACATCGAAATTTGCCAGGCCGCCACGGACACGCCCTCCGATGAAAACTCTAGATCTTCACAATTTAACGTCACAAAGGGCATTAGATTAGACTCAGCAAATTTGGCGTTTATCCGAATAAATCTCTAGGAGGAGTTCGTTCAGATACGAGGCCTGAAAATGGCAAAAATGACACAAAATTTGTTGAGAAAATTAAAAATAACCGACTTCCTGTTGGGTGTCAAATTTAGCTCCAAGAGGCTTTTTTGTAGGTATTGGTGTGTTACATGTGTGTACCGATTTTCGTGCATGTACGTGAATCACAGCTGAATGCGCACACCGCGGAACGTGTAAAGGTGGCGCTGTCGAGCAATTTTGCCACACCCACCTCTACAACCCATATCAGACGTAAATTTTCGCCAGGTCTGATGTGTGTGCGAAGTTTCATGAGTTTTTGGGTATGTGTAAGTCCTCAAAAATGCGATTCATTTTGGAGAAGAATAATAATAATAATTAAAGCTGCAAGCAGCGATGACCGGGCCCTCGCCATATGCGCAGTCACCATCCCGATAGCATCAGGAAAACGGTGCCCAGTTGGCACATGCATTCTGTCATGTATCTGGTCTGTCTTCTCATCATGAACTCTTGCACACACATTCTGGACTGCAATCCCCATAAGCCACTGCACCAATCACTGCACACAGCTGCTCCTCGTTTTCCACCGAACTGATTGCTGCAAACACCTGTTTCACATTTACCCACATGCATTTAAGCCACTCACACACACAGCCACCTTGCAAAGTCTTATCGTTCCATATGGTCGTAATTCTAAGCGTTTTTCTCTGTGTTGGATTATCTGTGTATGACTCTGGACTGTGTACCCCGTTGACGATTCCTGCTTCCTGCCATTGCGACCATTCCCTGTCTATCGAACTGTTTCCCGGATTACCTACGTTGTTCCTGTTTTCTGGTGATTATTCTGGCCTGTTGACGATTCAAATAAATGCTGCAAATGGATCCGCACGTCTCAGTCTGACTCCATGTGACACATTCATAGTAACCCTCTGCCACTTTGGATTTAAAGTTTACAGAATTGAAAGGGTTAATTAAAATCAACACACAGACACATACACACAATATTTAAAATTTTGACATCCAGTTTAATTTGTTAACATTAACTATATTAGTTAACATGAACAATAATTAAATAGCATTTATTAATGTTAATTAATATTAAGCTAAAAAAAAGTATTCATATATTATTAAAAGGTACATTAGTACATTTATTTATATTTGTTAAAAATATTTGTGGGTTCATGTATTAATAATACATTATAAGGGTATTCTTAAGGCATTATAATGAATGCATAATAAATTATAAAAAACCTTATAATATGTTGTATCATCTCATGAGCATTCATAAGAACAGTTTTAATGTATTAGAATTTTTTTTTTTTTATTATAGCTTTTATGAGTATGATTACCTCCTCATAGTTATAATGTATAAGTCTCATATTTTGCCATCTTACTGATGTCACTTTACTTAAAGCATACAAAGATCACTTATAAGTAATAATAATAATAATTCTCAAATAGCCATAAGATCAGGTATCAGATCAGATGAATGTATAATATGATCAGTTTAATTATTTTGATGGTACCCGTTAGACAGCTTTTTATAAGTAACTCTGCAACTGCATGTCAGCTAGCAGTAATTATTATTTGTTGTGGTAAATATATGCTAACACTGTATTTAGACAGTTCCCCAAAAGACAAACTGATTATAAGTAACTTTGCAAGAACATGAACCTTCTACTTAGCCTAACATTAAACTAAGTCTACACTGTAAGGAGTGTTAGTTGGTGAGAGTTAGTTGTTAATAGTCAATAGAATAGAATATAATGTAAAAAATAAATCTAATGTGATATAGTCCATTACAAATGAAGTAGGTTTAAAATGGTGTCTACTGTGTGTTATAAATAATCATAATCTTAAAAGTTATAACCTCTAATATTTAAGTATTATAATGTATGATAATTGTTGTTATGAATATTCATTGGATGATATAATATACGTTTTTTTATAATGCATTATGCGTTCATTATAATGCCTTAGAAATACCCTTATAATAGGGGCTTCATAGAAAGTGTTACCAAATCAGTGAGAGACAAACAAAACATTTCATAATTTTTCATTAAAAAAATAACTAATTTTTTTATGCTTTTTAGTGTTTATTTTAAAAATAGGTAAAAGTATTGTGACAGTACAGTACATAACAACTCCAAATAAATCTATGCATTCGTTTCTTTGTTGCACATTGAGAATGAACAGAATAGGATTAGAGGTAAAAATATTCCTTATCATGCGAGGACCTCTGGTGTTCATCCCTTGTATTACAGTCTTCATTTCTCCCTCTCTCACTTCTGGATACTTTTAATGTTTTTGGGGCCTCTGAGCATGATACAATTTTGATACCAAGCGTATTTTCTAAGAATGATTTGTTCTTCATATATACAAAGTTTTGAAGAGTTGGTATTAGGCACTTTAAAGATATATGAAAATGAATGCTACTTTTTTTACTGTGACTTTTAAAAAATCACCACATCAACACCGTTCAAGATATCCAAAATCCGCTCACAATTTAGCATTTTGAGTATATTCTTATCATGTTGACAAAGTTTGGTGTGAACTTCTTGTTTCTGCTTTGTTTAGTATGATTTTATTTACAGCCTGATTTTTCCAAAAATCCACATTCAAATAAAAATACCCAACTTCTTGTTTATTATAGCTAATAAGTGTTAATTAGAAAGTTGTCCGGCTTGATGAGACCAATATATGTACCGAGTTTGGTGACTGTAGGCAAAACTAAACCCCCAACTTTTGTCAAAAGGTGGCGCTATAGAGTGCCTCCTCCACGCCCATTTATGGGCTTTTATCAGTGTCTAAATATCATTAATACAGATGTGTGTGTTGAGTTTCATGAAATTCCAAGTATTTTAAGTGGCTCGAAAACGCAAAAAACTAAACTTAAAGTTTGACACGTTGCCATGGCAACATGATAAAAGTTATCGATAATGCCCTTCACAGATTCTCATCGGCCGTGTTTCGACATTATTGGGATGAAGTTTCAAGCAAATTGAGTAAAATTAAGAGGCTGATTTAAAAGCATTTAGAAAACGTTGCGCTTTCTGCTGCCAGTTGGTGGCGCTATAACTTTAACTCATAATAGTCACATCTCTGTGATTGGCATCAGACGGTGAACAAACTGCTGAAGTTTGGTCAAAATCAGACAAAGTGTGTTAAAGTTATTGGATACTTCCTGTTTCTCATTTCTCGCCATAACTTTGTCGCCCCGCCACGGCCAAACCGTTCGAAATATCAAAATTCCCCTGGCAATTTTGCGTCCCCAATGTCTTGAGATCATGCTGACCGAGTTTGGTGGCCATCGGTGGATACACCTAGGAGGAGTATATCAAATTCCATTGCATGCGCTTTTTAGACATCCCTGAATAGCTGACTTCCTGTTGGGCGAAGCACTGACTTTGAGCATGAAAGTTGTTCGGCCCGATGAGTTCTATATGTGTATGAATTTTGATAAATGTAGGTCAACCGGTGTGTGCTCCAGTGTCCCTCAAAAGTAAAAATTTTTAATGCTGTGCCACGCCCCCCCCAGGTGACCCCCCCATGTCAAAGTTTGTCCGGCCCTGATGGCCGCAGGTTCCAATGTGTGTGCAAAGTTTCAAGAGTTTTCGTGTATGTTAAGGGCCCCGAAATGACCCAAAACATTGATGAAATAATAATAATAATAATAATTAAAGCTGCAAGCAGCGATGAACGGGCCCTCGCACACGGGCTCACCGCCGACCGGTGGCTTTAGGAACACAGCAAACGGTGGGCAGTATGCTTTTAATACAGTAAATGTAGGAAAAATAGATCAAAGTCACTTAAATGTGCCAAACTTCCTGCTGCCAGCTGGTGGCGCTATGCCTATAACTGATTATTGGCATGTAGATGTGTTCAGGCCAGCACTTTGATCAAACATATGAAGTTTGGTGCAGATTGACCTTGGTATGTGTGAGTTAGTGCAAGATATGATATATCCTGCTGCCAATAGGTGGCGCTATAATAATATCTGTATATTGGCCTTTAGATGTCTTCAGGCCAGGACTCTTACCAAACATGTGAAGTTTGAGGCAGATCGGACATTTTATGGCTGAGTTATAACAACTTTTATGTCCATGGCGAAACATCAAACTTTGTCAGGCCGCCACGGACACGCCCTTTAACGAAAACTCAAGATCTTCACAATTTAACATCTCTAAGGCCTCGAGATCAGACTGACCAAATATAATGTTGATATCATTAAATCTCTAGGAGGAGTTTGGTACAAGTCATTTCCTATTGCCAACAGATGGCGCTGTGATTATAATAGAATATAGGCCTTCAGATTGGTTCAGGCCAGGACTCTTATCGAACATGTGAAGTTTGAGGCAAATCGGACATTTTATGGCTAAGTTATAACAAGTTTTATATCCATGGCGAGACCACGAAATTTGCCAGGTCGCCACGGACACACCCTTCAACGAAAACTCAAGATCTTCGCAATTTAACATCATTAAGGCCTTTATATTAGACTGACAGATTTTGGTGTTGATCTGATTAAATCTTTTGGAGGAGTTTGTTGCAGAGTACAGCATGACACTTCCTGGTGTCAGCAGGTGGCGCTATGAGTAAAACTGAATATGGGCATGTAGATGTCATCAGGTCAGGAGTGTTATCACACATGTGAAGTTTGGGGCAGATCGGGCATTTTATGCCTGAGTTATAGCAACTTCCTTTTTCATGGCGAAGCATCGAAATTTGCCAGGCCGCCACGGACACGCCCTCCGATGAAAACTCTAGATCTTCGCAATTTAACGTCACAAAGGGCTTTAGATTAGACTCACCAAATTTGCCGTTGATCCGAATAAATCTCTAGGAGGAGTTCGTTCAAGTATGACGCCTGAAAATGGCAAAAATTACACAAATTTTGCTAAGAAAATTAAAAATAACTGACTTCCTGTTGGGTGTCAAATTTTGCTCCAAGAGGCTTTTTTGTAGGTATTGGTGAGCTAGATGTGTGTACCGATTTTCGTGCATGTACGTGAATCACAACTGAAAGCGCACACCGCGGAACGTGTAAAGGTGGCGCTATCGAGCCATTTTGCCACACCCACTTCTGCAACCCATATCAGACGTAAATTTTCGCCAGGTCTGATGTGTGTGCGAAGTTTCATGAGTTTTCGGGTATGTCTAAGCCCTCAAAAATGCGATTCATTTTGGAGAAGAATAATAATAATAATAATAATAATAAACGAAGCAGATCCAATAGGGTCCTCACACCATCGGTGCTCGGGCCCTAATAATAATAATAATAAACGGAGCAGATCCAATAGGGTCCTCACACCATCGGTGCTCGGGCCCTAATAAACGGAGCAGATCCAATAGGGTCCTCACACCATCGGTGCTCGGGCCCTAATAATTCATTTTAATACTATCCTTCTATTAATTTTGCATTTGAAAGGGAAACTCCTACAAATGCATATTCAATATGCTCAGGTGCAAAAATAACTCTCCACGCCATTTCAGAACTAATTCTTTGCTGCGTGTCTTTAGTAGATCCAAACAGTACTATATTAAGGCCAAAAGGAGGCTTGTGCTGGTGCAAGCTGTTAGTAAATCTGAAACTTAATGTGGTCTATGTATGTGCATTGATCATTGTATGTATGTGCATAGCATTCATTAATTCTTTTCATCATAAAGCAATAGTGTCTCTTCATATGACTGATTAAATTTGGAATATTTTCATGATTTATGAAAGCTTCGGTTTCATCGACGTTCAACGGAGGAACAGAAACCTTAGATTAGAAAAAAATAAAAATAAAAATACAATGTGTGCCAAGAAAAAAAAAAAACAAGCATAACAAATGCAGATGCTTAAAAAGTGCACACTAAAAATGCTGTTATGCCTGTATTCTGCTTGAATTTGGTTTTATATTTAAATGAAAAGAAAACATACTTGAGTAGTTGTGCAAAGAAAAATGTAAGAGCAGGCCCATTTAATTTCACAATAAAAGTGTACCTTAAACGCGGTTTTGTTTTTAAAATAAGGCGATTAAAAAAAAGATAGATTTTTATAATATAAAGGGTAAACCATAATTCATAATGACTTCTGATAAATCATTCTAACAATGTTCAGATGAGTCCATTAGTAAAAATTGCTAGCAGCAGCACAAAAAAAAACCTTACCCAGAATCTCATCAAAGATCTTGTAGAGTCCTGGCACAAATGTGATATCTCTGCAGTTCATGCCAACATCCTCATCAAACACCCACATTTGCTAAACAGGAAAGAGAAAGCAAAGAGAAAGCAAAGAAACATTGGGTCATTCTACAGTTGTGATGGAACTTCAATTTGAAAACATTTAAACAATTAATTAGAAGAAATAGGAGTTGGCCAGGTTCCTGGCAGAACTAAACTGACTCAAGCTTTTGACTTGGTTATTTATTTATTAAAGTATAATTCAGCAAGAACTATAGACTTAGTAAAGTAAGCAACCACTTTAACCATGGATTCTATTCTTGTACTGTAGAAATGAAACATCATGGGTCAGACTCAGCATACATTATTCATAAACAGTGGGTGCTGATAAATATGACCTCTACCTGAGTTACAGGCTCCACAGAGCCTATGTAGGTGTCGGGCCGGAGCAGGATATGCTCCAGCTGGGTCTTCTTCTGATAGATCCTTTCCACAGACAGACGTTTCGGATCTTTCTTGGTCTTACTGAGAGGCTTATTCTCAAACAAACTCTATAAAAAGAGAGGACAAAAACAATGTTACAGTAATTAAATATGGGCCATTCTACAGAATTGGTGCAAACTGCTGTCCCACAGCCAAAAACACATTTAAAAAGCATTTAAAAGTATTAAGTATTAAGTATTAAGTATTCAAATCTTAGATGTTTACTAAGATTTTTTTTTTTTTATTATCAATTGAAACCCATAACAATATTTAAAATTTTAGTAAGCTTAATATATATAAAATCATCATTTAGTGGGAACTTGCAATTGGGAGGTACCCAATTGGAAGGAACCCTAACCCCTAAATTTCAACTTATGAAATTGACTCTGAAATATTTTTTTTGCATTTCAGTCCATTGTTGTTTTAAAAAAATAAAATAAAAATTGTGTTTAAGTCAGAATAAGCATGTTGATTATATTTTTACATAAATATTGTGTTACACTAAATGACAATGTCACACTTTATATGGGCATAAAATGACTTTTGTACATTTCTTTTGATGTGGAAATTTGAAATTTCTTTGACCCACATACAAATTGTGTGGAAAGAAATTTTTCACACGTTTTCAACTCTGACTTTAAACAAATTCTGTAAAATTGCTTTATTTAAAAATATATAAATAAACCTACAATATTTACGAAAAAACGGAGGGAAAAAGAAACTGTCCAAAGTGTAACACGCATGTCCAAAAAGTTAAGTCCACTGGTAGCGGTAGCATCAAAGCTAACAGACATGACAGACTAACAGCCACAGCATGCAAATTTTTTAAATCTTAGTGGAAAACGTCGTGTAAATGTATATATAAAAAATATTAAGTGTCACTTTCTGTTTCTGCCTTTATGGTGACACATGTAACAACCACCACGTTGCCCGTTTACTTCAACAACTGAATGAAACTGTAGCGGAAACAATGATTACCATCTTGCAAGGATGAGGAATCCCTTTTATTGACCTCGTTCCTAACGTTCAATTTACAACGTAATGCAAAAAACGTAGTTTACAATACAGAACAATGCATTGCGATACAGAAAGCACTACAAAACAATACTACCAGAACATTCGCTAGTGTCCAACCTTACCGTATATCAACTAACGTAAACTACAGTGTAGCATACTTGAGTACAACACGGTTAAAATCTCAACCTTAAAGTAACTAACGTTAATTTTATGAGTAAGTTAACGTCACTTGAACAATTTGAACAGATTTACACGCTGCTTATGGGAAGGGGGTATGTAACAAATACCATGCAAGTTACAATTTTAACTGATGTTTTTTATATAAATGTATATAAATACGTTATGTATGATTAAGAGTCTCGTGATTCGAATGATGCTGTATAAATTATTTTACCTTCAGAGGTCCTTCTGTTCCAGCCATTCTCACCGTTTAACGTTACCGTTACTTCTAGCACGAAACGAAACAAATTAAACAATAAAACAGACCTGCCTTCTACTGTTATCAAATCAGTAGCCCTGCTTAGTTACAGAAGATGCTCCAACCTATGTTAACTAAAGTTATCAACGTATGAACTAATCGGCTAACACACACGCAACTATAAACCCGAACCACACTAACCGAATTTCAAATTTCAAATTTCAAATCAGACTAGTGTCATCCCGCCAAGGCCGCTGGCCAATCGCTATTAAGAGTGGGTTGGACCTTTTGCGTTCTTAACCAATAAGTGTTACCGATTTTGAGCTGCGACCCGCCTACTTTCATAGGTCCAATAACAAAGGCGATAACACTCGTTCATCCAATGAAATTTTTGTTCCGGTCTCTCTCACGGTCAAACGGTCAAAACATTGTTGACATTATTGTCAACAAACGGGAAAATTTTTGCGCTGAGCTGTTGTCATAATGTTTATGAGAATGGCGTAAATTGAAAACATTGAGAAAAGGATCCGAAGAATGAGAGTTTGAGGATGAACTATACTAAATCATATTTAAATGTTTATAACGTTTATTTTGAATTACAATAGTATTAAAATATTGTAAGCTATAAACGTTTATTCTGTTAAAATGTATCTAATGATAATTAATAAATATTTTTTAATCTAAGCTATAAATTAGTTGAAAAAATAAATGCTATTATTAATAGTATGCATATTAAAATCATGCCTAAAATGTTTTTAAAGCAGTGTCATTGCATTACACCACATTAGTTCTAATCTAGTCAAATTCACCATACATAGCCTGCACCTAAGTACCTTTTTCAAATATATTTGTAAGTGAAATGGAAGCAGACACACAGATAGATTTCCTCTGTGATGGGGCATAAAAGCTGATTGGTTGTTGGAGTGGTAATAACATTGATTCATGATGCACATGTGCCTCTACCTCCCTCCCCTTTCTGTCTCTCTCCCTCTCTCTCAGCCTCCTTCATTTCATCACTGTCCTTGGGTGTGTATAGCAGTGTCTGACATTCTGTTGCTGAGGACTATGTGTGTGTGTGTGTGTGTGTGTGTGAGTGTGTACACGCAGAGTAGCCCAATGACGTTGTAAATTTGTGCTCATCCAGGAACAGAAGTCCTCCAGCAGCATCCCGTGAGCAGGGCAGAGGAGCAGTATGTCAGCCCATCCCAGCAGCTGAGCTTTGCTGTGGGATACGCAACTACATAGAGGTGAGTCTGTTTATCCGGCTTTCTTCTTCCATCCTGTCCCCCTTCCGTCCATTTGTGTTAATGAAATATTCATGATTTACAGCCTCTGTTTGTCCCGATTGTCATCTGCAGCTCTTATAACAGAGGTGAGCTATTTTAATGCTTTCTTTAAAGAATGTAAGTACTTCTTTTCACAGATATTTCTTGATCAGGCATTGTGTGTATTCAATACAAGGTTATGCATATCTGCGTAGCCAAGGAAATGTTGATGAGCATGTACCATTTCAGTTTTTTTAGCCCTGCAGTGAAACTAAGCTTTTATTTGCTGATATGTGCACACAGGTCAGATTCGTCCCCTCCCATCTCCATATCGATTTGTTTGCCATTGCCATTCCCTGCCTGTCAGCTACTTAGCAGCCCTACCCCCCCCTAATTCTTATAGATGGGATAATGTGTGCGGGGGGCAGTTTTATGGCCATTAGCTTCATATCTCCATCACAGTGAGATGACTTGTGAAAGTGAGGCCCTTGTAGTCATACGGACAATGTCAGTTGCCTATACAGTGATTTCTTAATAAGATCTAAAAATGTTTGTCCTGTGTTGTGTTTATTCTTGATTTAGTGACTGTTTAGCTCAGAAAAGAGGCAAAAGCTGTCACTAGGGCAGGATCATTTCAAAAGGTAATAGTATGTACCTTTAAGGTACTAACATGCACCTTTTAGGAGTAAATAAGGCATGAAAGTGACAGCTTTTGTACCTTTTTTCTAGAGTGTAGAAGAGTCCCTAGTTAATGGATCAGGGGTTTGAACTTAACCACAGGGGAGGTGAACCTTTTTCAACCACCTCTCCTAATCACAATCCCTCTCTACACTTTTTTCCATCACTGTAAAATGCTGCAGTAAAAACCTGTTAATTGGTTAATGATAAGTTATTTGCTTAAAAAAGGGGGGCATGTTATGCAATTTTACAGCAAAATACTACAGTTTTTTAAAGTGAAAAGAACAGGCCATTTTATAATTTACAGTGGAAAAAAAAATAGATTCCAAGAAATCTGTGACAGTTCACATTTTAAGTTTTCCACTGTTTCTTTTTTAGTTATTTTCTTATCAGTTATGTGCATTACGGTTTTATGTTAGATCTTATGTTGTTAAATAAGGATTTTTGCATACTTTTAATGTCACGCTTGTAAAAAAAAAAAAAAAACTGTCCAAGTGCGCACATCCAATAGGCAAAAAGCTCAAAGTGGGTGCTTCACCACACAAGAATTTGAAATAAAAAAAATCAAAGTAGGCACACCACAGCTTTAGAGGTAGAAAAATATTTATTTATGTTCTCACCACTTTTTATTTCACTTTTTATTATTATTTCAATGTCATGTTTATTACCACAATGCAAAGGCTTATCTTACTTAGTATTTTTGTCTTGTTTCTAGTCAAAATATCTACAAATTCTTTAAATCAAGATGCACTTACTAGATAAGCAAAATTATATAAGATATTTAGTCTTGTTTTGATTTGTCTTGTTTATTTTTTTTCCTTAGGAAACAAGACTAAATACCTTACATAATTTTGCTTGTCTAGTAAATTCATCTTGTTTTAAGAATTTTTTGATATTTTGACTACAAAATATATTTTGTGCCATCCCAAAGAGGCACAAAATCACTTTCACAGACTTTTACCTTAAATGTTCCCTCTTGGTGGAATGACCTACCCAATTCAATCCGAACAGCTGAAGCCTCTTCAAGAATCGGCTAAAACACATCTATTTCATCTTTATTTTACCCTCTAACTCTCTAATCCATTTTTTTCTATTCTTTTAAAAAAAACTATATTTTTTTATATCTTTTATTTTTTCTATTTTGTTTTCTTTTTATTTATTATACAATTAACAAAAAAGCTTGCTCTATTCTTTTCCTATTCTATCCATTTTCTTTTTATTTACTATATAATTAAAAAAAAAACTTATACTGCATTAAGCTAATCTGAGACTTGTCATAGCACTTTTGTTGATTTTGATTGCTTCCATTGTCCTCATTTGTAAGTCGCTTTGGATAAAAGCATCTGTTAAATGACTAAATGTAAATGTAGAAACAAGACAAAAATACTAAGTAAGATAAACCCCCACCTTTTTATGCAGTGAAAGATCATGTTTTGTATTTGTATGCTTGACATCTTCGATGTATTATTTACCTCTGCCTATGGATGAGCTCTTTGTGATTAGCTTTGCTTCTCACTACCTGTGTTTTTTTTAAACTTGTTGTCAGTATATTATGATGGTAAAAACATTTTTAGTAACATATTATAACATTACTTCATTGTATAAAATGTACGTTTTTTACTGTAAATTTAAGTTTAATCCATACAACTTAAAATGTTGCCAGCACACTTTTTCCAGTAAAGTTCTAGCAACCACAGCAGCCTTTTTTAACCATAATTTTTTTTTTTTTACAGTGTACACACAGATAAACATGTGTAGATCAGCCTAAAAGAAAAAGACAAATATAGACAAACATACAGACTGTGGGCATATGAATGGATAGACAGGCTGACAAATATAAATAGATAGATAGATAGATAGATAGATAGATAGATAGATAGATAGATAGATAGATAGATAGATAGATAGATAGATAGATAGATAGATAGATAGATAGATAGATAGATAGATAGATAGATAGATAGATAGAGTTATGAATGTTATGGTAAGAGCACTGACCGTTGTAAGGTGCTGGGCAGCAGATGGCACAGCGGCCTGTTGCCTGGACACTGTGTATGTGGCAGCCAAATCCAACCTGGCCAACTGGTCAGTCCTGTATATGTGGGGTTTTTTGTGCCCCTACTAAGTGAGTTTTTATTTATGTGAATTTAACAGTTATACATAATGCAATATAAAATACTACACATAACCCCTCTTTCAGTGCTTAATTTCCCCTAAAATTTAACCACAGTAATTCAGAAATTTAGAACATAGCTGTAAACACTTTGAAATAGTTTGACATTAAGCATTTAGTTTAACCTTCATTTGTTTATTGCTATTTGCAAATATTGTATCTACGGTCTGAGCTTGGTCAATTATTTTTGAGAAGCAGATTTTAGAATCAACATTGCAGACACAAAAAGAACAGATCTTAATACTTTTCTATTGATCAGTGACATGTGTGCTTCCCCTCTTGAAAAGCTCAGCCTGCCACCGCTCTGTTAAATGTTCTCCTGTCCGTATGCAGTTAAATTTGAAAGTTTCACTCTTTCAGATTGAAGATGTCCTCCACTCCGCTGGCCGAGGCAGAAGAGGATGTGTTTGGTGAGTGACCTCTCCCGTCTGCCCATCCCCTCCCCCCTCCATTAATGTCCAGATCTTCATTTCCACACTCCCAATGCACTGAGCGCATTACAGGAGAGAGCAGCTACAGTCTGGCTTCTAAAAGCACCAGGGGCTATGATTCTCTCTGAGCATGTGCGCTGGTTTGTTTTAGAGTCATAAATATTTTATTCAACATTTTTGTGAATTTCTAGATGGAATCTATCATGGTTGAGGAATAATGGTAGATGTAATGGGGACATTTAAGAGTTTGGCTTCATGGGATTTTTGTATAGGATTTGAAGGTGCAGCTTGCTGAGTCAGTCTCTACGTCACCACAGGAATTAGTGCTGAGATCTGAAAACGAGTTGGGAGAAGAAAGGTTTTGGCTATGGAATAGAGTAGAACCGTTTTTTATGAACATGTTCCCATTTTCCATTAGCAGCCTACAACATAGAGTGCATTAGCGCCCACGCAGTTTTTCTGTGGTGTTGATTCCGGAAGTATTTTTTCCATTCATTATTCCTATAGGGATTTTTAGAAAATCTTTGTTAAAGCATTATACGCCATGAACCAAACCAACCAGCTATGAGGTGAATCACAACATAATTTTTTTTTTTTTTTTTTTTTTGAAGCAAAACAGTATTTGAAAATAATATGGCAAAAAGACCAAGGTTCAAGTTTGTGAAAAGATATTCTTAAAGGGATAGTGAAAAAAAAATGAAAATTCTTAAATTAAAATAATTGACTTTTTTTCATTCTGTCATAATTTACTCCACCTCATGTTGATGTAAACCTGTATGAGTTTTTTTCCTCTGCTGAACACAAATTAAGACATTTTGAAGAATGATGGTTACCAAAAAGTTGACCACTGACATTTCATAAGTATGGAAAAAATACTAAGCCAGTCAGTGGCTACGTTCAACTGTTTGGTAACTAACATTTTTCAAATATCTTTTTTTTTTTGTTCAACAGAAGAAAAACAAATCTCATACAGGTTTGGAACAACTTGAGGGTTTAAATTTTTGGGTATACTATATTTTTAATGGCTTTAATTGGGGAAAGAACTATAATCGAAGCATTGCAAATGCTTGTAGTATGTGTACTATGCACATGCAAATGTACATCAGTGATGCCATAGAAGAACCATTTTTGGATCCCCAAGGAACCTTTCAGTGAACGGTTCCTAAAAGAACCATTTTGAAAAACATTTAAAAGATTTAAAGAACCTTTTTCGACTATAAAGAATCTTTTCTGCATCTGAAAGGTTTCATGTATGTTCAAGGTTCTTCTCTTTTTAAAAGTGTAGGCATGGAATCAGAGATGTAAAAAGTACTCAGAAATTTTACTCAAGTGAAAGTACAGATACTCAGTGAAAATTTTACTCAATTAAATGTACAAGTATCTGGCCAAAAACATCCTTGAGTACAAGTAAAAAAGTACAACTTTAAATTATACTCAAGTATTGAAAAAGTAAAAGTACTTTTTTTTCCTGACAGACATACAGACGTTTGGTTAAAGGGAGAGAGCACGAAAACAAAATACTATGGCACAGGTTACACATGTATATCTAGTGCAAGAACAACAATTAAAATGAAGCACATCGGGGAAAAAAATACAAGAAAAGGAACTAAAAGGAAACTCCATCCTTTCCACCCTCATGCCATCCCATATGACTTTCATTTATCAGATGAACACAAGCTAAGTGTTTTAGAAAAATCATCTCTTAACACAAGTGTATGGGAAATCCAAAAATGACACTTCAAAAACTATTTACAAAGTGAAAATGACAGTAATTTATGCAACCCCTGTTAATGAATCAGGGTCTTCTTAATTGAAACAAAGAAGAATACAAATACTAATATCTTAATCTTGACCGTCGTGTTCACTTTGGGTGGTTTCTGAAGTGGTCCTGTCCCCTTGCATTATATGGAATAAAAAGCTTTGCTTGTGTGCATCTAAAGAAAGAAAGTCATAAACATCTGGGATGACTGAGGTTCAGTAAATAGTGAGAGAAATTTCAGACAGAATACAAGAATGTGTTGAATTAATGAGCTGAGTCATAGAATTAAAACATAAAACATTAACATTTTGTAAGGCCACTTTTTTGTGTTGTCTATTCAATGTCACTGTCTAAAAGGATAATTAATCTTTTAATTGTTTATTTGGGACATTTAGTTTTGTTTTGTTTTTCTCAGCAAATACTGATAAATAATTATTTGCGACTAATTAAATTAATGACCAAATAATGTAATTATTAGGATTAAAAAAATATTAATTCCTACTCAGTGTGTCATATAAGGGCATATTGTAAATGCAACATATCCACTATCTGGTAAGAACATGACTAAACATGAATTACAATTAATTTAACATACAATGTTTTTTTAAATACTTTTTTTTTTTGGAGATTTGTAACATATATTTAAAAAAATCCCAAAAAAAATATTAATTGTATTTAAATTCTTATCACTGATTTCATTTGCACTCAATATTGTGCATTCAGCTAATATGTTACACAGCTAATGGCTCTATAAAAATAATGAACGAATAATGAATAAACGTTTTTGGGGGGAAATGCAATTTTGCTATGTCAATATGCTTCCTCAGATTTGATGGTGAAGATTTAAAGCCAGCCATTTACCTAATAAAAGTCATAACTAAATTAGCAATGTGTGTGCTTGATGCATGAAAACACTGATCATTGATTGTCACGTCAGGCATGCACGTTTAAGCTTCCATTTACCATATTTAATGTGCATAAGATACAATAAAAATGTAATGTACTTTTCAAGATGAAATAAAATTGTTTTTCAGAAATGTAATCAAGTAAAAGTATAAGTAGTCAGTTTGATTTGTACTTGAGTAAAGTACAAATCCCCCAAAATAATACTTAAGTAATCAAGTAAAATTACTCAAGTATTTTACACCTCTGCATGGAATACTTGGTAGAATGACCTACATTTCCCAAAATATGGACTGTACAACAGTGCATACAACTAATAAAACAACTGCTGTTAATTTGAATGGTACTTTATTTACCACAAAGTGTGCATATTAGTGTACCTTAAAGGTACATATTATTACCCAAAGTGTAGAATAGTATGTAAATGATGCATAATAGTAACTTTTGAAAGGGTACCATCCTAGTGACAGCTTTGGTACCATTTTTACAGAAACTTATAGTCATATTCCACATTGTAATAAACTTTAGTTGGCCTTCAATGTAAAATGACTGCTTTTGGCTGTTTTTTACTGGCTTTACTCACCACTTGCATTTAGAAATTGATGAGGTCATGTGACAAACAATAATATAATGTGACAACAAAGTACCATAGCACTGACCAAAGTTTAACAAAATGTATGACATATACTGCTTAAAAAATAGTACTGTATAAAGAATTCAAATAAATACATAAAAAAAGTACCACAGTATAGTCATTTTGACGTTTTCACTAATTGTTTTTGTTTGTTTATCTATCTATCTACAGTTGAGGTCAAAAGTTTACATACACCTTGTAGAATCTGCAAAATGTTAATTATTTTACCAAAATAAGAGGGATCATACAAAATGCATGTTATTTTTTATTTAGTACTGACCTGAATAAGATATTTCACATAAAAGACATTTACATATAGTCCACAAGAGAAAATAATAGTTAAATTTATAAAAAAAAATAACCCTGTTCAAAAGTTTACATACTGTGTTGTGTTAAACTGCCCACTGTTGTTCAGAAAAAATCTAATTCTTTTCAGCATTTTTGTGTATTTGACCTTCTTCCAACAGTGACAAAAAAGGGACTCATATGCAACTATTACAGAAGGTTCAAACACTCACTGATGATTCAGAATTAAAAACTATGCATTAAGAGCCAAGGGGGTAAACTTTTGAAGAGAATAAAGATGTGTACATTTTTCTTATTTTGCCTTATTTTCCTCAGTGTAAAAAGGTGGATTTTAAAATCATACAGTCATTGTTGGAAAGGATTCAAATACACAAAAATGCAGAGGAACCAAAGAATTTGTGGGACCTGAAGGATTTTTCTGAAGAACAGTGGGCAGTTTAACTGTTCAGGACAAACAAGGGACTCATGAACAACTATCACTTAACAAATACAGAAAAAATGTATTTGGGCCAGGTTTCACAGTGCCATTTAAATTACAGTTTGTTTTTCACAAAATAATATATGAAAACTCTTGTTGATCTGTATCTTTAAGTTTGTGTTTTGCACAGATCTACACACTGCCCAGTGCCATTCTCTCACTTTAGTGTATTTGTTAGTGTGCGTTTGTTACTTCCTGTTTCACTGACCCTCACACACACCCCCAGGGTGTACATGAGGAATGGCCACCCATCATTCATATAAGTAATCTAGGCTGTTGACAGCTTAATAGAGCTTTAGGCTTGCTTTACAGTGTCACTGCATTTTATGGATTGTAACGAGAACACTAATGTGCGTGTTGAGAGCAGTGCAGCAGTCTTTTATCATGATTTTCATCATATTTGTGGTGTTAGTTCGTGCGTCTTGGGCTACATGCTTGTCTCCAAATGCTCACCATCAAAAGAACTCAAGAAGTAAACGTACATCTATGTGTTTTATACCACATTAGACCTGACGGAGGCAGTTCCAGAGACTGAACGACTTGACAGCAGCCTACAGAAAGCCAAAGCACAACTGTCAATCAAAACCAGGAGACATCGGCCCTCTCGAACCCGCCTGAGAGACAGTGTGAGCTCCATAGATGGAGATGACAGCATTGATAGAATGGTGTGTTTGCGGTGGATTCTGTGCATCTAATTGATAATTCTGTCATTTGTCATATTATTTATTCCAAACCCATTAGCTATAATAAGGACCGTTATCATAACCCTTTTTTTTTTTTTGATGGAGTGCCTGACTCATTTAATGCGCTATAGGTAATGAAAATAACTAACTGAAGTTCAAATAAGCAATATAAATAAGCAGTTCTTTAAAATGTAATATTTCTAGATGTGACTTGTTTCCTGTGAGCTACACTACAATTTAAAATTTTGGGTGGCTAAGATTTTTGCTTTGAGTTTTCGAAAGAAGTCTCTTAGGCTCACTCAGGCTGCATTTATTTGATCAAAAATACAGTAAAAACAGTTATATTATTAAATATTATTCAAATATTGTTTTCTATTTTAATATATTTTAAAATGTAATTTATTCTTCTGATTAAAATTTTAGCAGCCATTAGTCCAGTGTTCATTGTCACTATTGGAAACATTGATTTGGAGCTCAAGAAACATTTCTTGTTTGGATTTCACGATTCTATGATGAGTAGGCGGTTCAAAAGAACTTAATTGTGACTCCGGAGCACAAATACAAGTCATAAGGGTACATTTTTTGACAATGAGATTTATACATCATAAATAAGTGTGTTACGAGAGAACAATATTTGACCGAGATACAACTATTTGAAAATCTGTAATCTAAGGGTGCAAAAAAAAAAAAAATGAAATATTGAGAAAATCACCTTTAAAGTTTTCCAAATGAAGTTCTTAGCAATGCATATAACTAATCAAAAATTCAGTTTTAATATATTTACGGTAGACAATTTACAAAAATCTTCATGGAACATAATCTTTACTTAAAATCCTAATGATTTTTGGCAAGAAAAATCAATAATTTTACCCATAAAATGTATTTTTGGCTATTGCTACAAATATACCCATAATGCATGTAATGCATCCTTGCTTAATATAATTATTTTATTAATTTCTTTTAAAAAGTCTTAAGTCTTAAGTAGCACGGGTTTGTAGAAATAGCCAAAAATACATTGTATGGGTCAAAATTATCGATTTTTCTTTTATGCCAAAAATCATTAGGATATAAAGTAAAGATCATGTTCCATGAAGATATTTTGTAAATTTCCTACAGTAAATAGATCAAAACTTAATTTTTGTTTAATAATATGCATTGCTAAGAAACTTCAATTGGACAACTTTAAAGGTGATTTTCTCAATATTTAGACTTTTTGCACCCTCAGATTCCTGATTTTCAGATAGTTGTCAGCCAAATATTGTCCTATTATAACAATATATCAATGGAAAGCTTATTTATTCAACTTTCAGAAGATGTATACATCTCAATTAAAAAAAAAATGAACACGTATGACTGCTTTTGTGGTCCAGGGTCACACACACACACACACACACACATATATATATATATATATATTTCTAATTCATTGTATTAGTTTTTTATTATGTTTTATATACTGTATAGGAAGATACTCAAATCTAAGATATTTACTGACAATCTTCCCTTCCACTAAGTTCTTTATTTTAAAGCACTAAAGGAACTATCATGGTGCTTTTTAGGTGACCACTTTTGCATTTTTGGAGCTTGGCAGTTATGGTTATTTAAAAAAAGAAGATAAGAAGAAAAAACAACATATGGGATTATTACTGAATTCGCATTTGTAGGTGAACTGTTCCTTTAAATGCTACCTTGCGATGTAAACATCCGTTTCATTTTAGTAAAACTGAGACACTATTATGGTCTTTATTATCATTTCGTTTGTATTTTAAAATTGTAATTAAAGTTTTAGTAACTTTTTAGTCATTTTTTATATTTGTGTAAACCAAGTTAAACCAAATGTAAATGAAAAATGGCAACCAGCTAACATAAAATAGGGTTTTGTTGTTTTAAATATAGTTTATTTAAATTCAGTTAATGTCAATGTAAAGTAAGTTTTTTGTCGGCTTTAGTTTCAGTTGACCCTAAAAAACACACATTCATGTGACATATGTCATTGTATGTGTCTGCGCTTTAGAGTTTTGGTGGCTCCGTGCAGACCTCCTCTTCTCCAGTCCACCCTTCCTTTCACTGCTCCTCCCCCTCCTCCGACCTGCTCCTTTCCTCCCCTTCCTCACGGAGAGACCGAACCTTCGCCTTTGACCCCTGCACTGTGGTTGGAGAAAAGGAGACACAAGATGAAAGACGGAGCTACAGGCATCTCCTGAACACCCCCTCTCAAGAGGCTTTTCACCTCACCCCCTCTAAGTCTCCCACTAGACCCTGTGTCCATTCAGAGACATCTTCTCCAGCACATCTTTGCCAGACTGACAACCTCAAGTCTCGTGAGGGCAGCCAACCTCTTCTACACTATGGAGAATACTCACAGAGCGAAGGTTTGAACTGCAGACGAACATCTCATCTATCATGTATTCAGACACCTTCAACATTTCTCACATAATCACAGTTTATTTGCTTTAGTTTTTAATTTTTATCAGTTTTACTGGTAGTCCACTGCATGAATAATTTAATATATACTACATACTTTATTTTGCTATTTACTCTGATCTGGATTGCTGTATATTTTAATTTTGAGCTTCTGTTCTGATTGTGATCTGGACTAAATTCTGTCCCAGTTGTTCAAAAAGTTTAATCTGGATCAGAATGATTCGTATTTGGAAATCCCCCCTTTTTTTTTTTTTTTTTTGCTATCCTTGAGCAGGTAATTCTTCTTACTTTTACTGGTTTTTCAAAGCAACATTGAATTAGATCACCATGATCCAACTTTTTCAGATTATCAAATCCAGTTTACCAGCACTCTAAACTGCGTTTACACTTGGCATTAACATGCAGCCTCTATATCGGTGTTGTCCACATACACATTGAAAAATCAAGTGTAAATGTTATCTGATCAGCATGTCCTGGTCCAGAGGTAGTTAAGGACACATTGTGATCAGATCTCAGTGTAAAGTAAATGCAATCCAGTCATTGTGTTTGCATTCGCAGGTCGACATTACGTAAAACCCTCCCCCTCTCTTGTGAACCGTTAGAGGGCAGATAGAGGAAAGTACCCGAAAGTTGCTCATTCTCTGTATAGAAAACCCACCACAGGTCGACTTTGCACTGGGGTCATTCCCTGCAGACTTATTTAAATATTGTGCGGGAAAGAAAGATCCAAACGGTTATCCAGATAGAGAAGTCAGTTGATGTTGCCAAGTGTAAATGGGCCGTGTCCTGATTTACCGATGATCCGATCTGTTTTATCAGATCACGATGATCGCATGGTAATGCTAAATATAAGTGCAGCCTAAATGAGACTGCCCATCACAATAGAATAATCCAATGCAATTCTGCTTTAGAAAAACTGGCAAAAAATTAAGATTACCTGATCCTGGATAGAATGGCAGAATGATCCTGAACCAGATCATTCTGATCCACATTAAATGTTTCGAACAGCTGGGTACCGATTCTAATCTGGATTCTGATGCTCATTTTTATGATCTGTTTTCAGACGACAGTCATGACACTGGTCCTGATGAACCTGATAGTCCAACAGTGCTGCTGGACAAGAAAACCAGGAGACGTTTTCTTGATCTGGGGTTAGTATCTTAAAGGCATAGTTCACCCAAAAATGAAAATGCTTTCATTAATTACTCACCCTCATGTCATTCCAAACTCTGTAAGATGGAACACAAATTAAGATATAGCTTTCTGTATAGATTTCTATATAGCTGCTTTATTCTATATTTCTGACCCTGCATAGATAACAACGCAACTATAATGATTAAGGCCCAGAAATGTAGTAAAGATATTGTTAAAATAGTCCATGTGACATCAGTGATTCAACTGTAATTTTATGAAGCTACAAGAATAGTTTTTGTGTTTAAAGAAAACAAACTTCATTCAACAATTTCTTCTCTTCCGTGTCAGTCTTTTATGCATGTTCACAAGAGTACACAACGCATACATGTGCATTCCACTGCTTGTAAACAAGGCACAGTGTATCCGAGTTCTACACCAGAATGGTAGATCCTGCCTCAGCAGCACTACACATATGCGTTGTAGTAGTCTTGTGAAAAAAAAAAGTTATAAATTGATTTGTATTTTAATAAGTAAAATAAGTATTTGATCCCCTATCAATCTGCAAGACTTCTGTCTCCCAGGTGTCTGTTTATGCAGGTAACAAATGAGATTAGGAGTACTCTCTTAGGTAGTCTCGCTGACTGACGGCTGAAGGTCTGGAACTCATGGCAGCTTTCATTGGCCAAGTCCCGCCCATAAAACCGTTTGATCGACATGTCAAACAACCAATCACAGTTCGTTTCGTTCAGCGTCATGTTTCTGTGCGTGGAAATGCCCCCACAACAATAGACTGGCGTGCAACAAGTCAGTCATTGAAATAACCAGCATTGAAAGATAACGAAGAAGAGGGAGAACAAGCAGTAAGTTAGTAATTTGTTCGCGAACGTCGCATGTGTGTATAACAACAATGGCGTCTGGATAAGCACATTTTAGCAAAACGCGAGTAAATCAGTCTGCGCTTTGTTTCCCGGCGGACCGAAAATAAACGCGACACTTGCGTCTTCCGGAAATCCAGTCAAATTCAACTAATCAGATGACGACTTCGACATTCCTGAAGTGTTTCAGTTAAGCGTACCATATGCATCAGACGTTTAGCCAACGTTCTGTGGGCGTGACGTCTGAGGCTGAGACTATCTCTTAGGTGGCTTTTACACTGGGCTCATTTGCTGTGGTCCGTGCCAGGGTGCGCTTGTTCCTGGTGCCCCCCGCAGCGTTGGTCTGGTTTCACACTTAACTTGATTCTGTCGAACCCTGGCACAAACACGCACAGCACATGATAGAAAACAATAGTAAATTGTATTAGTAATATAAATTGATAGTAAATTGTGTTTTTTATTAATTTTGTGCTATCATGTTCAGCGGAGGAAACAACATTTGGGTTTACTGTGTGTATGTCACATTCAGACTGCTTTCTGCCGCCTGCAAACAGACTATTTTGACGATACACTGATTCACATTCATTTGCCGCTTTGATTGCACTAATGCACAAATACACTGCAGGCTCACTCCTGCTCGAATTTCACGGAAAATCATCAACACTATGTCTTAAATATCTCTTACATGTGTTTACTTCCTGAACAAGTGCGCACTCGAGTCTGTGTTGCTTTCATATTCATGCAAACCGCACCACAGTTTGAGTGCAACCGAACTCAGACCACCTCCTTCAGGTAGTCTTGGGTTCGGTACCTCGGTGAGCACCCGCATTCACATGACAGCTTTCACACTAGCCAAACGTACCGAACTCTGATGTCAAACTGTCTCTGATGTCAAAACATCTCAGCTTGTTACTTGTATAAAAGACACCTGTCAACAGAAGCAATCAATCAATCAGATTCCAAACTCTTCACCATGGCCAAGACCAAGGATGTCAGGGACAAGACTGTAGACCTACACAAGGCTGGAATGGGCTACAAGACCATCAGCAAGCAGCTTGGTGAGAAGTTGGTCGTGATTATTCGCCAATTGAAGAAACACAAAATAACTGTCAATCTCACTCAGTCTGGGGCTCTATGTAGGATCTCACCTGGGTAGTTTCAATGATCGTGAAAACGATAAGGAATGATCCCAGAACTACACGGGATGATCTTGTCAATGATCTCAAGGCAGCTAGGACCATAGTCACCAAGAAAACGATTGGTAACACACTACACCGTGAAGGACTGAAATTCTGCAGTGCCCACAAAGTCCCCCTGCTCAAGAAAGCACATATACAGGCCCATCTGAAGTTTGCCAATGAACATCTGAATGATTCAGAGAACTGGGTGAAAGTGTTGTGGTCAGATGAGACAAAAATTGAGCTCTTTGGCATCAACTCAACTCGCCATGTTTGGAGGAGAAGGATTGCTGCCTATGACCCTAAGAACACCATCCCCTACGTCAAACATGAAGGTGGAAACATTATGTTTTGGGGGTGTTTTTCTGCTAAGAGGAAAAGGACAACTGCACCACATCAAAGGGACGATGGACAGGGCCATGTACCATCAAATCTTGGGTGAGCACCTCAGCCAACCCTCAGCCAGGGCATTGAAAATGGGTCGAGGATGGGTATTCCAGCATGATCAGGCTCTTTGGCATTAACTCAACTCACTGTGTTTGGAGGAGGAGGAATGCTGCCTATAACCCTAAGAGTTCCATCCTCACCGTCAAACATGGAGGTGGAAACATTATGCTTTGGGGTTGTTTTTTTGCTAAGGGGACAGGACAACTGCACCGCATCAAAGGGACGATGGACGGGGCCATGTACTGCCAAATAGTGATGCGCGGGTCGTCTCATAACCCGCGGACCCCACGGGTAACCCGCGGGTCAGGTTGAGGCAGGTAAAGAAATTGTCACTTTATTCGCGGGGCGGGTTGGGACGGGTCATTAAAAACAAAATTAAATAAAATAATCTATGTATGTTGTGTGCAATCCCCTATAGCAGGGGTTTTCAAACCTGTCCTGGAGCCTCCCCTGCCCTGCACATTTTGTATGTCTCCCTTATTAGGCACACCCAATTCAGGTCTTGCAGTCTCTACTAATGAGCTGATGATTTGAATCAGGTGTATTAGATGAGAGAGACAAGCAAAATGTGCAGGGCAGGGGAGGCTCCAGGACAGGTTTGAAAACCCCTGCCCTATAGCCTATATTAAATTATTAAATATTTGGGAATATCTATTTTCATATTTTATTAAGTTCTTTAATAAGGTTATCAACACGTCACATCATGAAAGCGCCAAGCAGCTCCCGCTGCCAGCAACGAGCGCATCAAGGGAGCGCACATTCAGCTCTGCTGGACTGGTGCTGGAGTCTAGGCGAAATAGATTAAACCCCGGTACAGTGGATGCCATTTTTTTTTTTTTTTTTTTTTGCACATCGAACGTAAAAACGCTAAATGAACATTTCCATGTGTTAAATAAAACAAAAGTTTAGTGGTTATTTAGCGTAGGCTGTAAACTGTAGGCCTATACACATCTGAAATAAAAAAAAATTGTTTAGCCTAGATGAATACAAACGCTGCTTTGTAAATGTTGAAAATGTTTATCATTATCTACAGTGGTGTAGTGGAGGGTAGGTATACGGCGTATACCCACTTTATCAGGCGGCTATGCGTATACCTATTTTTAAATCTCCTCTGATGCGCATTATTCAGTAGTGTCCTGCATTAGCCAAAATCATGACAGTCAACCACATCCAGTCATATGTGAATAAATGTAAATATTCGCTAAAAAACACCCAATAAAGACAGTAATGATGCAGTCAGGACCGTGGCGCCGGCTTGCTTTAAATTGTATTTGATGATTGCACCTGATGCGCCTGCACCCTAGTCATTTTAAACAGTACATAACAACGAACACAATACCTTACAAACAAAAAGAAGGTAAATTCGATCAGAAATTCCTTAAACCAATGAACCCCTGTAAACCTTTAAGTCCAAGGACCCAGTAAACTAATACGTTCAAATAGAAAGTTCAAAACGAAATTCATAAATGAAGCGTATACCCACTTTTCTTCCGGCACCACTAACGTTACACCACTGATTATCTTGTTATTAATATGACCTGATTTATGGTTCATATTCATAATCGTATGTTGTTACCAGTGTACAGGGTGATGTTTCCAAGCACTTTCAGGCTGAAATAAAGGCTGTTTTCATTATGATTACAATGCCTAGTATGTCTATTTACTGGTCACGTGTGCGGGGCGGGGCGGGTTGTAAAAATAGATACAGTGGTGCGGGGCGGGCTGGGGCGGGCCAAATAATTTCATAAAAGCGGGACCCGTGGGTTGAAAAAAACCCCGACCGGCGCATCACTACTGCCAAACCTTGGGTGAGCTCCTCAGCCAGGGCATGAAAAATGGGTCGTTGATGGGTATTCCAGCATGATCAGGCTCTTTGGCATTAACTCAACTCGATGTGTTTGGAGGAGGAGGAATGCTGCCTATAACCCTAAGAACACCATCCTCACCATCAAACATGGAGGTGGAAACATTATGCTTTGGGGTTGTTTTTCTGCTAAGGGGACAGGACAACTGCACCGCATCAAAGGGACGATAAACGGGGCCATGTACTGCCAAACCTTGGGTGAGCACCTCAGCCAACCCTCAGCCAGGGCATTAAAAATGGGTCGTGGATGGGTATTCCAGCATGACAATGACCCAAAACACACGGCCAAGGCAGCAAAGGAGTGGCTCAAGAATAAACACATTAAGGTCCTGGAGTTGCCTAACCAGTCTCCAGACCTTAATCCCATAGAAAATCTGTGGAAAGAGCTGAAGGTTCGAGTTGTCAAACGTCAGCCTAAAAACCTCAATGACTTGGGGAGGATCTGCAAAGAGGAGTGGGACGAAATCCCTGAGATGTGTGCAAACCTGATGGCCAACTACAAGAAACGTCTGACCTCTGTGATTGCCAACAAGGGTTTTGCTAAGTCATGTTTTGCGAAGGGGTCAAATACCTATTTCACTCATTAAAATTTTTTGAAATGCATTTTTCTGGATTTTTTGTTGTTGTTGTTATTCTGTCTCTCACTGTTCAAATAAACCTACCGTCATTTTTTGTCAGTGGACAAACATACAAAACCAGTCTTTATTGTACACAGAGTATGCTAGCTATGTCTAAAAAAAATTTGGAAGATTTTAAATGTTTTTAATGTTAAACATGTAGAGACAACTATAGGTTTACTTTCTGATGACTGTAAACAGTCTCTGTATGTGAGAGCAATGTTTGTGCATTATACAGATGCTGTAGTAGTGGCCAGAGTTGCGCTTTAAAGGTTATCTGCTTGTTTCTCTGTGGGCAGGGTCACTTTACGTCGCACATATGGAAAGGTCAGGAAAGACAGATCCAACAGACTATCAGCAGGAAATCGGTATGTGTGTGAGTCTGTCCTACATTTATTCAGCTAATGTCAGTCATCTAAGTACCAGTGTTTCTTTGCATACCTGTACAGATGTAGATGTGTGAGGTATTTTTATTGTGTTTATATCCAGGGATTCAGAGAAAACAGAGAACCGGTCTTCGCGTTCTTCTGGTCCACCGTTTGTGCCTTTCTCCTGGTTCAGTGAAAGATTAAGAGGCTCTGGCTCCCCCAAGAACATTCAGTCCCCATCCAGACCTTTCACCCAGGTAACCTAATCTCAGCTAGAGTCCATAGGTTCTATTAATATTGTATGAGAAACAATAGAATGCTGCGGTGATGATGTATTTTTATAGGCCGAAAGTTAGAATCACCCTTGTTCTTTCTGCAAAATTTCAAAAGGATTTTCCTGTTCAGTGTTATGCTGTCCCCAGACAACATCTGTAATGCTATTACCCACTTTATAGCAACTTTATTAGTTTTTAAAACAAGTTAAAGCTTAAAGGTTTTACTTTATGCCATAGAATTAATAATGAAGAATTAACATATTTTGAACCTTTTTTAGGCATTTAAACAAAAACCCATTCAAAAAAAGCCATCTTAGAACAATTGAAAAGTCTGATATTAATAGTTTAAGCAGCACATTTCAAGGATTGAGTGATTGGGCAAGTACAATATTAATCCAATAGCAAACACACAGTCTCTATGTATACGGTATTTCTCATTTCGCAAAAAGAATGTGGTCCTTTTTGTGACGGTCAAAGAGTGAGTCATGAAAAAATTGCAATTGCAAATGGTGGACCTCAAGTAAAAAAAAAAAGATAATGTAAGCTCTTTAATGGAATGAAAATAATGATAAATACTATAATTTCTATATGAATTTGACATAATTTTTTAATTATTTTAAACTGCCATTTATGGAATATTACAGCACTCTATCACTCATTCCTCTTTCTTCAAGGGCTCTAGTACTGATGAGGAATTTGATTCTTCAGTGGGTTTACTGGAAGACTGCAGACCCTGCAAGACTGAGTCATCACAACCCTATCAGACCCTCCCCGAGCATTCAGATGGGGTGAGATAACAAAACTAAAACTCTTTTGTAGAAATTACCCAGTAATGTCTACATTTGGTCAAGTCTCTTACATCATACTTGTGGCTAAAAAAATAGTCTCATACTGAAAGAAGTACAGTTAAGGTCAAAAGTTTACATACACTTTGCAGAATCTGCAAAATGTTAATCGTTTACCAAAATAAGAGGGATCATACAAAATGCATGTTATTTGTTATTTAGTATTGACCTGAATAAGATACACTACATTGCCAAAAGTATTGGGACACCCCCTTTTAATGAACAGGTTTGACTACTTTAGTAATTTCCATGATTATAAATTCTAGGGGATTGTGTCCTTCTAATTTTGTAGCAACAGTTTGGACGGGACCATTATCTATTCTAACCTAACAGGACCATACCTCTGTGTATAAGGCAAGGTTAAAAAAGAAATTATTGATTAAGTCTTTGTGGAAGAACCTGACTGGTCTGCATAAAGCAAAGTCTTAATCCCAGCTGAACACTTCTAGTGACTTTAAATGTAGACCTTGCGCCAAAAACTACAAAACCAAAAAACAATAACTTGTACACTCACTATATGGACAAAAGTATTGGGACACCCCCTTCTTTAGAACAGGAAAAGGCACTTTCAAAACGGTGGCAACAAAGATGGAAATATAATTCATGTATTTAAAAATTGTATTTCTATCTCTGTTGCAACAATTTTGGAAGTGTCTAAAATGATTGTAGATATATGTGCAAGTCATTGCTGTTTGGTGGTGAGTTTTTGGCTCAAGTTCTGCATTTAGTCAGTCACACCAGAGGTGTTCAGCTGGGATTAGAACTTTGCTTTATGCAGACCAGTCAAGTTCTTCCAAATTCACTTAATCATTTCTTCTAGAACTTTGTCTTATACACAGAGGCATTGTCATGTTAGAATAGAAAAGGCTTCTGTTGCTATAAAATTAGAAGCACAAAATTCTCTAGAATATCATTATATGCTTAAACATTAAGATTTGTACTCATGGAAATTACTAAAGTAGTCAAACCTGTTCATTAGAAGGGAGTGTCCCAATACTTTTGGCAATATAGTGTACTTCACATAAAAGACGTTCACATATTAGTCCACAAGAGAAAATAATAGTTACATTTATAAAAATGACCCTGTTAAAAAACTTGATTCTTAATACTGTGTTGTTACCTGAATGATCCAGAGCTATGTTTTTTTTTTTTTTTTAATGATGGTTGGTTAAGAGTCCCTTGTTTGTCCTGAACAGTTAAACTGCCCACTGTTCTTTAGAAAAAAATCCTTCAGGTCCAATAAATTCTTTGGTTTTTCAGCTTTTTTGTGTATTTGAACCCTTTCCAATAATGACTGTATGATTATGAGATCCATCTTTTCACAGTGAGGACAACTGAGGGCGTCATATGCAATTATTACAGAAGGTTCAAATGCTCACTGATGCTCCAGAAGGAAAAACAATGCATTAAGAGCCGGGGTGTAAAGTTGACAGAATGAGATGTGTACATTTTTCCTGTTTTGCCTTAATGTCATATTTTTGTCATTTGGTACTAAAAAAAAAATAAGTTAAATTTACCCTAATCTTCAAATTCCAAAAGTTTTCACCCCCTGACTCTTAAATTCATTGTGTTTCCTTCTGGAGCATCAGTAAGCATTTGAACCTTCTGTAATAGTTGCATATGAGTCCCTCAGTTGTCCTCAGTGTGAAAAGATGGATCTCACAATCATACAGTCATTGTTGGAAAGGGTTCATGGTTAAAGGTTTCAAATGCTGAAAAACCAAAGAATTTGTGTAACCTAAAGGATTTTTCTGAAGAACAGCAGGCAATTTAACTGTTCAGGACAAACAAGAGACCCATGAACAACTATCAGTTAAAAAAAAAAAAACACAGCTGTGGATCATTCAATGTAGTTCCAACGCAGTATTAAGAATCAAGTGTATGTAAACTTTTCAATGGGATCATTTTTATAAATTCAAATATTATTTTTTGTTGTGGACTGTATATAAATGTAACATGCATTTTGTATGACCCCTCTTATTGCAGATTCAAAAATACAATAAAAAAAAACGTAAATATTATTGCAATTTAATAACTTCTATTTTAATACTTTTTAAACTATTTAATTCCTGTGATGGAAAAGCTTACTCCTGTCTTCAGTGTTAAATGATTCTTCAGAAATCATTCTAATACGTTGATTTGATGCTCAAGAAACACCTTTTATCGTTATCAGTGTTGAAAAAGTTTGTGCTGCCTAATATTTTTGTAAAAACCGTGATACCATTCAAAAGTTTGAGCTTAGTAAGATTTAAATTAATTAATACTTTTATTCAGCAAGGACACATTACATTTGATCAAGTGATAGTAAAGATTCAATAATGATTTCTATTTCAAATAAATGCCATTCTATTTATCAAAGTAACCTGAAAAAAAAAAATGTATTACAGTTTCCACTAAAAGCATTTTTTAAGCATTAATAATTATACAAACCACTGTTAATAATTGAGAACCAATAATAACTGAGCCCATGACTTCTGAAGAATCATGAAACAATGAAGTTGAAAAAATGATGTTGAAAATCCAGCTTTGCAATCACAAGAATAAATTACATTTTAAAATATATTAAAACACGAAACAGTTCTTTAAACTGTACTTTACAGCCTTGATGAGCATGAAATACTTAAAAAACATTAAAAAAATCTTAATTATTCCAAACCTTTGACTTGTAGTGTATATAAATACACCTAAGAGTGCAGCTGTTTAATTCTAAATCCAAAAAGGGACAGAACGGTTGCAGAACAGCTTGCAAAAACATCTTAATATACAGGTAGAACATTAATATAGATTTTTCATGAAGTGCAGTTTCAGTCCTCTCAAATGCAGAGAGGAACATTTGGAGATCGATAGCACTGGCACACACAGCATAAAACCATCTTCCACTGAGAAGGACAATCATATTATGGTGAAGTGAAACAGACTCACACTAGCTTAATCATGTTAAAGGTGGTTTGTGCAGCATATTCAATTTGAAATAAATTACTGCACTGTTTGAATATACTAAATTAAAGCAGTTGGTACATTTGCTTGTTGGTTTTCTTAAGCAGTCATTCTTTAAACATTAAACATTACACCTGTAACCAACAAAAGTATCGTTTGCTCCTTGTGGAAAATTGTTGCTTTAAACTGTATGCTCTAAACTCTGTATGTGTTTTTTTCAGAATGACTGTGACAGCAGTCGTGGCACAGATTTCAGTTTTAAAAAGAAGATGCTTTCTGCTGCTGGCAAAGATAGGACAGAGCGACAGAATGGGGTTCACGGAAAACGGGACAGTGGGAAAAATGGACACAGTGAAGATGGACAAAAATTACTGACCACTTGATGGCGTTTCTAAAAGACTGAATACAATACGCTGCAGGTGCCATTATTAATGTCAAACATTGCTTTGGCTTTCACAATGTATTACTGATGGATATATTAATAAAGATAACTTGCAAAATTTGTTCATTTACATATTATTGAAACACTGATTCAGCAGCATGTGTGCAAAGTGTCTAAAGGTGTGCCATTGTTGTATAATGTACATTGCTTTGTAATTTATTGAACATTAATAAGACCTCGTCAGCATGTTTGTCAGGAAAACATTGACAGAAGAAGATTTTTTTCTGGATTATGGACAACAACTGGAACATGAAGTGAAACATGTTTCAAAACCAGAAACAACCAGCTTAATGACAGACTTACACTTTACACTGACAAATTAGCATAGTATATATATTCATCAGAATATGTGGACATTCGATCATTAGATCTCTAATTAAAGAGAGATTAGTTAGGGGTGTTCTGTGATGAAGGCTATGGGACATAGAGGAAAGGTTTGGGGGGGAGCTATAAAGGGGGGAAAAAGGATCAATGTCCTGAATGTCATTTTACAGCCTATAAGCAGAACCTGAATGAGCAACAGGAACTTACACTATTATTACCCAACGGGATGCTGCTTCTGAATCTACGGGCTGACATACAGTACTGTGCAAAAGTTTTAGGCGACTAGTATTTTCACCAACAAAAAAAAATGGTTTTAGGTCAGTTATTTCTATCTTTTGCTGTAGTGTGTCAATAGGAAATATCAGTCTACATTTTCAAACATTAATTTTGCCATTAATTGTAATAATCCAGTCAGACTTTTGTTTGTACAAGGAGTCTGACAACAGCCAGTGCTCCACACACAAATCTGATCTCATCATCATCCAGTCTGTCTAGAATGGCATGAAGAAACAGAATGAACTGAGACAGACTAAATCCAGAAGAACTGTAGCAACTCTCATCTCCAAGATGCTTCAAGACAGCTACCTAAAACTTGATTTAATTATTTAATAGACGTTAATTGATATTTATGACATTATTTTTGACAGCATCCTCATTTTACATCATTTTTAAACAAGTGCCTAAAACTTTTAATAGTACTGTAGCTTCACGGGTAGGTTTTTTCATGAAGCATCTTGGAGACGTTGCCGCAGTTGTTCTGGATTTAGTCTGTCTCAGGTTGTTCTGTTTCTTCATGTCTTTCCAGACAGAATGGATAAGGATGGTGATGAGATCAGATCTCTGTGTGAGCACTGGCTGTTGCCAAGACTCCTTGTACAAACAAAAATCATTATTACAATTAATGGCAAAATGAATTGTTGGAAATGTAAACTGATATTTCCTACTAACACTAAAGCAAAAGATTGAAATAACTGACTTAAAACTTTTGCACAGTACTGTATACTGTTTGCCTAAAAACGAATGACCCGATCTTTTTTAGTAAAAGAGAAACATTATCGTGACCAGTGTACCCTAAAAATTATAATTTGTCCATCATAGATCATTGAGACATTTCCCTGTTGAAAAAAAAAACAGCATATGCTGGTTAGGAAAGTTTTGATGCTGGGATGCTGGTTTAAGCTGGTCCTTTGCTGGTTTATGCTGATCCTTGACCAGCTAAGGACCAGCATAAACCAGCAAAGCCCCAGCATTAACCAGCTAAAACCAGCACCAAAACCTACCTAACCAGCATATGCTGGTTTTTTCAACAGGGTTTGCATCGGACATCAAGACCCTGTCAGAAGTCGATTCAGTTAAAGTGGTTCACAAAGCAGAATGAATGATGCATTTGTGAATCCGAATGATGCAATTACAGCAATTAAAAACTCACTGATTCAATGCAAAATCACAATAAATTTAGCTCTACCTTTTCTGTATTATTTAGCCCCGGCCCCTGTGTGTTCTTATATTAAATAGCCAAACGTAACTATTGTACTTTTCCATTGTAAGTTAGAAATGTACAATGAAAACTTATACTTTACTAGTATGAACTATTTAAGGAATCATTATAGAACTGGACGCAGATTAACCTGAATCAGAACAATTATAACTAGGCCTATTTTAAGCTCGTATTGATGAAGATCATTATTATAATAATTAGAAATACAAATGCAAGTGTTGTGAAACATTAAAAATGACTTCGTTATATTTATCAAATAGCACTACACTTGGAAAACCTTTTTGTTAAGATGTGTGATTTCATGCTACTTTGATTTACCACAAAACCAGTCATAAGTAGCATGGGTATATTTGTAGCAAAAGACAAAAATGCATTGTAGCCTATGGGTCAAAACGATTTGTCTTTTATGCCAAAATCACTAGGATATTAAGTAAAGAAGATGTTCCATAAAGATATTTTGTAAATTTCCTACCGTAAATATATCAGATCTTAGTTTTTGATTAGTAATATGCATTGCTATGAATTTCATTTGGACAACTTTAAAGGCGATTTTCTCAATATTTAGATTTTTTTAGCACCCTCAGGTTACAGATTTTCAAATAGTTGTATCTCGGCCAAATATTGTCCTATCATAACAACGCATACATCAATGGAAAGCCTAATGATTAACAGACAATATACACAGTACTTTATTTATCATATTATATAAATCTCAATTTCAAAAAATTGACCCTTATGTCTTTTGTGGTCCAGGGTCACGCGTATTATATATTTACATAAAAAAAACGTGGCATAACCATTATGTCGTGTCAAGACATGGTATTTTTTGTGATATTACAAACGTAATTGTTATAATGAAAACTCCTACATTTTCACTTTCAGCGTTTTTTTCTAAATCAAAAATTCAACACAATCCTTCTCGTCCAATCAAGAGACGTTACATCAGACCAGCCAATCTGATTGAACTATACTGCAGCAAACAGACACTCTCGGCCAATCAGAAGACGCGATCTTACAGACCAATATGGCGGCGTTGAGGTGCAGAGAATTGTAAATGAACAAAAACCTGATTCATTTACTGCATAAACTGGATTATTGTTTGGTAAGCGGGATTTAAAAAACTGAGATATCATAAATTGGCATTTTTTACATTTTATCTATGTACTGTATACGATATATATGTGTTATTTTTACGAGATGAGATTGGAGATCATGAGTAGAGCTGGTATCTGACGTTCCCCTGTCATACACTGTGATGTGACTTTAAGTTCAAACTTTACTGTTGATTTTTTTTATCTATAGTTTAAAAACAGACAGAATGGTGAATCTGAAGCAGGCTATCCTGCAGGCGTGGAAGGAACGCTGGAGTGATTATCAATGGGCCATTAACATCAAGAAGAACTGTCCTAAAGGAGCTACTTGGGACTACCTCAATCTAGCAGGTCATATCTAAATATTTCACCTCGTATTCTTAAACAAATTACTGTATCATATTATACACAACCCAGTTTTAGCCATTTGGGAGCAATTTATGTTGAGGACACATGATAAACATGACAATGTTTTAAGCTCTGTTGTATTTTAAAAAGGGCATTCTGGTCTCTTCTGATTTGCATGATCACCAAGGCTGCGTTTATTTGATTAAGCATATAGCAAAACAGTAATATTGTGAAATTTTATTACAATTCAAAATAACTGTGTTCTGATTTTAAAATATAATTTTATGATTATGCAAATAAAAAAGAAAAACATACATAAAGCACCAAAAATGTACAGTAATAATTTACATTTACATTGTTGTTCAACTTTTGACCTGTTTAAATACACTACCAGTCAAAAGTTTTTTTCAGTAAGATTTTTTTTTTTTTTAAAGAAGTCTCTTCTGCTTACCAAGCCTGCATTTATTTGATCCAGAGTACCGCAAAAACAGTAAAACTTTGAATTATTTTTACTATTTAAAAATGTTGGTTTTCTATATAAATATTTTTTATTTTATTTATTTCTGTGATTTCAAAATGGAAGTTTAAGCATCATTAAACCAGTCACATGATCCTTCAGAAATCCCTCTAATATTCTTACTTGCTGCTCAAAAACATATATTATTATTGTTGAAAACAACTGTGTAGAATGTTTTTCAGGTTTCTTTGATGAATAGAAAGTTCAGAAGAACAGCATTTATCTGAAATAGAAATCTTTTGCAAAATTATAAGTCTTTTTCATCACTTTCAATCAATGCAGAGCATCCTTGTTTAATAAAAGTATGCTGCTACAAAATCTTTTTTTTTAAATGAATCTTTGGATCTTTCTATAAAAATGTACTCAAATGTTTTAAATATTGATAATTATAATAAAAAATGTTTCTTGAAAAGCAAATCAGCTTCATAGAATGATTTCTGAAGGCTCATGTGACACTGAAGTGTGGAGTAATGATGCTGAAAATGTAGCTTTTATTACAGGAATAAATTACATTTTAACATATATTCAAATAGAAAACAGTTCTTTTAAATAGTAAAAATATTTCAGAATATTTTGGATCCAATAAATGCAGGCTTGGTGAGCAGAAGAGACTTCTATAAATAACTAATAAAAATCTTACTGTTCAAAAACGTTTGTTAAGCACCACAAATTTACAGAAATAATTTACATTGTTTAAATATATTAAAACAGAAAACAGTTGTTCAACTTTTGACCCGTTTATACACTACCAGTCAAAAGTTTTTGAACAGTAAGATTTTTAATGTTTTTAAAGATGTTTCTTCTGCTCACCAAGCCTGCAGTTATTTGAAAAAATGTACTCAAATGTTTTAAATATTGATAATTATAATAAAAAATGTTTCTTGAAAAGCAAATCAGCATCATAGAATGATTTCTGAAGGATCATGTGACACTGAAGTGTGGAGTAATGTGATGCTGAAAATGTAGCTTTTATTACAGGAATAAATGACATTTTAAAATATATTCAAATAGAAATTTCAGAATATTTTGGATCCAATAAATGCAGGCTTGGTGAGCAGAAGAGACTTCTATAAAAAACAAATTAAAAATCTTACTGTTCAAAAACTTTTGACCGGTAGTGTATATATGTCATGTAGTTATTAAGGTGTGATTATTGTTTCTCCTGATACAGAAGCTCTTCTGGAACAGGCTATGATTGGCCCATCACCCAACCCTCTCATCCTGTCCTACCTGAAGTATGCCATCAGTTCACAGGTAAAAACATACGTTATATGCATAGCCTAAAAAGATTTTTTTATTTTCTATGTTGATTATTACCAAATACTACTTTAATTATCGTAGTTTGTTATTTGCCACGTTTTCTCACATTATAAATGTTCACAAATATCTTGCTAATGGCAAATTTCTACAACAACAACAGGAGCTGTAAACTTGGGCATTACATCACCACTAGATGTCAGTGTATATATGCTATAGGTCTTGAACAACTTGTTAACATGATATTCTCTCTCCCACCTGCAGATGGTGTCATATTCTAGTGTGCTGACTGCAATCAGCAAGGTTGGTGGGATTTTATTTATTTATTTGTTTTTCATTTGCATTTTTAAATAAGTTTTACTTGACTGAATTGAAATACTCACACAATTTTCAAATGTTCACCTACAGTTTGATGACTTTTCACGGGAGCTATGTATCAAATCATTGCTTGAGATTATGGATATGTTCTTCAACCGACTCAGGTACTTATCCATCAGTCAGTCACATCTTTCTATCCAAGAGTCATTGAGACGCAGTTTTCCTAGGACGCAGGTAATATATTTTATCTCTTGTGTTTCTCTCCTGCAGCTGCAATGGAAAGGCAGAGGAATGTATCGGGCTGTGCCGCGCCATGCTGTGTACTGTGGTTTGGCTCCTGCAGGGCTGTGCGTGGTACTGTGAGAGACTGCGGGAGTCCGGCACCCTACCTGCGATAGAAAACAGTCTGAGGGCCTGCCTGGAGCGCATGACCAATCTGTTGCACAGCACCAAGAACAGAGCCCTAGTGCACATTGCACGCGTGGAGGAACAAGGTATGTGTATTTACAATAGTAATTATCTTTAGGACATATTTACAAAGATTCAGTCACTTTCCAAAAATTCTAAAACATTGTAAATGGTGTTAATTCATTTTATCTGGTGTTGTTTCATACATGAGCATATATATCCTTTAAAGGAACACTCCACTTTTTTTGGAAATGGGCTCATTCTCCAACTCCCCCTAAGTTAATAAGTTGAGTTTTACCGTTTTGAAATCCATTCAGCCGTTTTCCTGTTCTGGCGATATCACTTTTAGCATAGCTTAGCATAGATCATTGAATCCTATTAGACCAATAGCATCGCATTCAAAAATGACCAACGAGTTTCGATATTTGTCCTATTTAAAACTTGACTCTTCTGTAGTTATATCGTGTACTAATACCGACGGAAAATGTAAAGCGCCTGAAATTAGTTCCCAGCTAGGTTAGCATTTGTACATGTGCTGCGTGATATTATTGCGCCTGCTTCGGCCATGTTACGGCAGCAAACTTCCTTGACTATTACGCCGGAATGGAAGTGTAGTTCCTAATCTTATCGGCCTAGAAAATCGCAGCTTCACATTTTCTGCCGGTCTTAGTACACTAAATAACTACAGAAGAGTCAAGTTTTAAATAGGACAAATACCGAAACTTATTGGTCATTTTTGAACGTGATGCTATTGGTCTCATAGGATTCAATGATCTATGCTAAGCTATGCTATAAGTGATATCGCCAGAACAGGAGAACGGCTGAATGGATTTCAAATGGTAAAACTCAGCTTATTAACTCGGGGGGAGTTGGAGAATGAGCCTTTTCCCCCAAAAAGTGGTGTGTTCCTTTAATTTTTTTATAAGAATAAATAAAACGGTTTAGGTTATAGCAGGGGTTCACAATCTTTTGAAACACTTGAAACCTTTAAATGGAAAATATTTGCTTGAAGTATCCCCCTGAGATTTCAACTTAATATGTAAATAATTTAACAACACACTCACATGTTTATGATTTTCTGATGTTAATGGTTACATGATGTGCAAGAAAATAGATAAAATATTTAATCTTTAATCAGTTAATTTTTATTCAATGGACTGCACCTCTCAGAAACAGAATAGACCAGATCATGAACTGCTGTGAATACAATGTCATGCTTTGCTTTGAAACACGCAACACATTAATTAAATCAGAGCCTTTAATTTAAAGGCACAATATGTACGAATTTTTTTTATTAAAATATCCAAAAACCACTATAACAGTGTTGTATATTTAGTTATACAGGCTGTGTCATTGCGTCACCTGCTAATGACGTCATCCATCCTTGATTTTGCAGTTTTATTTTGTAGAAAACATGGAAACCACAAAGACACTTAAATACGTTATGCATTTTATTAGATTTTATCAGGTGATGAACGCACAGAGTAGCATTATAACAAAACCCACTCAAATGTGTCTAGTATGATAAAACAGCGCTGCTTCTTCCTACATACGCATTACCGAAAGGAGCGAATATGTTGGACTGTAGCTTTGAGCTGTGTATCATGTTCGTTCTTCATTAGCAATTGCTCCAGCATCCTCGTTTCGTTTTCACGACTTTCAGCCCTGTCCTGCTTCATACTACAATGATCTTAGTAAGTCTGTAATACATTAGCTTATCCATGGACATGATTTCTGTCCTGACAAATTTCATCGGCTGTGGGGATGAAAACAACTCCAATGATTCCACACTCAATCACAGCGTCATCATACCAGGCCTTTGTTTCTTTGTTTGTTTTGAATATGCACCCTTTAGTGGCGAAAACTTGCATATTGTACCTTTAAAGAAAATAAATGCAGAACTGCTTAAAAAGACTAATTTGGTAAGAGTTATACTTTATTTGAATAAATACCACACAAAATGTTATTGTACTAGTGGTTTTAAAACAAACAAAAGGAGACACTGGGCTGAAGGCCGATTACCGAACAATGTTTTTTTGTGTTTTTCCCCCCATGTATTTTGACAGTTGTTTTCACCATTGTATAAATTTAAATAGCCAAAATGTGCTTTTTACAGTTTTGTCTTGCTTTTCAAAAAAAAAAAAAATCAATTAACACTTAACACTGAACATTTTTAAACATTCTAGTAGACATTATAGGCTACTAACAAAGCACAATTTAACTTCAAATTAATAAGTTAGTAAAATAATGTTCTTTGGCCATTTTAAAGACCCCCTTCTTAAATCAGGCATGTGCAAAAAGACTTCAGTACTTCTTTTTGTTGACAACAGCAGATTTATGAACATATCTTTCTGTAGTTTATTTACTAGTGGTTAAAGGCCATTTCGCAATTTCAGTCATCATACAGTAACCAGCAACAACCACCCCTTTCTCTTCTCTTCGAAGACATGCAATGTGAAACTAAACAGTCTCTCACTGTCTGCACTTGTAATGATTTTTGCTTCTTTCTCAGACAGTTTTAAATGCTTCCAAACTGCTGACATGTTTGCTGCATTAGTGCGTGCCTCTATTTAATTGTGTCACGTCATTGTTCGGTATAATTTATTCAGCCGTTTCACATATTCCAATAATTCCAGTTGCCGAACATTCGGTGCATCCCTAGTGCATCCCTTTAGATATGTTTTTGTTATTACTTGTGCTTGGAAAATGGGTTTGACAAATGAGTACTGACAAAAATCAATTACTCAGTTATCATTGATTATTAAAGACACAATATGTAAGTTTTCGCCACTAAAGGAGGTATATTCAAAACAAACAATGAAACAAAGGTGTAGATTGATGACATTGTGATTGAGTTGTCGTCTTCATCCCCTCAGCTGATGCAATCTGTTGAGACTCGGGCAGAAATCATGTCCATGGATAAGATAATGTATTAAGGACTTATTAAGATCACTGTAGTATGAGGCAGCGTGGTGCTGAAAGTGACGGAAGCAAAATGAGAACACTGGAGCGATTGCTAAGGAAAGACGAGTGCGATACACAGCTCGAAAGCAGCGGAGCTTTTATTATGCCACAGTTGACTGCTTCCGCTCCTTTAGGTCATGCATATGTAGGAAAAAGCAGCACTGTTTTATCATACTAGATACTTTTGAATGTGTTGAAAGTTCTATTATAATGCTACTCTGTGCGTTCGTCACATGTCTAATAAAATGCATAACATATTAAAGTGTCTTTGGGGTTTCCATGTTTTCTACAAAATAAAACCGGAAAATCGAGGGTGGATGATGTCATTGGCAGGTAACACAATGACACGGCTCGTTACGCTCAATGAAATTTAAACATTTGTCGAAACATTTGGGTTAATGTAAGTACACAAGTGAGCAAAATATGTAACACTGTTCTAGTGGTTTTTGGATATTTTGATCAAAACATCAAAGTTTATATAGTATAAAACTTCAACCACTGCTATCACTGTGGCACTCTGTGTAACAGTCATTTCACAATATTTGCTTTTATTTTTGTACTGTGGTTTAATTTCTCATCCGACTTTTGAGGCATTCTTGCCCACTCTGTCAGTTGCAACATGATGATGCCATGTGACACTCCAGCGTACTTGTGTTCATTGCATAATGGCTTCAGTTTTTTCACTTACTATAAAAAGTGTCTGCATCACAGGATTCAGTAGGTTGTCACTTAGCATTCCATTCCCCAAATAACCTTTTAATGGGCTGAATCAGCTAAAATGTGTGTGACTAAAATTACAATGTTTCTGACTAATTTCACAAATGATTTCTTTTGAATGCTCTCTTTCTGGGAATCAAATACTAATTAGTTTGCGTCACTAATCAGATGTTTTTGTAGACCGACATACATAAATAAATGAATGTATCCACAATTGTATTGTTTATTGAATAACTATGTTATTTTTTAAAATCATTATATCATTATAATATTCTAATAAATAATAATAAACGTCCACATCTTCTCTTGTCTCATAAGCATCCTGGACCAATGTAGAGCAAGCTTTGCTCAAGTTATCAGAAAACCTCAATGCTGTGACCAATCAGACGCTGAAGGAAAATCTTGAAGAGTGTGTTTCGTTGGTCAAGAGGTGAGAATCCAGAAAGAACTCAGACTCACTGTTTGAAGTGCAGTAATGATAGAGCTGGACAATAAAATGATTACTCACAATGTGTTTGCAAAGATGTTTCTGCTAATTATAAAATCAAGCAATGTTTTGACAATCACAGTGATTTTAATGCAATTTGGCCAGCTGTTTGGCTAGTTTCACAATGTGTGACTCACTAGGAAACATAGTCCCACTCTATATGGTCATTTTTGTAGTAGGTCATACTTTATATTAGGTTTTTTATATTAATTAATTATATTTCTATTAATTTTTAATGTTAATATATGGTAGTTAAAATAGCTACTGTATAATCATCCAAAAATAAAGATTATAATTATAGTAATATATTATGTAATTACAAAAAAATATAAATATAAAGTGATTACTTTATTATAAATTTGGTCTGGAAACACTTTGACAAACCATTATGACACCATATGAGTCTTTCAAACTTTAAAAAAAAGAAGAAAAAATCAATACAATCCACAAATATGCTCTTTTGAGACCAGAATCACTTAAACATATTTTATTTATATGAAATAATATTAAAATATTTAATCATATTTTAAATTGTGCTGTTATGATTTTATATTACTCTGCAAACACTTTAAAAGAGATTTCAACAGTCAACCCTGAATTAACTTTATAGTATTCATCCAAAGCAAAGTTGTTTTTGTATATTAATTTAACATGTTACTCAAGAGCCAAGTTACTAACCAATAAATACATCATTTTTAAATGAATTAAATGTTAAAAATAACACAATTTAGAGTGTTTGTTCACCCAAAAATAAAAAATTCTGTCATTAATGTCTCACCCTCATGAGGTTGCAAACCCATAAGACCTTCGTTCGTCTTCTGACCACAAATTAAGATATTTTTGATGAAATCTGAGAGTTCTCTGACCCTCCATCGACAGCAAGGGTCCTACCACAGTCAAGGTCCAGAAAGATACCAAGAACATTGACAAATAATAATCTGAAGTTTTGTGTTCCGAAGATAAACGAAGGTCTTACGGGTTTGGAACAGCATGAGTGTGAGTAATGACAGAGTTTTTATATTTGGGTGAGCTATTCGTTTACAAGTGAAATTAAATGTTGTGTTTGTGACATTCTTTATGTGTTTTCGTAGCATTCCTCAGATGTTGTGTCTTCAGGGTGATCCACCGGTCCACACCTCGTTTCCTTCAGTCCATGCCTTTATCATGCTGGAAGGAACCATGAACCTCACTGGAGAGACCCAGCCATTAGTAGAGCAGCTCATGATGATCAAGAGGATGCAGGTTACTTCAGACACAAGTATTTGAGCTGAAGTGGGGTGTGTGGTTTTTCTATTTTTTATTTATTTTTATTTTTTCCCTCCGTAGCGTATTCCAGCTCCACTGTTTGTGCTGGAGATCTGGAAGGCCTGTTTCACTGGACTCATTGAATCTCCAGAAGGGAACGAGGAGCTGAAGTGGACAGCTTTCACCTTTCTAAAGGTGTGTTTGAATCACCAATCACTCTTGAACTTTGGATTGTAATATTTTAAAGGGAAGCCACTTATAGAAATAGTTTACCCCAAAATAAAAATAAATAAACAAACAAACAAAAACTGTTCACATTTTCTATAATTAAAATGCCCAGTAAAAGACGGCCTTCAAAGCATTTTAGAGAATCAGATAACACCACAAGCTGTTTTCTTCTTTTTTTTCCTTCTTAAAATAATTAATTTTAACAACCATAATTACTTTTGACTTAAAACATGAAATAATAAATGTCTTTCTTAACATTGTTCTTTCTTGAATCAGGCTCCTGTATGAATGACATTTTGTAGTTTTTCTGTGCTATTTTTTTCTCTTTGAAGCTTGGCAGCATCTGTCTGGATTAGTTGTCATTGTGTGGAAAAAGCAGCATCAACTTCTCTTTTTTTGTTTGGAAAAACAGTTGAGCAAATAATGATGAAGTTTCTCAGAACTCTCTCCTTGTTTGTCAACTATCACTTTAATGGAGGCATAAGGCTTTTTTTTTGCCATTACATATCTCTGTTCTATACATTATTTTTTTTCCTGTTTGGAGTTCGCATAGAATCAAGCTGGAATTTATGGAGTTTGAAACACTGAATCATTGTTTTTTTTTTCTGTTTTACATTACATTTTCAGATTCCTCAGGTTTTACTAAGGCTGAAGAAGTACCCACAAGGGGAAAAGACACAGGTACCGTTATTAGACTGTTTACCTCACCTGTACCTACAGGGTTTGAACTATTATGGTTCCAGTTCCAATTTGTGTTGCTCATGGCACCTGACACCTCATATGCCTGCCATCAAAATATGTAATTCCGCATCGTACAAAATGTTAATTACTCCATCTGACCTGCCCATGTTTGTATGTTTGTCAGGATTTTATGGAGGATGTGAATGTGGCATTTGAATATCTTCTGAATCTCACCCCACTACTGGATAAAGCTGACCAGAGATGCAAGTATGTCAACACTACCGTATTAATTATGACTGGCTATGTGCTGAATCACATGAAGCTACAATAATGATTTGTATGGACAAAAACTTATTTACATTGAGGGAAAAAATTATTTGATCCCCTGCTGATTTTGTACGTTTGCCCACTGACAAAGAAATGATCAGTCTTATAATTTTAATGGTAGGTTGATTTTAACAGTGAGAGACAGAATAACAACAAAAAAAACACATTTTACACATTAAAAGTGCAAATCAATTTATAACTTTTTTGAAATAAGCATTTAATCCCCTATCAATCAGCAAGATTTCTGGCTCCCAGGTCTTTTATATAGGTAACAAGCTTAGATTAGGAGCACTCTCTTAAAGGGAGTGCTCCTAATCTCAGCTTGTTATCTGTATAAAAGACACTTGTCCACAGAAGCAATCAATCAATCAGATTCAAGACTCTCCACCATGGCCAAGACCAAAGAGCTGCCAAGGATGTCAGGGACAAACTTGTAGACCTACACAAGGCTGGAATGGGCTACAATACCATCGCCAAGCAGCTTGGTGAGAAGGTAACAACAGTTGGTGCAATTATTCACAGATGGAAGAAACACAAAATAACTGTAAAACACTATGTCCTTCGGTCTGGGGCTCCATGCAAGATCTGTGGAGTTTCAGGGATCATGAGAACGGTGAGGAATCAGCTCAGAACTACACAGGAGGATCTTGTCAATGATCTCAAGGCAGCTGGGACCATATTCACCAAGAAAACAATTGGAATACACTACGGCACAAAGGACTGAAATCCTGCATTGCCCGAAAGGTCCCCCTGCTCAAGGAAGCACATGTACAGGCCCATCTGAACTTTGACAATAAACATCTGAATGATTCAGAGCAGAACTGGGTTAAAGTGTTGTGGTCAGATGAGACCGAAATCAAGCTCTTTGGTGTCAACTCAACTTGCTGTGTTTAGAGGAGGAGGAATGCTGCCTATAACCCCAAGAACATCATCCCCATATTCCAACATGACAGTGACTGAAAACACATGGCCAAGGCAATAAAGGAGTGGCTCAAGAAGAACATTAAGGTCATGGAAAATCTGTGGAGGGAGATGAGGTTTCGATTTGTCAAACATCAGCCTCAAAACCTTAATGACTTGGAGAGAATCTGCAAAGAGGAGTGGGACAAAATCCCTCCTGAGATGCAATGCTGGTGGCCAACTACAAGAAACGTCTGACCTCTGTGATTGCCAACAAGGGTTTTGCCACCAATTACCAAGTCATGTTTTGCGAAGGAGTCAAATACTTATTTCATTTATTAAAAGCAAATCAATTTATAACTTTTGAAATGTGTTTTCTGGATTCTTTTGGTTGTTATTCTGTCTCTCACTGCAGTGGGCAAACGTACAAAATCAGCAGGGGATCAAATAATAATTTTCCCCATTGTATGCTGAACCACAGGAAGCTACAATAGTGATTTGTGTGGACAAAAACCTATTTTATTTAAAATGACTGACAGTGTATTTAAAGTATTTATCAATACCATGGTGTCCACTCAACTGGTGTGTGATGTTATAAAACTGCTGTTGCTTGTGTTCGTTTGTTTGTGTGTGTGTATGTGTGTGTAGCTGTGACTGCTTGAGTCTGTTACTGCAAGAGTGTAATAAACTGGGCCTGCTGTCAGAGGGAAACACCGCCAATCTTACTGCAAAACGGTGTGTTGAAAATGTTTTGTTCTTATTTTTATTTTAGATATGTTTAAGTTTCAAATGTGACAGCAAGCACATTAAAGAATAGACTTGTTTATTTATCTCTTTGTTTTTTTTTTTCTTCTTCAGGAGTGAGGACAGAGAGCATGCGCCAAGACTGAAAACAGCAGAGAACGCCAACATTCAACCAAACCCAGGCCTCATCCTGAGAGCCGAACCAACCGTCACCAACATCCTTAAGGTTCGTAGCCAGTTTTATATCATTTTCAGGGCTGCTAATTTAATGCATTAATTTCATTATTTAGTTATGGAAATAATTAACAAATTTAACACCCCTGCCCGTCTTAGACCTACATCGGTCATAGCCTGTGGAATACAGTAAGAATGTCTTTAAAATTCAAGTTACACTACTAGGCAAAAGTTTTTTAATGTTTTTTTTAACCAAATCACTTCTGCTCACCAAGCCTGCATTTATTTAATCCAATGTACAACAAAAACAGTCAATTTTTTAAATATTTTTTTTCTATTTGAAATAAAATGTAAATTAAATTAAAGAAAAAAATAAAATAATCTTTTGAATTTAAAGCTCAATTTTCTGCATCATTACTTCAGTCACATGATACTAAATAATTCTGGTATTCTGATTTGCTACTCAAAAAACATTTATGAGTTTTTGTCTCATATTTATATCATATGATATAGATAAGCAATATCACACAAGCAAAGAGAACAAAGCATCTGTCTGCATTGGTTGTCATTGTATGGGAAAAGCAGCATCAACTTATCTTTTTGTGTTTGGTTTGAAAACTTGCATAACAGCAATAAGAATTTGAAGGGAAAAATGTGTTTAATAGTCATATAATTGATCAAAATGCTAAGTAATGGCCTTGGGAATTGGTTTTGTTTGTATGATGGTAATATATCTTTTTCTTAAAAAAAATATTTCTTACACTAACAATGAGCAGTAAAGTTGTTACAGTATTTATTTATTTTAGTTAACATTAGTTAAAAATACTGTTCATTGTTAGTTCATATTAGCTCAGATGCTTTAAAAGTATTTTTGTTGTTAGTTCATGTTAAGTAATGTTAATAAATAGACCTCCGGTTTCACAGACAGGGCTTAAGCCTAGTCCTAGACTAAAATATAAGTCTAAGCTGTTTCAGCTGAAAGAAACTTGCACTGATTGATCTTAAAATATATCAGTGCCTTTATTTTGTCTCAAGATGCACACCAGTAATGTTTTTTTTCTAAGCACATTTATTAAAAAATTACTTAAATGTCCTAATTGAACTATGGCCTAGTCCTGGCTTAGTCTAAGCCCTGTCTGTGAAACCGGGCCAGAATGTTATTGTAAACGTGTTACCATTCACTCACAAGTTTTCTTCTTTTCTGGTTGTCTAGACAGTGGATGCGGATCATTCTAAGTCTCCTGAGGGGCTGCTGGGAGTTTTGGGTCACATGCTTTCAGGAAAGAGTCTTGATTTGCTACTGGCTGCTGCGGCAGCGACTGGAAAACTCAAGTCTTTTGCTCGCAAATTCATCAAGTAAGACAATATGAAAGACTGGATTTATTGCATCAGGATCAGTTTTAAATATGTAATCCAGAAAATACATGAACAGAGTTTCTAGGAGATTGATGTGTTTCTGCTGTTTTCTTCCAGGCTGAATGAGTTTCCAAAACACATCAGTGGAGAAGGATGTAAGTCATGTGTTTTATTTTGCTATAATAACATAAAAATCATAGCAATAAATTGCTAACCTTTGATTGTCGTCTTTGTGCATTTATTAAAATGATAACGCAAAAAAAAGTACACTGTTTTGTCCTCAAGTATTGAGGTTTGTTACCACCGCACTAACAGAAAAACAGATTTTAAGTATATACAGTTGCTCAAGCATTCACATTTGCAGTGTGAACTTGTTAGCTTTAGTGTGTGAGAATGTGTGAGTATTTAGTTACCCACCGAATCTGAGAGTAATTTCACTTATGAATGTGCTTTCTAGCGAAATCTGCGTCAGTGCGAGCTCTGCTGTTTGACATTTCCTTCCTCATGCTGTGTCATGTCGTCCAGACATATGGGTCAGAGGTCAGTTTCCAAACACATATTTATTATCCAGAGCAAGTGTTTGAGCTGAAGAGCATATGGATGTTACAGTCTGATAAAGTTGTGTAACATTCTTACATAGTTCATAATCACATCCTGCAATGAGTCTGAGTCATTGATCACATCATTGACCTCCTCTATCTAGGTGATTCTTTCGGACCCCAGCCCATCGAGCGAGACACCCTTCTTTGAGACGTGGTTGCAGACATGCATGCCAGAAGAAGGGAAGACCCTGAATCCAGACCACCCCTGCTTCAGACCTGAGTCTGGGAAGGTGGAGAGTCTGGTGGCCCTGCTTAATTCTTCTTCTGAAATGAAGCTTGTGTAAGTGCTGCTTCACATCAGCTGTGTCTACAATAAAGGATTACTCCACTTCCAGAATAAAAATTTAATGATGATTTACTCAACCCAATTTCATCCAAGATATTTATGTCTTTTGAGTTTTTTGAGGAAAGCAATCCAGGGTTTTTCTCCATATGGTGAACTTCAGTGGTGCTCAAAGTATTGAAGGTTAAAAATGCAGTTTCAGTTCAGCTTCAAATGGCTCTGAACGATTCCAACCAACTGTCTTATCTAGTGAAACGATCAACCATTTTCTTAAATTAATATTTATACACTTTCTATCTATCTATACTTTTTTAACCTTTAATCCATTGAACGCCATTAAAGCCCACTATATGGAGAAAAATCTTTGCGACTGAAGAAAGAAAGACATGAAAATCTTGGATGACATGGGGGTGAGTAAATTATCAGGACATTTTTAGGTAGGAAGTGGAGTAATCTTTAAACATTTTCAATAAACATGAAAGAAAACTGTTGGCGTATAACTGTACAGCCTGCAGTACACTATATGTTTAGGCAAATTTTACAGGAATGTTAAGGGGATATAGCACCCACTTTAGAAATGGGGTTAGACTTGGTAAATTCAGATCATTTCTGCATTAGTAATTTTAATCTATTTTATTTTTTTTTATTTTTTTTTTATTAAGGTTAAATTAACAGCCCTAGTAGTTTTTGTCAGATAAATATGTAAATTAAGCCTTCAATAACATTTCTGTTGAATAGCACATACCAAATAACATGGTAGTTAGTGTTTCCTTGAATAAAATGTCTAGTGAGCCAGCATCCAAAGTGTATGTATGCATTTGAAGAATTTGCTTATTGAGACTTGAGACAGGGAAATCTTAAGAAGAATGTTTTAATAAATGACAAATTCTAAGTCAAATTAATTGTTGAAGTAAAGTTTTGTGGGCAGTCAAATGTTAATAAGCTACAGTTTCTTAACTAATGTGTTTTTTTATTACTTTTTTTTCTGTCTTAAAAAGGAAAATTTACCCCCAAATGAAAGTTCTGTCATTAATTTCTTACGCTTGTTTATCTTCAGAACACAAATTAAGTTATTTTGGATGAAATCCAAGAACTTTTCTGACCCTGCATAGACAGCAGTGCAGCTAACAACAAAACAGCAACAACTGAAGCTCCAAGAATGCTTTTTGTGTGAAAAGAAAACACAAATAACAACTTTATTTAACAATTTCTTCTCATCTATTTCATGTAAGTCTTCGCCGCGTGTTTGCATTCCTGTGCTTGTAAACACGGAAGATAAGAAATTAAGTATTCTCGTAGCTTCATTAACATTATGGTTAAACCATTGGTGTCCCATGGACTACATGCCTGTTGACAGTTGTCTGTGCAGGGTCAGAAAGTTCTCGTATTTCATTAAAAATATCTTAATTTGTGTTCCAAAAATGAACAGGTTTTATAGGTTTAGAATGAGGGTGAGTAATTAATGACAGAATTTAAATTTTTGAGTGAACTATCCCTTTAAAGATCTTTTTTAATCAAACGTGTTCTCTGTTTCTCCAGTCAGATGAAATGGCATGAAATATGTCTCAGTACACCAGCAGCTATACTGGAGGTTCTGAATGCTTGGGAAAATGGAGTTTTATCAGTGGAGGCAGTTCAGGTGAGGAGATTCATGGTGTCCAATGGTAAAAGAAATAAGGCTTTAATTGTCATAGTCATATGACCATTTGAAAAGATCTTAGTTTGAACACAATAGTTTTATTTTTTACTGAAATGTAATTGAAGTCTCTTTATGTGAGTGTAGAAGATCACCGATAACATCAAAGGGAAGGTGTGCAGTATGGCCATCTGTGCAGTAGCATGGCTGGTGGCGCACGTTCGGATGCTGGGATTGGATGAGAGAGAAAAACCTCAGACTATGATTCGTCAGCTCATGACTCCCATGTCAGGAGAAAACACTTTGCAGTTCTACCATGAGCGGTAAGGGATCTCTATAGTCGTGGCCAAAAGTTTTGAGAATGACACAAATATTAGTTTTCACAAAGTTTGCTGCTAAACTGCTTTTAGATCTTTGTTTCAGTTGTTTCTGTGATGTACTGAAATATAATTACAAGCACTTCATACGTTTCAAAGGCTTTTATCGACAATAACATGACATTTATACAAAGAGTCAGTATTTGCAGTGTTGGCCTTTCTTGTTCAGGACCTCTGCAATTCGACTGGGCATGCTCTCAATCAACTTCTGGGCCAAATCCTGACTGATAGCAACCAATTCTTTCATAATCACTTCTTGGAGTTTGTCAGAATTAGTGGGTTTTTGTTTGTCCACCCGCCTCTTGAGGATTGACCACAAGTTCTCAATGGGATTAAGATCTGGGGAGTTTCCAGGCCATGGACCCAAAATTTCAACGTTTTGGTCCCCGAGCCACTTAGTTATCACTTTTTCCTTATGGCACGGTGCTCCATCGTGCTGGAAAATGCATTGTTCTTCACCAAACTGTTGTTGGATTATTGGAAGAAGTTGCTGTTGGAGGGTGTTTTGGTACCATTCTTTATTCATGGCTGTGTTTTTGGGCAAAATTGTGAGTGAGCCCACTCCCTTGGATGAGAAGCAACCCCCCACACGTGAATGGTCTCAGGATGCTTTACTGTTGGCATGACACAGGACTGATGGTAGCGCTCACCTTTTCTTCTCCGGACAAGCCTTTTTCCAGATGCCCCAAACAATCGGAAAGAGGCTTCATTGGAGAATATGACTTTGCCCCAGTCCTCAGCAGTCCATTCGCCATACTTTTTGCAGAAGATCAATCTGTCCCTCATGTTTTTTTTGGAGAGAAGTGGCTTCTTTGCTGCACCAGGCCATCTTCCAAAAGTCTTGGCCTCACTGTGCGTGCAGATGCGCTCACACCTGCCTGCTGCCATTCCTGAGCAAGCTCTGCACTGGTGGCACTCCGATCCCGCAGCTGAATCCTCTTTAGGAGACGATCTTGGCGCTTGCTGGACTTTCTTGGACAGCCTGAAGCTTTCTTAACAAGAATTGAACCTCTTTCCTTGAAGTTCTTGATGATCCTATAAATTGTTGATTTAGGTGCAATCTTAGTAGCCACAATATCCTTGCCTGTGAAGCCATTTTAATGCAACGCAATGATGGCTGCACACGTTTCTTTGCAGGTCACCATGGTTAACAATGGAAGAACAATGATTTCAAGCATCACCCTCCTTTTAACATGTCAAGTCTGCCATTCTAACCCAATCAGCCTGACATAATGATCTCCAGCCTTGTGCTCGCCAACATTCTCACCTGAGTTAACAAGACGATTTCTGAAATGATCTCAGCAGGTCCTTTAATGACAGCAATGAAATGCAGTGGAAAGTTTTGGGATTAAGTTAATTTTTATGGCAAAGAAGGACTATGCAATTAATCTGATCATTCTTCATAACATTCTGGAGTATATGCAAATTGCTATTATAAAAACTTAAGCAGCAACTTTTCCAATTTCCAATGTTTATGTAATTCTCAACTTTTGGCCACGACTGTACACACCAGGCCACATTCTCACATCAGAATTTGTAAATTGCTGTTTGTTGTTACAGAACCATTTCATGTGT